>NC_090646.1:28023178-28335678 GCF_040937935.1 Hyperolius riggenbachi | reverse complement strand
GGGTTATAATCCCTAAAGGGCAGACATCACATTACATTCCTAAACTGGAGGCATAAAGTGCTTTAAAACATCTTGTGTGTGTAAACATGGATCAGGTAGTGTAAGTAGTGTACTGCTTCACACTGACAGACCAAACTCACTGTTTAACGCACCTCTGCAAAGGGTTGTCATTATTTGACACTCTCAGGACATAAAATGTCAGTCCTCTCTGCGGCAATGTTTGTGTAGTGATAGTACTAGTGAGGGTAGAAAAACACAAGGAGCCCGATATCGTGTATTATCGTTGTGACACTTGGTCTACCGTAGTGAAAATATACTCACAATTTTATGGTTGCTTTTGAAGGCAACCACCATCAAAACGTGTGGAGAAGTGCCGTCTCCACTCGGCCTTGTCGGTCGCCGTTCCCGGAAAAAAATCACCACTATAATGATATGGCGGTGTAACCTCACTTGTGAGGTGCTCTGTGACACAATACACTGTGGGAGGCGCCCTTTCGTTTCAAAGTATATCCATGCACGTCAAGCAATTAAAGGTAAGAGTGTAAAATCTTACCTGGTATGAAGACTCATACACATAATAGTATTGATGATAAAATTCAATTTATTGAGCTCTAGGGACAACGCGTTTCGTGACCGAGTCGCTTCCTCAGGTCAAATATCGTGCTTTGAAAAGATAAAAAGCAAAGATGGCGCTCACACTAAACATCTTTTTCTTAACATGATATCAACATAAAATAAAATGCTCTTTAAAATTATACAATTAAAACCGGTTATTTTTCCACTAAGAATACACATAAAAATACAGCGAATGCAATTCTGATCTGTAGCTTATGAAATAATTAATCAACATGAGAAACTGTGAATATAATAGATATATAGTGTTAAACAATTACACTTCCAATATATATACACATGATTGGTACATTGGGTGCCGTTCTAATCAATAGTATATGATAATTTAACACGACAGTATCATCAGGGAACAATTGGAGCACGTTTAAAGAATTACCCCAGTCTGAACTCTACACGGGGTAGTTGTACACATAGTAGCTGCTGCCTAGTATATATGGTGTTGTAATTGATATGCAGTACAACGGGTCTCTATCAATTTGGTACATATTTGGGTTAGCACTGCAGTGTAGGGAAAATTTTGAGGGCTAAACCTCTGACGTGACAAGAAAGCTCCATTACTGGATGTATATGCTTGAATAGTGCAGCCTAGTGTTCCATAGGGGGCGGTTCTAGATATTAGTATAGGAGTGCGGTGAATCAAGAAGCAATGATCACGCCAGTGTGTGGTATATAATTGACTGCACCTGTGTGCTGAGAGAAGGGTATAAACATGCCAGACGGCAGCTTACCTGGGATATAGCAGATGGGTAGCGAGGGCGCCATATGCGCGAATCGCTGCTGCACTGTTTAAATGATAGATTACAATCCCACTATAGAAGGATGTTGTCTCGGGGGGTGGTATGAGGAAACATCCTTCAATAGTGGGATTGTAATCTATCATTTCATCCTCCCCACTCCATCAATCACACTTGATTCACCGCACTCCTATACTAATATCTAGAACCGCCCCCTACGGAACACTAGGCTGCACTATTCAAGCATATACATCCAGTAATGGAGCTTTCTTGTCACGTCAGAGGTTTAGCCCTCAAAATTTTCCCTACACTGCAGTGCTAACCCAAATATGTACCAAATTGATAGAGGCCCGTTGTACTGCATATCAATTACAACACCATATATACTAGGCAGCAGCTACTATGTGTACAACTACCCCGTGTAGAGTTCAGACTGGGGTAATTCTTTAAACGTGCTCCAATTGTTCCCTGATGATACTATCGTGTTAAATTATCATATACTATTGATCAGAACGGCACCCAATGTACCAATCATGTGTATATATATTGGAAGTGTAATTGTTTAACACTATATATCTATTATACTCACAGTTTCTCATGTTGATTAATTATTTCATAAGCTACAGATCAGAATTGCATTCGCTGTATTTTTATGTGTATTCTTAGTGGAAAAATAACCGGTTTTAATTGTATAATTTTAAAGAGTATTTTATTTTATGTTGATATCATGTTAAGAAAAAGATGTTTAGTCTGAGCGCCATCTTTGCTTTTTATCTTTTCAAAGCACGATATTTGACCTGAGGAAGCGACTCGGTCGCGAAACGCGTTGTCCCTAGTGCTCAATAAATTGAATTTTATCATCAATACTATTATGTGTATGAGTCTTCATACCAGGTAAGATTTTACACTCTTACCTTTAATTGCTTGACGTGCATGGATATACTTTGAAACGAAAGGGCGCCTTCCACAGTGTATTTTGTGTAGTGATGGCCGTCCAGAAGTACTACAAGGTAAATCATGAGAGAAGAGAAGATTGTGGTGTACCAAGATGAGTGGGGAGTGGACGATTTATTATTCTCCAGAAAAATGTGATGGTCATCGGAATGGATCTAACATGATGCCGGCCGGAGTTCCCGTTCAGTGAGTGACAGGCTTTGTTGTGTGGGGCCAACATAAATTCATTCTGACCCGCTGCTACTTACAGTGGTGTGAAAAACTATTTGCCCTTTTTCTTATTCTTTTGCATGTTTGTCGCACTTAAATGTTTCTGCTCATCAAAAACCGTTAACTATTAGTCAAAGATAACATAATTGAACACAAAATGCAGTTTTAAATGATGGTTTTTATTATTTAGTGAGAAAAAAAACTCCAAATCTACATGGCCCTGTGTGAAAAAGTGATTGCCCCCCTTTGTTAAAAAATAACTTAAAGGTGTTATATTACACCTGAGTTCAATTTCTGTAGTCACCCCCAGGCCTGATTACTGCCACACCTGTATTAATCAAGAAATCACTTAAATAGGAGCTATCTGACAGAGAGAAGTAGACCAAAAGCACCTCAAAAGCTAGACATCATGCCAAGATCCAAAGAAATTCAGGAACAAATGAGAACAAAAGTACTGTAATTGAAATCTATCAGTCTGGTAAAGGTTATAAAGCCATTTCTAAAGCTTTGGGACTCCAGCAAACCACAGTGAGAGCCATTATCCACAAATGGCAAACACATGGAACAGTGATGAACCTTCCCAGGAGTGGCCGGCCGACCAAAATTACCCCAAGAGCGCAGAGAAAACTCATCCGAGAGGCCACAAAAGACCCCAGGACAACATCTAAAGAACTGCAGGCCTCACTTGCCTCAATTAAGGTCAGTGTTCATGACTCCACCATAAGAAAGAGACTGGGCAAAAACGGCCTGCATGGAAGATATCCAAGGCACAAACCACTTTTAAGCAAAAAGAACATTAAGGCTCGTCTCAATTTTGCTAAAAAAAACATCTCAATGATTGCCAAGACTTTTGGGAAAATACCTTGTGGACCGCCGAGACAAAAGTTGAACTTTTTGGAAGGTGCGTGTCCTGTTACATCTGGCGTAGAAGTAACACAGCATTTCAGCAGAAGAACATCATACCAACAGTAAAATATGGTGGTGGTAGTGTGATGATCGGGGGTTGTTTTGCTGCTTCAGGGCCTGAAAGGCATGCTGTGATAGATGTAACCATGAATTCTACTGTCTGCCAAAAAATCCTGAAGGAGAATATCCGGCCATCTGTTCGTCAACTCAAGCTGAGGCGATCTTGGGTGCTGCAGCAGGACAATGACCCAAAACACACCAGCAAATTCACCTCTGAATGGCTGAAGAAAAACAAAATGAAGACTTTGGAGAGGCCTAGTCAAAGTCCTGACCTGAATCCTATTGAGATGTTGTGGCATGACCTTAAAAAGGCGGTTCATGCTAGAAAACCCTCAAATAAAGCTGAATTACAACAATTCTGCAAAGATGAGTGGGCCAAAATTCCTCCAGAGCGCTGTAAAAGACTCGTTGCAAATTATCGCAAACGCTTGATTGCAGTTATTGCTTCTAAGGGTGGCCCAACCAGTTATTAGGTTCAGGGGGCAATTTCTTTTTCACACAGGGCCATGTAGGTTTTGAGGTTTTTTTTCTCACTAAATAATAAAAAAACATAATTTAAAACTGCATTTTGTGTTCAATGATGTTATCTTTGACTAATAGTTAACGGTTTTTGATGAGCAGAAACATTTAAGTGTGACAAACATGCAAAAGAACAAGAAATCAGGAAGGGGGCAAATAGTTTTTCACACCACTGTATGTGTAGTCTTTCATCATCAGCGAGTGAGAGCGACCACACCAGGATATTATGGATGGATGGAAGATGTACCTGGTGGCATCTCTCTTCACTAGTTCCACAAGGTAAATCAAGCACAACAACATCAGGATAGTATAAGTGGATGGAAGCTGTACCTTGTGGTATCTCTCTCCACCAGTTCCACAAGGTAAATCATTCATGTGCTGCCAGAGAAGGTTGTGGTGTACCGAGATCATGGAGTGTCAGATGGACAGCTCAGCACCAGGGTTGATCATCAGGACCTCGTGATCACGATTACCTGTGATCATGAGCATTTTTTGGCTTTGAATTTGGAAACCGTGATCAATACAGATCACGGGATCCGAATTTGCCTGCATCCGTGATTGTACGTGCATCCGCGAATATCGCAAATTCGGTCATGATCACTGGTTAAATACATGATTATGAACCCGACTGTGCACGCGTGGTAACCATTGGATAACATCATTGGGCCAATCAGAGGGCCCCCAGCTGAGGCACTAGCAACCAATAAGAAGAGACAAATTGTCAGGATTGATGTGGTTACCTCTGCAGCAGAGAGCGGTGCGGCCGCCGCTCCCGCGTCTGACGTCACCGCGGATCTCGCCGCGTCATCTCCTTCCGGCAGAGCAGGTCTCTCCAGGGTGCATCAAAGCAGGGCAGCGCACGCGCGCACCAGGAGACAGGACCTTTATGCATTGAGAAGGTGGGTCAGCTGACCTGCCGGTCAGCTGACAGCAGTGGGCTGACTCTCGCCGCTGATTGGCTGGAGTTCACTGGGCAGAATTTTTGGAATACCTGGTTGTATTTAAGGCCTAAGCTGTCAGTGGCTCGTTGTCTGCTAGTAGTTATATGCAGTGAGGTGAGTTCACTCAACAAAGGTAGTTATATGCAGTGAGGTGAGTTCACTGAACACAAAAGGTAGTTATATGCAGTGAGGTGAGTTCATTCAATACAAAGGTAGTTATATGCAGAGAGGTGAGTTTACTCAACAATGGTAGTTATATGCAGTGAGGTGAGTTCACTCAACACAAAGTTAGTTATATGCAGTGAGGTGAGCTCACTCAACACAAAGTTAGTTATATGCGGTGAGGTGAGTTCACTCAACAAAGGTAGTTATATGCAGTGAGGTGAGTTCACTCAACACAAAGGTAGTTATATGCAGAGAGGTGAGTTCACTCAATAAAGGTAGTTATATGCAGAGAGGTGAGTTCACTCAACACAGGTAGTTATATGCAGAGAGGTGAGTTCACTCAACACAAAAGGTAGTTATATGCAGTGAGGTGAGCTCACTCAACACAAAGTTAGTTATATGCAGAGAGGTGAGTTTACTCAGCAAAGGTAGTTATATGCAGTTAGGTGAGTTCACTGAACACAAAAGGTAGTTATATGCAGAGAGGTGAGTTCACTCAACACAAAAGGTAGTTATATGAAGTGAGGTGAGCTCACTCAACACAAAGTTAGTTATATGCAGTGAGGTGAGTTCACTCAACACAAAGGTAGTTATATGCAGTGAGGTGAGCTCACTCAACACAAAGGTAGTTATATGCAGAGAGGTAAGTTCACTCAACAAAGGTAGTTATATGCAGTTAGGTGAGTTCACTGAACACAAAAGGTAGTTATATGCAGTGAGGTGAGTTCACTCAATACAAAGGTAGTTATATGCAGAGAGGTGAGTTCACTCAACAAAGGTAGTTATATGCAGAAGGTGAGTTCACTCAACACAAAAGGTAGTTATATGCAGTGAGGTGAGTTCACTCAACAAAGGTAGTTATATGCAGTTAGGTGAGTTCACTGAATACAAAAGGTAGTTATATGCAATGAGGTGAGTTCACTCAACACAAAGGTAGTTATATGCAGAGAGGTGAGTTCACTCAACAAAGGTAGTTATATGCAGTGAGGTGAGTTCATTCAACAAAGGTAGTTATATGCAGAGAGGTGAGTTCACTCAACACAAATGTAGTTATATGCAGAGAGGTGAGTTCACTCAACACAAAGGTAGTTATATGCAGAGAGGTGAGTTTATTCAACAAAGGTAGTTATATGCAGAAGGTGAGTTCACTCAACACAAAAGGTAGTTATATGCAGTGAGGTGAGATCACTCAACACAAAGGTAGTTATATGCAGAGAGGTGAGTTCACTCAACAAAGGTAGTTATATGCAGAAGGTGAGTTCACTCAACACAAAAGGTAGTTATATGCAGTGAGGTGAGCTCACTCAACACAAAGTTAGTTATATGCAGTGAGGTGAGTTCACTCAACAAATGTAGTTATATGCAGTGAGGTGAGTTCACTCAACACAAAGGTAGTTATATGCAGAGAGGTGAGTTCACCCAACAAAGGTAGTTATATGCAGTTAGGTGAGTTCACTCAACACAAAAGGTAGTTATATGCAGTGAGGTGAGTTCACTCAACACAAAGGTAGTTATATGCAGAGAGGTGAGTTCACTCAACAAAGGTAGTTATATGCAGTGAGGTGAGTTCACTGAACACGAAAGGTAGTTATATGCAGTGAGGTGAGTTCACTCAACAAAGGTAGTTATATGCAGAGAGGTGAGTTCACTCAACACAAAGGTAGTTATATGCAGAGAGGTGAGTTCACTCAACACAAAGGTAGTTATATGCAGAGAGGTGAGTTCACTCAACAAAGGTAGTTATATGCAGTGAGGTGAGTTCATTCAACAAAGGTAGTTATATGCAGAGAGGTGAGTTCACTCAACACAAAGGTAGTTATATGCAGAGAGGTGAGTTCACTCAACACAAAGGTAGTTATATGCAGTGAGGTGAGTTCCCTCAACAAAGGTAGTTATATGCAGTGAGGTGAGTTCACTCAATACAAAGGTAGTTATATGCAGAGAGTTGAGTTCACTCAACAAAGGTAGTTATATGCAGTGAGGTGAGTTCACCCAACAAAGGTAGTTATATGCAGAGAGGTGAGTTCACTCAACACAAAGGTAGTTATATGCAGAGAGGTGAGTTCACTCAACACAAAGGTAGTTATATGCAGAGAGGTGAGTTTACTCAACAAAGGTAGTTATATGCAGAAGGTGAGTTCACTCAACACAAAAGGTAGTTATATGCAGTGAGGTGAGTTCACTCAACACAAAGGTAGTTATATGCAGAGAGGTGAGTTCACTCAACAAAGGTAGTTATATGCAGAAGGTGAGTTCACTCAACACAAAAGGTAGTTATATGCAGTGAGGTGAGCTCACTCAACACAAAGTTAGTTATATGCAGTGAGGTGAGTTCACTCAACAAATGTAGTTATATGCAGTGAGGTGAGTTCACTCAACACAAAGGTAGTTATATGCAGAGAGGTGAGTTCACTCAACAAAGGTAGTTATATGCAGTTAGGTGAGTTCACTCAACACAAAAGGTAGTTATATGCAGTGAGGTGAGTTCACTCAACACAAAGGTAGTTATATGCAGAGAGGTGAGTTCACTCAACAAAGGTAGTTATATGCAGTGAGGTGAGTTCACTGAACACGAAAGGTAGTTATATGCAGTGAGGTGAGTTCACTCAACAAAGGTAGTTATATGCAGAGAGGTGAGTTCACTCAACACAAAGGTAGTTATATGCAGAGAGGTGAGTTCACTCAACACAAAGGTAGTTATATGCAGAGAGGTGAGTTCACTCAACAAAGGTAGTTATATGCAGTGAGGTGAGTTCATTCAACAAAGGTAGTTATATGCAGAGAGGTGAGTTCACTCAACACAAAGGTAGTTATATGCAGAGAGGTGAGTTCACTCAACACAAAGGTAGTTATATGAAGTGAGGTGAGTTCACTCAACAAAGGTAGTTATATGCAGTGAGGTGAGTTCACTCAATACAAAGGTAGTTATATGCAGAGAGTTGAGTTCACTCAACAAAGGTAGTTATATGCAGTGAGGTGAGTTCACTCAACAAAGGTAGTTATATGCAGAGAGGTGAGTTCACTCAACACAAAAGTAGTTATATGCAGTGAGGTTGGTTCACTGAACACAAAAGTTAGTTAGATGCAGTCAGGTGAGTTCACTCAACACAACAGGTACTAGTAGGTATATGCAGTACTGGGTAGTACAATGTGCAGCTCCCTGTCACACACACACACACAGGTAGTCACTGAATGTGCCTGCTGGCTGGGCTGTTGACAGTGGCACACACACAGTATGAATTAGCAATGCTGTCTAAGCAACACAAGTGTCCGTTTGACACACAGAAAAAATAAAATACACAACAGGATTAGCTCTGAACAGAGCTGTTGAATGAGGGGTGCTATTTAAAGGAGTACTATCGATTGAAACAACTTTTTTTTTTAATACTGTATATTAGTGTACACATTACCACTAGTGCTAGGGGCACTTTATTTATTCACCCAGGTCTCTCTCTTGTTATCCCTGCTTAAAAATTCATTTCTCACACAGCTCATAGTAGTTTGGGTCACCCTGAGCTGCTTGGTTACTCTGTCACACAGCTCACAAATATATTTCACTGTGTCACTCACAGCATGCAGGAGACATGAGGAGAAATGGGATGATCTGAGGTGGTAACAGGTAACTAAATGAGCTGGAATATTGCTGGAATATAACTAGCTATAAACAATAGTCTGTGTTTTCACTCAGACTGGCTTCCTGCTTGAGGTGATTCACTCCAGGCTGCATCCACTTTACAAGCTGCTGAGAGGGGCAGACCACTGTTTACAATTAGCATTATTAGTATCTTTATCAGTCAAGAGAAGCAAAGATAATAAACACACATTGCTAGAATCTTTAACCCATTACCACCATATCAATAAGATTCTTTCAGCAAGGTGATGATTAAACTATAAACTGAGGAGTTGATAGCAACTCCCCTGTGCAGACATGGGCTTAGCCCTCTGGGAGCCCTCAGCATATAGATACATTTGTATCCAACACTGACGGCCAAAACTGACGGAGGATTTTACAGCTGAGAGGAACAGCTGTGTGAGGAATCAAATTGCTACTAGAACTTGTCCTAATGTGTGCTACAACATACAGCATTTAAAAATAAATGCATACATCGATAGTATTCCTTTAAGCAATTAGATTCAGCCAGGAGCAAGTTCACAAGCCAAGAGCCTGACTAATCTGTCCCTAGGAGATCAAGTCTGCAGCAGCTCGCCCTATTCTGACTAGCAGCTGGCACACGAGTTAGTGTAATGGCCGCCGGAGCCTGCCTTATATAAGGGGGGGGGGGGGGCTCCAGGGATGAGTGTAGCCGGATTGGCTACAATGTGCCTGCTGACTGTGTTGTAGAGGGTCAAAGTTGACCCTCATAGAGCATTATGGGGCAAATCAAACTTCCGGGAAAGCTCGCCTTCGCTGGCGAAGGTGAACCACCCAAAGTTCGCCTGGAACCGTTCGCTGGTGAACCGTTCGGCCCATTTCTACTCCTGATGCTCCTGTCTGTGGTACCCTCCAACACCAGGGTCCACACTAAACTAAACTACATCGACTGCTGCCACCAGCTATTGCGCCACTCCAATAGCTGCATCGACCTACTCATCCTGCTCCTGCTGCTCCCGTCTGTGGTACACACCAACACCAGGGTCCACACTAAACTACATCGTCTGCTGCCACCAGCTATTACGCCACTCCAATAGCTGCATCGACCTACTCATCCCGCTCCTGCTGCTCCTGTCTGTGGTACCCACCAACACATGGGTCCACACTAAACTACATCGTCTGCTGCCACCAGCTATTACGCCACTCCAATAGCTGCATCAACCTACTCATCCTGCTCCTGCTGCTCCTGTCTGTGGTACCCACCAACACCAGGGTCCACACTAAACTACATCGTCTGCTGCCACCAGTTATTATACCACTCCAATAGCTGCATCAACCTACTCATCCCGCTCCTGCTGCTTCTGTCTGTGGTACCCACCAACACCAGGGTCCACACTAAACTGCATCGTCTGCTGCCACCAGCTATTACGCCACTCCAATAGCTGCATCGACCTACTCATCCTGCTCCTGCTGCTCCCGTCTGTGGTACACACCAACACATGGGTCCACACTAAACTACATCGTCTGCTGCCACCAGCTATTACGCCACTCCAATAGCTGCATCAACCTACTCATCCTGCTCCTGCTGCTCCTGTCTGTGGTACCCACCAACACCAGGGTCCACACTAAACTACATCGTCTGCTGCCACCAGATATTATACCACTCCAATAGCTGCATCAACCTACTCATCCCGCTTCTGCTGCTTCTGTCTGTGGTACCCACCAACACCAGGGTCCACACTAAACTGCATCGTCTGCTGCCACCAGCTATTACGCCACTCCAATAGCTGCATCGACCTACTCATCCTGCTCCTGCTGCTCCTGTCTGTGGTACCCACCAACACCAGGGTCCACACTAAATTGCATTGTCTGCTGCCACCAGCTATGATGCCACTACAATAGCTTTAATTTTTTGGAGGTGTCTGAGCTGAAAACTGTCATGTCCCAGTTGTGCGATTGGACTTTGGACACAATGTGGGCTGCACGACCACTGTCTGGAACCTAGGCCTGATGTTAATTGACAGCTTTTTTTTTTTTTTTTCATGTCCACCAAATAATAAATTAGTGTTTCCCTTTAAAAAAAACATGACGCTACATGCACAATTTACCCTAAAAACCCCTTTAAAAGCTATTTAAAGGGCACTTCCGGTTTTTCTATCTGGATACCCAAATAGGTCGGGTATCCGCGGGTAATGCGGGCGGATATCCGTGTTCATGCGGATATCCGCAAGGTCGGATCTGGATATCCGAATTGGATACGGATATCTGGATACCCGGATCCGAATTCACTCGGGTATTAAAAAGTACTACCCGAGCATCCCTGAATATACAGTAAGAGTGGTTAACATGGGCAATATATTACCACAGGAAGTAATTATGGCAAATTTTATATTTGTATTTAAAGGGGGCTTGGATGCTTTCCCTGCATTGAAGGACATACACGGATATCATTACTAGTTAGTTCCTGGCAGTGTTGATTCAGGGATTTTGTCTGATTGCCATCTGGAGTTAGGATTGGAAAGTAAGTTTTTCTCTTTCCCTTTTAGGGCTAATTGGTCCAGGACTTCTAAGGGATTTTGCCTTCTTCTGGATCAACGGGGATATGAGAAAGTGCAGGCTAGTGTTGAACCATATTATCTGGTTGACCTCGATAGACAGATGTATTTTTTCAACCCAACTAACTATGTAACTAAAAGACACAAGACACCAGAAGAGCACGTGAAGAAGCATCCATAGAAAGCAAAATGTCTTTAGTGCTGTACTGGATCTGAACACCCACCTCCACCTCACCTCCACACTGCATGGATAGTACTATGCATGAAACGTTTGCATGCTTCATGCAATGTTCATACAACCTCTATGGGAATAAAGGCATTTGGATGGTGCCTGGCTCCTCTCTCATTTGATAACTATGTAAGAGTGCAGAGGTTATTAGCAACAAATACAGTTGTCCTGATATGATTATCTGGTGCTCTCTGCTCACTTCCAAGTTTAAAATATACCAACAGTATGTATTTTATGATTTGAAAAAACACTCACTGTGCCGGTTTTCCACACAATTCTGTCATCATTGATATGTAGCCATTTCTCCTCAGGTAGAGATTTATTCACATAGATGTAGCTGCCAGTCTCATATTTATAGCTGGTACCTGTGTCATTGAAAATCCAGTTTCTTAGTGACAATCTTGGCTCACTGTGTAATTGTCCCGATTCATCAAATGAAATCCTTCGACCACTGAAGTCTTTAAAATCCACCCTTCTCACAAAATATTTTAGCTGATGAAACATAATGAGGCATTTAAATCAAGACTGGTCTGGACTAATATAAGTATTACATGCGTATATTGTGTGCACAACCGACGGATTGGGATCCTTCTGCTTAGTGTGTTGCTGCTCCATCACCTCCTAACATGGCACCACACCCTTCCTTGAAAAACACCCTTATTCTGTTTGTCAGGTTTATTTCCCCCCCCACCCCTTCCCCGTCTGGACCAAAGGGAATCTAACATTACAAATCTTATTAATCCTTGGTAGGACATTGAAAGGTAAATAAAGTGATGCAATATAAAGCAAAACTGTGAAGAGAAAAACGTTACTTAAGGGATACATCCAGGCTAAATAAAAAATCCACTTACCTGGGGCTTTCTCCAGCCCCTGGCAGCCATCCTGTGCCCTCACCGCTGCTCCGGTGGCTCCCAGTCTCCTCCATTGCAGAAGCCGGGTCGGCTTCTTCTGTGCTCCAATGTGTGGTTCACGTGGTCACACAGACGTCATCAGAACTTCACTGCACAGGTGCAGAACTACTGTGCAGTACAGTCTTGATAATGTCAGCGCGACCACATGGGTTGGAGTGCAGAAGAAGCCAACCCGGAAGCCGACCTGGCGAGGTCAGCTTCTGCAGCAGAGACCGGAAGCCACTGGAGCTGCGGTGAGGGCACATGACGGCTGCCAGGGGCTGGAGGAAACCCAAGGTAAGTGGATTTTTATTTCTCCTGGACGTATCCTTTAAAAGATATCCAAGTGCTAAATATATACAAAAAAGGACACCTTCTGTGTATGTGGGGAATTTTGCAGTGGTTTACTGCGCCTCCCGTCCTTCGGTGTCACCTTATGTTCTCTTCCAATGTGCCCTGTTTTGTATTTTAGTGCAAGTTGTGTGAGCCTTCTGAGGGACAGTCATTCACAGTTACTCACAAGACTATGGCCTCAATTCACTAAGCTTAACTCTTGTCTTTAATAACTCTTCTGAGCTGTTTTACAGTTATCACCATGGTGATATCCTACTAATCCTACTAATATAATAAATGGGAAAGTTTGGATGTTTGGATGTTTGGATGTTTGTTACTTGATCACGCAAAAATGGCTGAACGGATTTGAATGAAATTTGGCACACACATAGTACATTACCTGGAATAAAGTATAGGATACTTTTTATTCCCATAACCAAAAAGGGGGCGGAGACAAATACAAATTTCACTGGAAAATGTAAACTGCAGCCATTCTTACACTGTTAATGGTAGGGTTCTCAAACTTTGCACAGTTGGTCGTGGGTGACTGGGATTAATATTCAGAAAGGCAGGTGGAGTCTATAAAAGCCAATCAAAATTAACCGATTGATTTTCAAGGGGAATAGCCAATTAGATTTGTTTCATTTCAATGCAAATTATTGATGCCAAAGACCGCAAAGCTCACAAACTTGGTATGTTAGGGTTAGAAATAGTAGGCAGAGCCAACACGAGCCAAATACATACCTGAATAATGTTAGGAAATAAGTGGGTGGAGAAAAATACAAATTTTATTGTGCAAATGTAAACTGCAGCCATTCTTACACAGTTAATGGTAGGGTTCTCAAACTTTGCACAGTTGGTCACTGGGTGACTGGGATTACTATTCAAAAAAAGTGGGTGGAGCCTACAAAAGCCAATCAAAATCCACCTATTGATTTTTAAGGGGAATATGTAACTGCTGCCATTCTTGCACTGTTAATCACCTGTACCTGGTACAATTGGCCATAGGGTGATTGTGGTTCAAATTCAGAAAAGGGGTGGAGCCACATCCAATCAGATTAATTTTATTTCATTGCAAATTATTGATGCCAAAGACCGCAAAGCTTACATACTTGGTTATTAAGTAATTGTGTGTTAGGGTTAGGAAAAGTGGGCAGAGCCAACACTAGCCAAATACATACCCGGGCAACGTCGGGCGTCCAGCTAGTATAATAAATGGGAAAGTTTGGATGTTTGGATGTTTGTTACTCGATCACGCAAACATGGTTGAACGGATTTGAATGAAATTTGGCACACACATAGTGCATTACCTGGAATAAAGTATAGGATACTTTTTATTCCCATAACCAAAAAGTGGGCTGAGACAAATACAAATTTTACTGGGAAAATGTAAACAGCAGCCATTCTTACACTGGTAATGGCAGGGTTCTCAAACTTTGCACAGTTGGTCATTGGGTGACTGGGATTAATATTCTGAAAAGTGGGTGGAGCCTACATAAGCCAATCAAAATTCACCTGTTGATTTATATGGGAAATATTTAATTGCTGTCATTCTTGCACTGTTAATGGCACAAGCCTCAAACCTGGTACAGTTGGTCTTTGGGTGACTGGGGTTCAATTTCAGAAAAAGGGGTGGAACCAGAAACAGCCAATCAGATTTGTTTCATTTCAATAAAAATTATTAACAAAGACTGCACAGCTTACAAATTTGGTCATTAATTAATTGTGTGTAAGGGTTAGAAATGGAGGACGTAGTGAACACCAGCAAAATACATAACCGGGCAATACCGGGTCATCAGTGGGCGGAGACTAATACAAATTTCACTGGGAAAATGTAAACTGTAACCATTCTTACACTATTAATTGTAGGGTTCTCAAAAGTTGCACAGTTGGTCACTGGGTGACTTGAAATTCAGAAAAGTGGGTGGAGCCTACAAAAGCCAAGCACAATTCACCAATTGATTTTTCAATGGGAATATCTAATTGCTGCTATTCTTGCACTGTTAATGGCACAAGCCTCAAACCTGGTACAGTTGGACATTGAGTGACTGGGGTTTCAATTCAGAAAAATGGGTGGGGCCACAAACAGCCAATCAGATTTGTTTCATTTCAATGCAAATAATTCATGCCAAAGACCACAAATCTCACAAACTTGGTCAGTGAGTAATTGTGTGTTAGGGTTAGAAAAAGTGGGCACAGCCAAGTACATTCCCAGGAAATGCCAGGTTGTCAGTGGGCAGAGACAAATACAAATTTCACTGGAAATTGTAAACTGCAGCCATTCTTACACTGTTAATGGTAGGGTTCTCAGGCTTTGCACAGTTGGTCACTGGGTGACTGGCAAAGTGGGTGGAGCCTACATAAACCAATCAAAATTCACCAATTGATTTTCAAGGGGAATATCTAATTGCTGCCATTCTTGCACTGTTAATGACACAAGCCTCAAGCCTGGTACAGTTGGTCATTGGGTGACTGGGGTCCAAATTCAGAAAAGGGGGTGGAGCCACAAACAGCCAATCAGATTTGTTTCATTTCAATGCAAATTATTCATGCCAAAGACCACAAATCTCACAAACTTGGTCATTGAGTAATTGTGTGTTAGGGTTAGAAAAAGTGGGTACAGCCAACACCAGCCAAATACATACCCAGGAAACGTCAATACATCAGTGGGCAGAGAAAAAATACAAATTTCACTGGCAGAATTTAAATTGTAGCCATTCTTACACTGTCAATGTTAGAGTTCAAAAATTCACCTATTGATTTTCAAGGGGAAATATTTCATTGCTGCCATTCTTGCACTGTTAATGGCACAAGCCTTAAACCTGGTACAGTTGGCCTTTTGATGACTGGGGCTCAAATTCAGAAAAGGGGGTGGAGCCACAGCCAATTAGATTTATTTCATTTCAGTGCAAATCATTGATGCCAAAGACCGCAAAGCTCACATACTTGGTCATTGAGTAATTGAGTAATTGTGTGTTAGGATTAGAAAAAGTGGGCAGAGCCAACACCAGCCAAATACATAATCGGGCAAAGCCAGGGTAACCAGCTAGTATAATAAATGGGAAAGTTCGGATGTTTGGATGTTTGGATGTTTGTTACTCGATCACGCAAAAATGGCTGAACGGATTTGAATGAAATTTGGCACACACATAGTACATTACCTGGAATAAAGTATAGGATACTTTTTATTCCCATAACCAAAAAGGGGGCGGAGACAAATACAAATTTCAAGGAGAAAATGTAAACTGCAGCCATTCTTACACTGTTAATGGTAGGGTTCTCAAAATTTGCACAGTTGGTCGCTGGGTGACTGGGATTAATATTCAGAAAAGTGGGTGGAGCCTATAAACGCCAATCAAAATTCACCTATTGATTTACAAGGGGAATATTTACATTGCTGTCATTCTTGCATTGTTAATGGCACAAGCCTCAAACTTGGTACAGTTGATCATTGGGTGACTGGGGTTCAAATTGAGAAAGGGGGTTGAGCCACAAACAGCCAATCAGATTTGTTTCATTCCAATGCAAAGTATTGATGCCAAACACCGCAAAGCTCACAAACTTGGTCATTGAGTAATTGATTAATTGTGTGTGAGGGTTAGGAAAGTGGGCACAGCCAACCCCAGCCGCCAACCCCAGCCAAATACATAATCGGGCAATGCGGGGGTCATAATTGGGCGGAGACAAATACAAATTTTACTGGGAAAATGTTAACAGCAGCTATTTTACACTGTTATGTTACACAATGGTAGGGTTATTAAACTTTGCACAGCTGGTTACTGGGTCACTGGGACTAATATTCAGAAAAGTGGGTGTAGCCTACAAAAGCCAATCAAAAATTACCTATTGATTTTTAAGGGGAAAATTTAATTGCTGCCATTCTTGCACTGTTAATGGCACAAGCCTCAAACCTGGTACAGTTGATCACTGGGTGACTGGGGTTCAATTTGAGAAAGGGGGTGGAGCCAAAAACAGCCAATCTGATTTGTTTCATTTTAATGCAAGTTATTGATGCCAAAGACCACAAATCTCACAAACTTGGTCATTGAGTAATTGATTAATTGTCTGTTAGGGTTAGGAAAAGCGGGCACAGGCAACACCAGCCACATACATAATCGGGCAACGCGGCGTCATCAGTGGGCGGAGACAAATACAAATTTCACTGAAAAAATGTTAACTGCAGCCATTCTTACACTGTTAATGGTAGGGTTCTCAAACGTTGCACAGTTTGTCACTGGGTGACTGGGATTAATATTCAGAAAAGTAGGTGGAGCCTACAAAAGCCAATCAAAATTCACTTATTAAGTTTTAAAGGGGAATATTTAATTGCTGCCATTCTTGCACTGTTAATGGCACAAGCCTCAATCCTGGTACAGTTGATCTTTGGGTGACTGGGGTTCAAACTCAGAAAAGGGGTGGACCACAGACAATCAGATTTCAATGCAAATTATTGACGTCAAAGACCGCAAAGCTCCCAAACTTGGTTGTTGAGTAATTGTGTGTTAAGGATAGAAAAAGAGCCCTTAGCTAATATCAGCCAAATACATAACCGGGCACCGGCGGGTCATCAGTGGGCGGAAACAAATAAGAGTTTCACTAGGAAAATGTAAACAGCAGCCAATCTTACACTGTTAATGGTAGGGTTCGTAAACTTTGCACAGTTGGTCACTGGTTGACTGGGATAAATATTCAGAAAAGTGGGTGGAGCCAATCACAATTCACCTATCGATTTTCATGAGGAATATGTAATTGCTGCCATTCAAGCACTGTTAATGGCACAAGCCTCAAACCTGGTACAGTTGATCATTGGGTGACTGGGGTTCAAATTCAAAAAAGGGGTGGAACCACAAACAGCCATTCAGATTTGTTTCATTTCAATGCAAATTATTCATGCCAAAGACCACAAATCTCACAAACTTGGTTACTGAGTAATTGTGTGTTAGGGTTAGAAAAAGTGGCCACAGCCAACACCAGCCAAATACGTACTCAGGGAACGTCAGGACTACAGTGGGTGGAGAAAAATACAAAATTCACTGGCAAAATGTAAATTGCAGTCACTCTTACACTGCTGCACAATGGTTGCATTCTTAAGCTTCTCAAGCTTTGCACAGTTGGTCACTGGGTGACTGGGATTAATATTCAGAAAAGTGGGTGGAGCCGACAAAAGACAATCAAAATTCACCTATTAAAGTTGAAGAGAAATCGAGAGCCCAATATGGTGTAGTATGTCAAAATTGATTGGATAAATGAAACAGTGAGATGGTAATACTCACAAACACGGGTTACCACCTAGGTAACCACTCATTAGGCAGGTGAGGAGATTAGACCTGTCCTCACTCAGGATTAAGAAGTCGCTCTCTGTAGATAGGAAGAAAGGGGGTAGATCACCCCTCCACCTGGGGTGGACTCAAATATATTGGTAGGTGAACAGAGGCGCCAGAAGGATAAAAGTACATACAATTTTTAAAAAATTGCTGGGAGGAAGTGGTGGACTCGCCTCCGTTAAAGCAGACACCAAGGACTGTAAATATATAGATATACACATTTATTGAAAATACCCCAAAAATGCAACGCGTTTCGCGGGCACAGCCCCCTTCTTCAGGCAATAAGCAGGGGATAAACAACAGCAATTCAGTTATAGCAAGCAGAGCTCTGCTTGCTATAACTGAATTGCTGTTGTTCATCCCCTGCTTATTGCCTGAAGAAGTGGGCTGTGCCCGCGAAACGCGTTGCATTTTTGGGGTATTTTCAATAAATGTGTATATCTATATATTTACAGTCCTTGGTGTCTGCTTTAACGGAGGCGAGTCCACCACTTCCTCCGAGCAATTTTTTAAAAATTTTATGTACTTTTATCCTTCTGGCGCCTCTGTTCACCTACCAAAATTCACCTATTTATTTTCAAGGGGAAAAATTTAATTGCTGCCTATCTTTTAGAGCTAGTCCACACTAGATCCAGAAACGTATCGATGGCTGCGTTTTTCAGCCCTGATGAAAAACTGAGTCCCGGATACTAATGTTAAAAATAGCAGCCGTACTCACCCAAGAAAAAAACGGATCCGTCTGCGTTTGCAGGAACCCGTTTTCAAAACCTGAATGGAAGGTCCGGAATTGCTGCATTTTTACGGACCACGGATACACGGATGGGTAGTGAAAAGCAATGAGAAAACGCATCTCCATCTCCACAGGCAAAATAGCACCAAAAACTGATGAGAAAATGGATAGCCTAAACTTTACTATTGGCCCAAAACATCCTCCCACTACCTTCCTAATGATAGAGACGTTTTCTGTCCATTTTTTGGGGTAAAAAAATGAACAGAAACTGATGCAATACTGATGCAAAACTGTTGCACCTTTTTTGGAAAACGGATCAGTTTGCTGTCTGGTGGTACTTCCCCTGATCCCGGACTGCAGTGTACGTCCTGCAACCATGCCTAGTGTGGACCTAGCCTTACAGTTAATGGCACAAGCCTCAAAGTAATTGAGTAATTGTGTATTAGGGTTAGGAAAAGTGGGTGGAGTCAACACCAGCCAAATACATACCCGGGCAACGCCGGGCCACCAGCTAGTATTATAAATGGGAAAGTTTGGATGTTTGGATGTTTGAATGTTTGTTACTCGATCACGCAAAAATGGCTGAACGGATTTAAATGAAATTTGGCACAAACATAGTACATTACCTTGAATAAAGTATAGGATACTTTGTATTCCCATAACCAAAAAGGGGGTAGAGACAAATACAAATTTCACTGGAAAATGTAAACTGCAGCCATTCTTACACTGTTAAAGGTAGGGTTCTCAAACTTTGCACAGTTGGTCATGAGATGACTGGAATTAATATTCAGAAAGGTGGGTGGAGCCTATAAAAGCCAATCAAAATTCACCTACTGATTTTCAAGGGTAATATTTACATTGCTGCCATTTTTGCACTGTTAATGGCACAAGCCTCAAACCTGGTACAGTTGATCATTGGGTGACTGGGGTTTAATTTCAGAAAGGTGGGTGGAGCCACAAACAGCCAATTAGATTTGTTTCATTCCAATGCAAATTATTGATGCCAAACACCGCAAAGCTCACAAACTTGGTAATTGAGTAATTGATTAATTTTGTGTTAGGGTTAGAAAAGTGGGCACAGCCAATACCAGCCAAATACATAACCAGGCAGCAACGTGAGGTCATAAGTAGGCGGAGACAAATACAAATTTTACTGGGAAAATGTAAACAGCAGTCATTCTTACACTGTTAATTGTAGGGTTCTCAAACTTTGCACAGTTTGTTACTGGGTGACTAGAATTAATATTAAGAAAAGTGGGTGGAGCCTACAAAAGCCAATCAACAATTACCTATTGATTTTTCAGGGGAATATTTAATTGCTGCCATTATTGCACTGTTAATGGCACAAACCTCAAACCTGGTACAGTTGATCATTGGGTGACTGGGGTTTACATTTATAAAAGGGGGTGGAGCCACAAAAAGCCAATCTTTTTTGTTTCATTTTAATGCAGGTTATTGATGCCAAAGACCACAAAGCTCACAAACTTGGTCGTTGAGTAATTGATTCATTGTGTGTTACGGTTAGGAAAAGTGGGCGCAGCCAACACCAGCCAAATACATAATCCGTCAATGCCGGGTCATCAGTAGGCAGGGGTGCAGCTAAGGCTTTTGTGGCCCCAAGCGGACTGTAGTAAGTGGCCCTATCCTGCGGCGCGGTGAGAAATGGGCGTGGCTATCCCGCATAAGTGGGCGTGGCCATGGCATGTGGGTGGAGCGGGAGGGCGGATTGGGGTGGGGCTGTTTGCGGGGAAAAATGGATGTGGGGCGATTGAGGCGCGCGTAGCGCCGCGCCGAAACATGGGCGTGGCCATGACATTGTATGGGCGGAGCTTAACCGTAGCACAGCAAATATAGCCAACTATGACCATTAAATAATAAATTCAGCAACAGTTACCCCAGACACCAGAAAATAAAAACGCAATTTGTGCAACATTTCAGCAGAAAACAAACGCAATTTGTGCAACATTTCAACAGAAAACAAACGCAATTTGGTCCACATTTCAGCAGAAATCAAACGCAATTTGGGCCACATTTCAACAGAAATCAAACGCAATTTGGGCACATTTTCAGCAGAAATCAAATGCAATTAGGGCACATTTTCAGCAGAAATCAAACGCAATTAGGGCACATTTTCAGCAGAAATCAAACGCAATTAGGGCCACATTTTCAGCAGAAATCAAATGCAATTAGGGCACATTTTCAGCAGAAATCAAACGCAATTAGGGCCACATTTTCAGCAGAAATCAAATGCAATTAGGGCACAGTTCAGCAGAAATCAAACGCAATTAGGGCACAGTTCAGCAGATATCAAATGCAATTAGGGCACATTTTCAGCAGATAAAGGCTGCAAAAAGAAAAGAATTTACTCACCTGGCACTGGCAGAAGTCTTCTCTCCCCGTCTCCTCTCCTGGCCGGTGGCCGGCTCCTCAGGCGCGCAGTTTCCACGGAGCTCCCTCCCTCCTCTAATCTCCCACGCTGATTGAATGCAGGGCTACGGGAAGATGGCCACCCGAAGCCCTGTACTGGAGACATAAATAGTCTCCAGAGCAGGGCTTCGGCGGCGGCCATCCTCCCGTAGCCCTGCTGCCCTGCACTGCTCTGCCAGCCCCGCGGGGCTGCGGGAAAACAGTGACGTCACGCCGATGTCACTGAGCCGCCAAGGCCCCTACGATCTTGAGGCCCCAAGCGGCCGCTTGGTTTGCTTTATGCCTCGCGGCGCCCCTGTCAGTAGGCAGAGACAAATACAAATTTCACTGAGAAAATGTAAACTGCAGCAATTCTTACACTGTTAATGGTAGGGTTCTCAAACTTTGCACAATTGGTCACTGGGTGACTGGGATTAATATTTAGAAAGGTGGCGGGAGCCTACAAATGCCAATCAAAATCCACCTATTGATTTTCAAGGGGAATATGTAATTGCTACCATTCTTGCACTGTTAATGGCACAAGCTTTAAACCTGGTACAGTTGGTCATTGGGTGACTGGGGTTAAAATTCAGACAAAAGGGTGGAGCCACAAGCAGCCAATCAGCTTTGTTTAATCTCAATGCAAATTTCCTGGACAGAGATGGCGACATACATTGGGTTAGGCCACGCCCCCTGACCCCTGATAGGACAGTTCATATATAAATTCTCAGAAAACCCCCCCTGGCCATTCTCTTTTTCTGTCCTCGAATGGACAGTTCGTTTTTCCTTTTTCCTTTTTAAATTTTGTTTTTGAGCGCCTTTTTTTTTGGGGAGCTTACCTCCTTCTGGGCGTATAGCGCGGGTTCAGCCTCTCCCGCTTGGTGCATTGGCATTGCGGCCTCTAAAGGAGGCTTATAGATGCAGGATTCCTTCCCTCCCATACGCAGCTCTTATGCCTGAAGTTTAGTAAGGCATAAGAGGGTAGACCGTGCTTCTTTCCGCGTTCCGGAGTCGCCGGAAAGCTTAACACCGCTGACGTCATCTTCCCGCGAGCTTTGGGCGGATGCGGGAAGACGCACCTGATTGGTGGAGGAGTGTATCTTCCGGATTACGGAAGTTCAAAAGGACGCCGGAGCGGGCAGTAGTGGACGCTGTGGGATCGCTCTTCTCGGCGCCGGCGGCAGCATCACCCCACAACCTTTTGCGGGTGCAGTAATTACTGCGGGATCGCTCAGGTTGCTGGCTTCACTGAAGGAGTTCATTTTCAGCCACCCCATCGGGAGGATCAGGTATTTGGCATCTCCCTGGATTTAGGTAATATATTTTCCTTTATCTTTTTCTGCTGCCTGCTGATGTTTGCCAATATTTGTTATAGAGATGGAAGATCAGAGGAAAACCCAGTCTTCTCACCAGGAGAGGTACCTGAGTGATCAATGATCACTCTACTATCCTTTTAAAATATACTCACTTGGGGTGCAGCCATTATCTATATTAAGCACGGGTCTGTATGGTATCTAAATAAAAGAGTGCATTCTCCCTTTCTAATAAAAAAAAACAAAAAACACGGATTTCTTAGTGGAACATACCTTCTTTTTTGTGTCTCCACAGTCCGCGAGAAAGGGAGAAAGGACGAGCGGTGTCTAAAAGTCACCAGTCCTCCAGGGGAGCCCATACCCGGTCACGCTCACGTTCAAGATCCAGGGAAGGGCAGTCTGCTCAGCATTCTTCTCATGATGCAAGCTCATCTAGAAAGAAGACTCCTGAGAGACGCAAAAGATCACGGGATAAAAGACAATCGCCTAAGAGGCGTTCATCTAAGAGAAAATCCCCTTCTAGGAAGTCTCCTGGAAGATATTATTCAAGCTGGGGTTATAGGTCTGGCAGAAGCAGATCGCCAAGGCACAGACATGATTCCAGAGACCGAAGGTCTCCTAGGAGAAGATATTCCCCTGATTATTACACATATTCTTCTTACAGAAAGTCTTATAGTCCTCCTAGGAGAGTTAGATCCCCCAATGCGATCACTATGGAGTCGCAAAGATATTCACAACCGGCAAAGTCTCTTTGCTGGTCCTGTGCGCAACCCGCACTCCCAGACAAAATGGTATGTGAATCATGCTTTATGGAACTGGGGAAGGACAAAGAAGCGGATAATGAGCAGGTGTTATCCTTTATTCAGCAAGCTGTACAGGATACATTTAATAAGATGGCAGTTTCGCATCCAACCACATCAGTTCCACAGCTACAACCGGAGGAAGGTACATCATCCTCTAGTCTACCTCCAGTAGGATTTGATTTCGCGCTGATACCAGCCTTTATAACCGCTATCAAGTCCGCTATAGCTTGGGAGGAAGATAAGGATTCCCCTCAAGAAGCTGACAAATATTATCCACACTTGGATAGACAACCTAATAATTTTCCCTTTATGAAAGTTATTAAGGACATTTTTCTTAAGGAATGGAATAAGGTAGAGCAGAAGCCATCCTTATCAAACAGGTTTGCCAAACTCTACCCTTTCAGTGAAGAGGATTCGAAACTGGTGGACTGCGCCCCCATTGTAGATGCATCTATCATGCGACTTGCCCGCCATGTTACCCTGCCAATGGACAATGCTGTGTCATTCAGTAATCCACTAGACAGGAAGATCGACACAGACATCAAGAAAGCGTTTCTTGCTTCTGGCGCTGCATGTAAACCAGCGGTAGCTCTAACATCCTTGGCCAAAGCATTAAAGGTTTGGATAGATAATATTGAAACGGCACTCAATTCTGAGACAGACCGACAGGAGATCATCAAGGCTCTAGATGAACTGAAGTTAGCAAGCGATTTTATGGGAGAAGCAGCAATTGACACCATTAGTTCTTCGGCTAGAGCTATGTTGCATAATGTCACAGCAAAAAGAGCCTTATGGCTGAAGCCATGGTCAGCAGATCAGTCTTCAAGAAACAACTGGTGTAGGATTCCGTTTGACGGGAAACATCTCTTTGGTGCAGAAATGGATGGAGCTATTGCGAAAGTGACCGGAGGCAAATCGGGTCTATTACCACAAGATAGGAAGAGGCCCTTTAGACAACAGCCAGCTAAAAGACAATCAGCTTCCTCTTCCAGGTTCCAGCAGGCCAGGTCTTACAAGCCGGGAAGACAATTTAACAAAAATTGGAGAGGAACTCAGTCGTCCTTTCTTAAACCCAACAAGTCAAGGCCTAATTCAGGAGCAAATCCAAACCAGAAATCTTTCTGAAGGTGCGTCCGCCCAGCCACACCCAGTAGGAGCAAGATTAAGCGCCTTCTGGCAGGTCTGGGTGGAAACGATCAAGGACGATTGGGTGTCAAAAACATTAAGGAGAGGACACTCTTGGAGCTTCAAAAAAGCCCCTCCAACTTCCCGCTTTGTCAGAACAAGGATGCCTCTCAACAGAAACAAACGTCTAATATTACTAGATTACGTACAGACTTTGGAAGAAAGCAAAGCAATCCTCAGGGTTCCAAAGAAGGAAGAATTCATGGGAATTTATTCGCCTCTCTTCTTGGTACCAAAAAATTCAGGGGGATGGAGGCCTATTCTGGACTTAAAGTTCCTGAACAGATATATCAAGATCCATCACTTCAGAATGGAGTCCTTACAGACCATCATAAAGGTCATCAGAAAGAACGATTGGTTGTCGACAGTAGACTTGGCAGATGCCTACCTGCACATACCAATAAAATCGAGCTTTCAGAAATTCTTAAGATTCACAATCAACGATCAACACTGGCAATTCCAGAGCCTGCCATTCGGAATATCAACAGCACCAAGAACCTTTACCAAAGTATTGGTCCCAGTAATAGCCTTCCTAAGACAAAGAGGTCTCAGAGTGTTCCACTATCTCGACGATATACTTCTAATCAATCAAGATCGTTCTCTCCTTCTTCACCATCAGCAAGTTCTGTTAGAAACATTGCAGTCTCTGGGATGGATAATAAATTTCAAGAAGAGTCAACTAACGCCAGCACAAGATCTTGTCTTCCTAGGAGCCAGGTTCAGGACAAATCAGAACGAAGTTTGTCTACCCCTTCAGAAAATCCAATTGATCCAGCAGAAAGTGTCTTCACTAATAACAGGAGTTTCCCCATCAGCAAGGGAGTGTCTCAGCCTTATCGGGACATTGTCATCAACAATCCCTATGGTGAAGTGGGCACACTGGAACCGGAGATCACTACAAGTATACTTCCTAAGTCATTGGAACAAAGGAAATATGTCACAGAGGATAGTACTTCCAATGATTGTGAAGAATTCATTGAAGTGGTGGACTCAACAGAAACATCTGATGAAAGGATTCCAGCTTCAGCCAGACATTCCAGTGGTAATTACCACAGACGCCAGTCTGTCAGGGTGGGGAGCACACTGCAAGGAGGTGCAGGTCCAGAACAAATGGAGAATTCGACAGACGGGAGTCCCATCAAATATATTGGAACTAAGAGCAGCCTTCCTAGCCCTGAAAGCATTTCAGCATCTGATCAAGGGGAAGGATGTTGTTCTCCAAATAGACAATACAACTGCAGTGTCCTACATCAGAAGACAAGGGGGAACGAGGAGCCACTCACTAATGCAGGAAGTGAGCTTCATGATGTTGTGGGCTCAGAGGTATCTATCAACCTTGACAGCTGTGTATCTTCCAGGCCAACAGAATGTCTTAGCAGACGAATTGAGCAGGAAATTTGCGAATCCGCACGAGTGGGTTCTGAATAGGCATGGTCGGAATAGCCCATTTCCGTTTCCGGCACAATTCCGCATTCCGTCATATAGAAATTCCGTTACCGTTCCATTCCGACGGTATACCGGGGTAATTCCGCGGAATTCCGTTTAAGTCGGAATTCTGCCGGAAAAATTTTAAAATTCTTTCTCTCTCTCGCTCTCTCCTCCTCCATCCATCCATCCATATCATGCAGTAGGGAATTGCAGATTTTCAAAACAGCTTATATACCATAGCTAGGATTTGAACCAAGGACCTAGTGTATAGTAGGTATCTGTCTTAACCTCTAGACCATGACCCACACTACATGCTAAAGCTGGCGGTAGCATAAACCATACTTCCATTATGATCAATTCGATAGAAAAAGTAGCATGATTAAGGATTTGTACTTTTTGAAAAGCATGCCTATATACCATAGCTGGGATTTGAACCAAGGACCTAGTGTGTAGTAGGTATCTGTCTTAACCTCTAGACCATGACCCACACTACATGCTAAAGCTGGCGGTAGCATAAACCATACTTCCATTATGATCAATTCGATAGAAAAAGTAGCATGATTAAGGATTTGTACTTTTTGAAAAGCATGCCTATATACCATAGCTGGGATTTGAACCAAGGACCTAGTGTATAGTAGGTATCTGTCTTAACCTCTAGACCATGACCCACACTACATGCTAAAGCTGGCGGTAGCATAAACCATACTTCCATTATGATCAATTCGATAGAAAAAGTAGCATGATTAAGGATTTGTACTTTTTGAAAAGCATGCCTATATACCATAGCTGGGATTTGAACCAAGGACCTAGTGTATAGTAGGTATCTGTCTTAACCTCTAGACCATGACCCACACTACATGCTAAAGCTGGCGGTAGCATAAACCATACTTCCATTATGATCAATTCGATAGAAAAAGTAGCATGATTAAGGATTTGTACTTTTTGAAAAGCATGCCTATATACCATAGCTGGGATTTGAACCAAGGACCTAGTGTGTAGTAGGTATCTGTCTTAACCTCTAGACCATGACCCACACTACATGCTAAAGCTGGCGGTAGCGTAAACCATACTTCCATTATGATCAATTCGATAGAAAAAGTAGCATGATTAAGGATTTGTACTTTTTGAAAAGCATGCCTATATACCATAGCTGGGATTTGAACCAAGGACCTAGTGTATAGTAGGTATCTGTCTTAACCTCTAGACCATGACCCACACTACATGCTAAAGCTGGCGGTAGCATAAACCATACTTCCATTATGATCAATTCGATAGAAAAAGTAGCATGATTAAGGATTTGTACTTTTTGAAAAGCATGCCTATATACCATAGCTGGGATTTGAACCAAGGACCTAGTGTGTAGTAGGTATCTGTCTTAACCTCTAGACCATGACCCACACTGCATAGTAGTAGGTACCTGTCTTACCCACTAGTAAGGGAGAGGCTGCAGCCTCAGGGCGCAGTGTAGGAGGGGGTGCACAATTCATTCAGCTGTCATTCCCAATTGTGTTTGAAGCAGAAAGAAATAAGAAAAGGTGATACATGGCAGCGACTGCAAGCCAGATAAGTAGAGATTAAGGTGTTGGGGGTGGGGGGGGGGGGCCCTGGGGCACCTCTTAGTGTAATAGCAATCAGTGTGTGACAGCTGGGGTGGGAGGGATGGGGGGGCGCACTTTGCTGTCTCAGCCTTGGGTGCTGAAGGACCTTGTCCCACCTCTGACCACACTACATGCTAAAGCCTGGCCCTGAGTGTGGTTGATGGTCTAGAGCAGTGGTCCTCAAACTAAGGCCCGCAGGCCGAATGTGGCCCCCTAAGGCTTTCTTACCGGCCCCCCACACAGAAAATGTATTGCTTATAAATGCAGTCAGCTACATCTTTAAATATTGGTGGTCCACATATGGAATAGCAGTGCAGCACCCCCCATCCACATGGAAGCCAGAAAGTACAAATCCTTAATCATGCTACTTTTTCTATCGAATTGATCATAATGGAAGTATGGTTTATGCTACCGCCAGCTTTAACATGTAGTGTGGGTCATGGTCTAGAGGTTAAGACACATACCTACTACACACTAGGTTCTGGGTTCAAATCCCAGCTATGGTATATAAGCTGTTTTGAAAATCTGCAATTCCCTACTGGATGGATGGATGGATAGAGAGAGGGAGAGAGAGGGAAATTCCGTCGGAATTATAAAATTTCTGCGGAATTCCGTTTGAGAGGTATAGGAATTCCGATTGACTGCCGGAATCGGAATTAACCTAATTCCGGTCGGAATCGCGGAATTTTCCGAGCATCCCTAGTTCTGAACAATCAAGTATTCTGGCATTTAGTGGAAACATGGGGTCTTCCACAGGTGGACATGTTTGCCTCTCCAGCCAATGCCAAACTACCAGTCTTCTACTCCTGCTATTACAACCCGTCGGCAGTAGGGACAGATTGCCTAACACTCCCGTGGCATTTCAACCTGGGATATGCCTTTCCTCTAATCCTCAAATTCTTGCAGAGGTTGGTACACGAACATTGCATGATCATTCTTATAGTGCCCGATTGGCCCAGGAGACCTTGGTTTCCATTACTGATGGAATTGGCAATAGAACGGCCAATCAGACTACCGCAGATTCCAGACCTACTGAGTCAACAGGACCTTCTTTATCCCAATGTCAACCAGCTCGGTTTGACGGCCTGGAAATTGAAAGGCAGAAGTACTTGTCCTTAGGTCTCTACGATGATGTGACTTCTACTCTGCTGAAAGCCAGGAAAAGGTCTACTAACGTAACTTATCATAGAATCTGGGGAAGATTTGCAAGTTTTGCATCTCACAACAACTTTAATCTGCTTATGCCAACAATTCAGGACATTTTAGGATTTCTTCAAACAGGAGTGGATAAACAGTTGAGTGTATCTGCAATTAAAGTTCAAGTTTCGGCACTTTCTGCATTGACAAATGTAAGATGGGCACTTAATCCCTTGGTCATCCAGTTCATTCAGGCCGTACAAAAAATAAGACCTCCTCGGAAGCCTTTCTTCCCCCAATGGGACCTCTGTGGGGTACTAGACACACTCTCGGATAGTCCTTTTCATCCAGTGGAATCTGCTTCATTGTGGAATATCACGTTAAAAACGATATTCTTAGTAGCAATATCCTCTGCAAAACGTGTTTCTGACTTACAGGCATTAGGCTGTGCAGCTAACCTCCTTCAATTTTTCCCGGACAGAGTGGTAATTAGACCAGTTCTGCAATATATTCTGAAGGTAGCCTCCTCCTTCCACATCAACCAAGAATTGACCTTGCCAACCTTTTATTTAGACCAGGGTTACCATCCGTTGGATGTAGGGAGAAGCATTAAAGCCTATCTTGATGTTACACATTCCTTCAGAAAATCTGACCGATTGTTTATAAATATTCAGGGAGCAAGGAAAGGAGAGTCAGCTACAGCCAGGACTTTAGCCAACTGGCTTGTGAAAATTATTCAGATGTGCTACAAATCTAAAGGTCTTGAGGTACCTAGGGAGATTCATGCTCATTCCACCAGGGGGATGGCAGCCTCCTGGGCATGTTATGCTAAGGTTTCGGTAGACACAATTTGTAGAGCAGCAAGCTGGTCCTCTGTGCATACTTTTGTCAAACATTATCATGTAAATCCGGCATGTCTGACTTCACTAAAGTTTGGAGAAGCTGTTTTGTCTGCAGTTGAGAAATAAACCTTTTGTATTTTTGCATTCTCCCTCCCTCTCTGTTTGATTTTGTATATCCCAATGTATGTCGCCATCTCTGTCCAGGAATAAGGAAAATTGTATACTTACCTTCGGTAATTTTCCTTTCCTGGAACAGAAGATGGCGACATACAAATCCCACCCTCGGGTCCATTCGAGGACTGATTTTTCACGAGAATGGCCAGGGTGGGGGGTTCTGAGAATTTATATATGAACTGTCCTATCAGGGGTCAGGGGGCGTGGCCTAACCCAATGTATGTCGCCATCTTCTGTTCCAGGAAAGGAAAATTACCGAAGGTAAGTATACAATTTCCCTTAATTGATGCCAAAGACCGCAAAGCTCACAAACTTGGTCATTGAGTAATTGTGTTTTAGGGTTAGAAAAAGTAGGCAGAGCGAGGCACATGCACAACATCATCAGGGATGGCCGACTAGTCCCGCAGCTCCAGCCCGTCTCCGCACACCCCGAGCTGCACTAAGCCACACAGAAGCCCCTGAAGTGCAGCTCATACCGAGACAGCTTCCGCATGCTCTCCCACAGCTCATGCCCGCAAAAGCCCCCACCAAGATGTCTCAGCAAACTGGAACACTCAATCACTTTGTCTGCCCAGCCAGCCAGGAACCAAGATGGCGCCGGACAACAGGATCACGCTGCAGCTCCTCAGAACCGGGCCTGTATGACCCTTGTTTCAGCTCCTATCTCTTTTTTTTTTAAAGAGAATTTTTATTAAATTTTGCACAAAATAAACAAAACATGACAATACAATTAGACCAACATAAAAAACAAAAAAGACATCAGCATCCATCCAGTTAATAGCCACAAGCCAATATACATAAACAGTATAGTAATGCAAAGACCATAGAGCATTGCAAAGTATTGATGAGTACTTATATAATGATAGCAGATCAGGGTACTATAGCATATGAACCTTCTATATATCACTTTAAAGATCTCAATTCCATTTATTGATAATCCTGTACAGACACATTTATGTCCAGGTTGGGGACTGTGGAGTCCAAGGCATCTGTCCATCTTGTCCATATTTTATCAAATTTTTTGAATTGGTTTCGTACTTGGTACGCTAGTTTGAATAGCGGCAGAACTTGATTAATTAATTGCTTCCATTCCGTAATCAGCGGAGGGGAAGGTCGTTTCCATCCCAATACGATTACTTTTCTTGCATAAAATAGCAGTATTCTGATAAGAATTAGGTGATTTTTGGAACATGCCAGGTCATCCACCACCCCCAACATGCACAACTTAAGGTTCAGTTCAACCGGTAGAAATAGTATATCCCGGATAAAGTGAGTCACCGATTTCCAAAACTTTTGTACCATTGGGCACATCCACACACAGTGTATAAAATCTGCATTTAAATCTTTGCATTTAAAACATCTCCCATCGTGTGTGGGCCCATTTTAGCTAATCTAGCTGGTGATAGGTAGGCTTGATGGAACCATTTTACATTTATGAGCCTGTCATTGGCTGCTATTACAATCTTGGGGAAAATTTCCACCAATTCGTCCCAATTTTTCTGCGTTAGAGACGGGTCAGTCTGCTGCCATTTTTGTCTAATTTTTTGAATTTTTTGGTCGTTGCCCTGTGACAATAGGAATGTGTACATGGTAGTTATCTGTTTAGATTTGTCTTGATTCAGTAATTGTTTCTCCAACTGTGAAGGAGTCAGTGAGACATCAGATGTCCCTAGTTGTGCCCTGACGGCATGTCTCAGTTGGAAATACCTGAATAGGGCGTGTCTAGGTAGATTAAATTCAGATATTAGGATCTGGAAGTCTTTAAATGAGCCTTTTATAAAAAGTTGGGAGAGGTATTTCACATCATGAGTGTGCCAAAAGTTTATATCTGGAATAGATTGTAACTCTGAGAGATTTGGGTTACCCCATAGGGGTGAATTCTGTGAAACATAATGTATTGGTTCCCCAAGCAGCTTACGCATTTTTTTATATATGTTGATGGTGGTTTGAGTGAAACTAGTATTTGCTGGGTCATTAGATACCCTATACCTGTATATAGCTCCGCAGAGGGACTCATAAGAGCCTGCGATATCTGCTTCTGCCGCCAGACTGGAGTCCTGCCTGTCTCCACTCAACCAACTTCGTATGGGAATTAGTTGTGACGCCAAAAAGTATTTATAAAAGTGTGGAACCGCAAGACCACCAAAGCTTGTAGGGAGTTGAAGTGTAGATAGCGCTATACGTGGTACAGAACCTGACCAAATAAATTAAATTAGTATTGAGTCTATACGTTTAAAGATTGATTGAGGAATCCAGTCTGGGGACATCTGCCGCACATATAATAACTTGGGGGCAATTATTATTTTTATGATGCACACTCTGCCACAGACATTAAGGGGAAGGGCTATCCATTTCTTTAATTTCAATTCTATTGCTTCGATGATTGGGAGAACATTGCTATCTATGAAGGATGTCGAGGGTTGGGTTATCTTTACATCCAAATATTTAAAACTATCAACGATTTGCAGTTTAGATTGTTTCGTTATGAGCTGATGATCAAAGGAATCTAATGGGAGAAGGACCGATTTAGACCAATTTATGAAAAGTCCCGATATTTTATGAAAGGTATCATAGATTTCCAGTACTCTTGTTAGTGAAGGACCTGGATCTGCCAGAAAAATCAGCATTTCATCTGCGTACAATGATATACGCTCTTCTGTGTTATTTATTTTAAGGCCCTGTATATTTGGATCTGAGCGGATGGCCTGAGCCAAAGGCTCAATTGCTATGGCAAACAACAAGGGCGAGAGAGGGCACCCCTGTCGAGTTCCCCTTGTAACTGTAAAGATGGATGAGACTATGGAGTTAACCCTAAGTTTGGCTCTGGGTTTATCATATAGTATTTGGAACCAGCGTTGAAAAAAATCCCCAAAGCCAAAATATTTCAACACTGTTGCTACATAAGGCCATTCAATCGAGTCAAATGCCTTGTTCGCATCTAATGACAATATAATTCTCGAGCCAGCATTTTTGTGTAAATAATGCAGATTTAAGTACAGCCTTCTAACATTGAGCCTAGTAGATCATCCAGGGATGAAGCCGGTCTGGTCAGGATATATTATAGAGGTAATATGCTTGTTAAGTCTGGAGGCAAGAATTTTAGTAAGTATCTTGGCATCTGTATTGATGAGAGATATGGGGCGATAGGAGTCACAAGAGGATGGATCCTTATTTGGCTTCAATATAAGGGTTATAAGGGCTTCATACATAGAATCTGGGAGGGATTTGGTTTCAAATATATGGTTAAAGAGAGCAGTTAGGTGGGGTACTATTAGTGATTTATTTTTAATGTACCACTCTATGGGTATCCCATCGGGCCCTGGGGCTTTGTTCCATTTAAAAGTATTAATCACATTGATTATTTCAATTGAGGTAATAGGGGCGTCTAATTCGGCAACCACCTCTGATGACAGCATTGGCAGATCCAGGTCCTTGAGGAAATCCATGATTTTATCATCTACAGGGCCTATCATCTACTGGGCCTATTTTAGTAGCATATAGCTCTTTATAAAATTCTGTAAAAGCTGATGCTATCTCAGGTGAGGTGTGGTAGGTAATACCGGAAGGCAACACAATACGTGGGATAGCAGAGGGGCCATCGGAGGAATTTAGTAAATAGGTGAGTAATTTACTGCATTTATTGCCATATTCGAAAAATCTCTGAGACTGGATAATATCTTTCCTTTTTGTTCTTTCCAGAGTTTTAAGCTCTAGTTTACGGCGTGCTGATTGCCAAATGGCGTATTGTGTGTCAGAGGGGTTTAAAAGTAATTGCGCTTGTGCCTCAGCAGTTTCTTTCTCAAGGTATTTTTGTGAGGCTATCTCATTTTGTCTTATAATAGAAACAGCTGCTCTAAAAGAGCCCCTCGCGACTGCTTTACCCGCATCCCAGCATACATGTTGCCCCACGGTACCCTCATTGATTGACCAATATTCTGCCACTCCCTTCTGACATTCCCCAAGAACCATCTCATCCTCTAGCCAGCATGGATTCATATGCCATAAGGCTGGTGAGTAGAGATGTACCGAACGGTGCGCCGGCGAAAGGTTCCAGGCGAACTTTGGGGGTTCGTGTTCGCCTGCACCAGGCGAACTTTTGCGGAAGTTCGATTCACCCCATAATGCACTATGAGGGTCAACTTTGACCCTCTGCATCACAGTCAGCAGGCACATTGTAGCCATTCAGGCTACAGTAAGCCCTGGAGCCCCCCCCCCCCCTTATATAAGGCAGGGTCCGGCGGCCATTAGCCTCACTCGTGTGCCTGCTAGAGACAGACTAGGGAGAGCTGCTGCAGACTTGTTCTTCTAGGGACAGATTAGTTAGGTTCTTGGCTGCTTAGCTTGCTCCTGGCTGATTGTTATTGCTTTTATAGCACCCCTCAACAGCTCTTTTCAGAGCTCATCCTGTACTTTTTTTTTTTCTGTGTGTCAAACTGACACTTTTGTTGCATGCACAGCCTTGCTAATTGATAGTGTGTGTGCCACTGCCAGCAGCCCAGCACATTCAGTGACTACCTGTGTGTGTGACAGGGAGCTGCACATTGTACTACCCAGTACTGAATATACCCAGTACCTGTTGTGTTTACTTAACCCACCTCATCACTGCATATACCTAGCTTTGTGTTGAGTGAACCCAGCTCACTGCATCTAACTACCTGTTGTGTTCAGTGAACCCACCTCACTGCATCTAAGTACCTTTACTGTTCAGTGAACCCGGCTCACTGCATCTAACTACCTGTTGTGTTGAGTGAACCCACCTCACTGCATCTAAGTACCTTTACTGTTCAGTGAACCCAGCTCACTGCATCTTACTACCTGTTGTGTTCAGTGAACCCAGCTCACTGCATCTAAGTACCTTTAATGTTCAGTGAACCCAGCTCACTGCATCCAACTACCTGTTGTGTTGAGTGAACCCACCTCACTGCATCTAAGTACCTTTACTGTTCAGTGAACCCAGCTCACTGCATCTTACTACCTGTTGTGTTCAGTGAACCCAGCTCACTGCATCTAAGTACCTTTATTGTTCAGTGAACCCACCTCACTGCATCTTACTACCTGTTGTATTCAGTGAACCTAGCTCACTGCATCTAAGTACCTTTATTGTTCAGTGAGCACAGCTCACTGCATCTAAGTACCTTAATTGTTCAGTGAACCCACCTCACTGCATCTAACTACCTGTTGTGTTGAGTGAACCCAGCTCACTGCATCTAAGTACCTTTACCAGTGGCGTAGCTAAGGAGCTGTGGGCCCCGATGCAAGTTTTACAATGGGGCCCCCCCAAGCACTCTATACATAGCAATTGATACGGTGCACCAAAACCTGCCAATGGCAACTACAGTGTCAGAGGTGCAAGAAGGGGATGGGAAACAGTTTATTAATGATTACCACTATTCAAAGTATCTAAAGAAGTGATTATTATGAGCACAGGACCAATAGAGAGCTAATACTGTAGTTGAGGGAGGGCCCTTCGGGGCCCCTCTGGTCCAAGGGCCCCGATGCGGTCGCTACCGCTGCACCCCCTATTGCTACGCCCCTGACCTTTACTGTTCAGTGAACCCAGCTCACTGCATCTTACCACCTGTTGTATTCAGTGAACCCAGCTCACTGCATCTAAGTACCTTTATTGTTCAGTGAACCCAGCTCACTGCATCTTACTACCTGTTGTGTTCAGTGAACCCAGCTCACTGCATCTAAGTACCTTTACTGTTCAGTGAACCCAGCTCACTGCACCTTACTACCTGTTGTGTTCAGTGAACCCAGCTCACTGCATCTAAGTACCTTTACTGTTCAGTGAACCCAGCTCACTGCATCTTACTACCTGTTGTATTCAGTGAACCCAGCTCACTGCATCTAAGTACCTTTATTGTTCAGTGAACCCAGCTCACTGCATCTAAGTACCTTTATCGCATCTCTGCCTGCAGGTCTCTTGCCTTCTCCGCCACCACCAACAGGGTCCAGGACTCTAGGCGGATTCCTGAATTTTTAAGGCTGCTGCTAGCAGCGGCCGCTACACTAATTTTTCTGGTGCGTGTACATGCCTGGCTAATTTTTCTGGCTGCACTGCAGGCGGCTGCAACAAAAAGCAAAAGGCATGTACATGTGCCCATCCCCCTTCGTGATCATTACCTTGCCACGGTGAAGGGGCTTGCGTATCACAATGAAGCAATGACCGCCGGCTATTTGAGTGTCTCGGGTGGGGGTGGCACACAAAAGATAATAAGGTCGTTGCTTCATTGTGGTCAGACCAAATTTGATCAGCTGGGCAGTCACTGTTGTTCTATCATTGAGCTACCACAGCCCGGCGACAATATGGGCTTGAAAAATGCCACGGCCTACACTCTGGCCACGGTGTGCACCAGTCCAGCACGGCCGTCACTACGCAAACAGCTGTTTGCGGTGCGTTACACAGTGAGTTTGGTGTGTCAGTGTGAAGCAGAACTCTAATTACACTCCCTGATTGATGTATACCCTTGCAAGATGTTTGAAAGCACTTTAGGCCTGCAATTTAGCATTCAATGTGATTTCTGCCCTTAAAACGCTGCTTTGCGTCAAATCCAGATTTTTCCCCGGGACTTTGGGCTTGTATCCCACTCCGCCATGCCCCCCTCCAGGTGTTAGACCCCTTGAAACATATTTTCCATCACTTTTGTGGCCAGTAGATTTTTTTCTATTTTTCAAAGTTCGCCTCCCAATTGAAGTCTATTGCGGCTCGCAAACTTTTACGCGAACCGAACCTTCCGCGAAGGTTCGCGAACCGAAAATCAGAGGTTCGCAACATCTCTACTGGTGAGGTGACTCCACGAAATTGTAGTTGGCATATTAATGGGGCGTGGTCAGAGATTCCGTGTGAGAGGTATTCAATGGATTCTACTAAGGGTAACAAATCAACAGATCCAAAGCATCTATTCTAGACATTGTCCGGTGGGAATCAGAGAAACATGAAAACATCTTTGTGGTAGGGAACTTCCATCTCCATATGTCATGCAGAGCATATGTATCCTTCCACCCCAGAAAAGTTGGACAAGTTTTCCCTCCCACCTTAAGCCTATCCATTGTTGGATCAAGGATGGCATTAAAGTCTCCCATTATTATAAGGGGTCCATCTAGCAATGGGTGTATCTTTTTCCTAATATCCGACAGTATATTTGCATTGAAGGAAGGCGGCACATAAACAGATGCAACTATCAAAGGATTCCCATCTATCTGACATCGCATTATAACATAATTCCCTTTGCTGTCTACCCTGACGTCAGTGACTGTAACCTTGATTTAGCAATTAAGATTGCCGTCCCTCTAGAGTATGAGGAATAATGAGCAAGACAGTAATTCGCAATCCAGGGTTTCTTTAAGGTTAGCCCTCTAGCTCCCAGCAAATGCGTTTCTTGTAGCATATAATTTGCGGTGAGGCCTTGTGTATATATTCAAACACCAGTTTACGCTTAATCGCATTATTCATGCCCCGGACATTCCAGGACAAATGTTTGATTATAGTCATGTTAGGACTGATTTTATATGGCTGAATACCCCGACCTGCTCACCATTCCTCTGCTCAGGGTCCGCAACAGTGTGGACATTTTCCGGACAGTATGCTGAAAAACAAAATTAAAAGGACAACAATAACACATATAAAACATAATAGACCCCATCAGGCCTTTCCCACCCTACTCCCTGTTTAGAAACTTACAGAGTCTTGATCCCAAAACTTGAAAACTAACTGACAAAGGGGACTAACTTCGGTCGCCATGTCCGACCTAGTTGTATTATTTAACCCATGGGTGAAGTGTCATCTTTTATGTTAAAAAGAAAAACAAAAAGGTGCCTTCCCAAACACTTAAGTAAGGATTGCTACTGAAAAAGAGAAGGTCCCTGTCCAAAACCCGCATTATGAATGCAGAGGTATGAAATAGCTTAATAATAATCGATTAGAGGTAAACAGATACATTTTCAACTTGAAATATGCAAATTGGTTGCCATAACCTTTCAACTAGACCATCATTTTGTAATCAATACATTCAGCATTGCAGCGGTATATCATTCTAGCCTAGTAATGAAATTGCAGGAGTCCACTAGGTGGCAGCGTGGACCTATTTGGAAGAATCAGCTCCTATCTCTACTGCCATACTTGAATCTGCTCTGGAAAAACAATTCCGAGCCATCAATTAATCTTTCCAGAATTGAATCATGTCTGCTGGTAAATAACTCAAAACAGACATTGCAGGCCTAGGGAAATGCACAAGCGCCCTGGAAAGCAAAATGGACACTTAAGCACAAAAGCAGGGAGAGCTAGAGGATGAACAGGCGTACGTTAAAAAGGGGCGCTGGGAAAAAAGGGCGCGGGGTTTTAAACGATAAACATGGATAACGTTTAAAAATATAATGTACTATATTTCGTTTAAAAATAATGTTTTATAAAGTTATAAATCATTAAATAATGTGCATGAAATTGGCAATTGTGAAAACGTTAATCTTCCGTTTAAAAAGTGAAACGTATAATAACGTTTAAAAAAAAATAGTAAGTAACCCTCCCTGTACCTACCCCTAACCCCTAGACCCCCGTGTTGGTGCCTAAACCTAAGACCCCCCTGGTGGTGCCTAAACCTAAGACTCCCCTGGTGGTGCCTAAACCTAAGACCCCCCTGTTGATGCCTAAACCTAAGACCCCCCTGGTGGTGCCTAAACCTAAGACCCCCCTGGTGGTGCCTAACCCTAAGACCCCCCTGGTGGTGCCTAAACCTAAGACCCCCCTGGTGGTGCCTAAACCTAAGACCCCCCTGGTGCACCTAAGACCCCCCTGGTGGTGCCTAAACCTAAGACTCCCCTGGTGGTGCCTAAACCTAAGACCCCCCTGTTGGTGCATAAACCTAAGACCCCTCTGGTGGTGCCTAAACCTAAGACCCCCTGGTGGTGCCTAAACCTAAGACCCCCCTGTTGGTGCCTAAACCTAAGACCCCCCTGGTGGTGCCTAAACCTAAGACCCCCCCTGTTGGTGCCTAAACCTAAGACCCCCCTGGTGGTGCCTAAACCTAAGACCCCCCTGGTGGTGCCTAAACCTAAGACCCCCCTGGTGGTGCCTAAACCTAAGACCCCCCTGTGATAAGCATTAATAACGTGTGAAAAAAATATTGTGCTGTTTTTCGTTTAAAAATAATGTTTTAAAAAAGATTGTACTGTTTTTCGTTTAAAAATAATGTTTAAAAAATTATAAATCATAAAATAATGTGTAATCATGAGAAGCAGTTATAAAACAGTAAAAGTCTCCGGGCGCCGCTTATAAAACGTTATTTTTCTCCGGCGCCCTTTTTTCCTGTCGGGCGCTCATTAAACGATATTTATTATGGGAGTGAATGGCGGCGCCCGATTTGTCCACTTGCCTCAGGCGCCCGAATTTACTGTTCCCACCGAACAGCACCTTATGCAAACTGATTTAAAATCACTCCACACAGCACAGGAGGACTCTGAGAATAGAGACAGGAGAAAAAATATTTGTGTGAAGGGGGTCTCAATGTCAGTGGAACCTGACCAAATGAAAACCCACCTAACTGAACTGTTTAAATCATTAGCTCCAGACATTCCAGACGAGCTGTGGCACATGGACAAAGCCCATAGATCACTGGGAGAGCGTTCACCAACAGCACAAAGACCAAAAGATATAATAGCTAGACTACATTACTACCAAGCCAAAGAATCTTTACTACAAGCTATCCGCAAAACCCCTTCTATTTCATTTAAAGGGGACAAGCGGCATATATACAATGATCTCTCATTAATCACACTAGCAAAACGCAGAGCTCTCAAGCCTGTTACTCTCCTTCTGAGAGAAGCAAACATCCCCTATAAATGGGGCTTTCCCTTTCCCCTCATAGTCAGCCGCCAAGGAATGACTTTCACACTCTCAGACCTGGATAATGCTCCAATGTTTTTGAAACAGATGGGTCTCAGACCCCCACTTCCTACCTGGACTCTACACCTCAGATCTCCATCTGCTATATCTCCTCCATGAAAAACCCATCACATCTCAGACTCGACAAGAGTACCTGTCCGATCCCTAACATATACTTAAAATCCTGAGGAAATGGAAGCCCTCCCAAGCTAAGCTAGACTTACCCACTCTTTACATCAACAGAGGGCCCCCCTTATTAAAATACAGACTTTTTGAACCCTCATTTCATGATGCTTTCATCCCAAAAAATTTCATAACTCAGCTGATCTCAGACACCTATGCTAATATATATTGTTGCTGCGGTCCCTGGGCTATCGCCCCTAGGTGACTCCACATGTACCTCAGGAGATCCACACTCGAAACTGCCCGACTCCTGCGTGACTCTGGCATTTTTGAGGCGATCTCACTCGAACAGCTATTTTTAGCTGTCTCACTTTGTGGCCACAAAACATACAGTGGCATGCTTATTATTCCATTATTGAAGTTATCAGTTATTGTTCTGTTAACGTTGTTATCTTTGAACCATGTTTCTATATTCTTCCTTATCTGTTTTAATGAGCCACAGTGGTCCAACCTACCTTTCACATACAATAACTAGAGATGTCGCGAACCTCCGATTTTCGGTTCGTGAACTTCCGCGGAAGGTTCGCTTCGCGGAAAAGTTCGCGAACCGCAATAGACTTCAATGGGGAGGCAAACTTTGAAAAATAGGAAAAATTATGCTGGCCACAAAAGTGATGGAAAAGATGTTTCAAGGGGTCTAACACCTGGAGGGGGGCATGGCGGAGTGGGATACATGCAAAAAGTCCCGGGGAAAAATCTGGATCTGGAAAAATCTGGATGTGACGCAAAGCAGCGTTTTAAGGGCAGAAATCACATTGAATGCTAAATTGCAGGCCTAACGTGCTTTCAAACATCTTGCATGTGTATACATCAATCAGGGAGTGTAATTAGAGTACTGCTTCACACTGACACATGAAATTCACTGTGTAACGCACCGCAAACAGCTGTTTGTGTAGTGACGGCCATGCTGGAGTACTGCGCAACATGGCGAGATTGCTCTTCCTCACTCAGTGATGTCAGGTAATGTGTGACTTCCTTCTCAACTTTCCATGGCATTGTTAAAAAGCTTACGTTTTGTTTTTAAATTACATTTTCTACTTGCTGTGTACTTGTTCAGTACCGCTACAATGAGAATCCTGTGGAGGCGGGCAAGTCTGCCATTGTGACCCCGGGTAATGGCCGGGGAATGAGGGGTTTGAATCTGGTGTGGAGCCTGAGCAACGGCTACCACTACACATCCAAGGATGGCAGCGGGCAGGCATGCACGCCCGCCCCGAGGTAGTGACCAAAAATAACAATACAGGACTTTCGAGGCCCTGCTGTGTATTTGAAATGAATGTACTTTAAATCTTATAACGAGAACCAGTTATGGCGGGCAAAGATGACACTACATTCCTTTCACGAGAATCATATGGAGGCGGGCAAGTCTGCCATTTGTGACCCCGGGTAATGGCCGGGGAATGAGGGATGGAATCCGGTGTGGAGCCTGAGAAACGGCTACCACTACACATTCAAGGAGGGCAGCAGGCAGGCATGCACGCCCGCCCCGAGGTAGTGACCAAAAATAACAATACAGGAGGCAGACTTTCGAGGCCCTGCTGTGTATTTGAAATGAATTAACTTTAAATCCTTTAATGGGAATCCGTTATGGAGGGCAAGTCTGCCATTGTCACCGCGGGGAATGAAGGTTGGATTCCGGCCCGAAGTGGGAGCCTGCTGAGACCCATGCTGTAGCTGCCCTGACCGTGCTTTGCAGACCAGGCATCTGTGGTCAGATGGACCCTTGAGCCAGCGGAAGACAAACCAAGTCGAAAGCATTTGCCAAGAATGTTTTACGGAGGGCAAGTTTTTTTGCCCTTTTTTTAAATTTTTTGAAAATGATAGATGGTTGTATTTTTAAATTGTTTGAAAGTTTAGATGGTTGTATTTTTAAATTGTTTGAAAGTTTAGATGGTTGTATTTTTAAATTGTTTGAAAGTTTAGATGGTTGTATTTTTAAATTGTTTAAAAGTGTATCCATTCTTCCTCCCCCCAGCCACGAACAATACCATGGGAACGTGGAGCAGCAGAAGCCCCCTGTGACGGCTGCCGCGGTTGTTCTCTGCAGCTTGTCTTTTGAGGGGTGCTGCTTTTCCTCAGGTGTTCTTGCCATAGCTGTTTGTGCCTTCTCTCCAGGTGCCTTCGTAAAGCACATGTCCCTACGTGACAGTTGTCCTTTCCACGGCTCAATTTTTGCTGGCAGAGACAACAGATGGCTTTGCTCCGATCTGAGACACACACGTTAAAAAATTTCCAAACCGCTGAGCCCCCCTGGGCTGATGGCGCTATGGTGGCATCAGCAGCTGAGGTTGAAGGACATGTTGGCTGTCTGGCCATAGCGGGCGATACATGGCGCCGGACACTGCCCCCAGCTGTTTCAGAGGACGAGCTCCCTCTTGTATTGCGTTCCGGAGTTGGAGCCTGATCAACGTCTACCACCACACATCCAGGCAAGGAGAGAGGGAGGCAGGCATGCACGCCCGCCCCGAGGTAGTGACCAAAAATAACAATACAGGACTCAGGAGGACCTTTTGCGGCCCTAATTGAAATGAATTAACTTTAAATCCTTTAACGGGAATCCGTTATGGAGGGCAAGTCTGCCATTGTCACCGCGGGGAATGACGGTTGGATTCTGACCTGAAGTGGGAGCCTGCTGAGACCCATGCTGTAGCTGCCCTGACCATGCTTTGCAGACCAGGCATCTGTGGTCAGATGGACCCTTGAGCCAGTGGAGGACAAACCAAGTCGAAAGCATTTGCCAAGAATGTTTTACGGAGGGCAAGTTTTTTTGCCCTTTTTTTTAAATTTTTTTAAAATGATAGATGGTTGTATTTTTAAATTGTTTGAAAGTTTAGATGGTTGTATTTTTAAATTGTTTAAAAGTGTATCCATTCAAGTGCAAGTTATGCACTGACTGCCAGGTATAATGTGCAGTCACAGATGCAGTGAAAGGTATGCAGTGACTGCAAACAGCCGTTTGTGTAGTGACGGCCGTGCTGGACTGGTGCGCACCATGATGAGAGTGCAGGTGATGGTGGCTTTTCAGCCCATATGCTCGCCCGGCTGATGTAGCTGAATGACAGAACAGTGACTGTCCAGCTGATCAAATTTGATCTGACCACAATGAAGCAACGACCTTATTATCTTTTGTGTGCCACCCCCACCCGAGACACTCAAATAGCCGGCGGTCATTGCTTCATTGTGATGCGCAAGCCCCTTCACCGCGGCAAGGTAATGATCACGAAGGGGGATGGGCACATGTACACGCACCAGAAAAATTAGTGTAGCGGCCGCTGCTAGCAGCGGCCTTAAAAATTCAGGAATCCGCCTAGAGTCCTGGACCCTGTTGGTAGTGGCGGAGAAGGCAGTCAAGCGGCCTGCAGGCAGAGATGCTGTGTGTGGGGACTGACTTAGTCTTCGGTCGTGCAGTAGCGCTCCGTGATCCATTCCTCATTCATTTTGATAAAGGTCAGGTACTGAACACTGTCGTGACTGTGGCGACTTCTCTTCTCAGTAACTATGCCTCCAGCTGCACTGAAGGTCCTTTCTGACAGGACGCTTGCGGCAGGGCAAGAGAGAAGTTGTATGGCAAATTGGGACAGCTCTGGCCACAGGTCAAGCCTGCACAACCAGTAGTCCAAGGGTTCATCGTTACTTTTCGCAGAGTCTACATCCACACTCAAGGCCAGGTAGTCGGCTACCTGCCGCTCCAGGCGTTGTTGGAGGGTGGATCCGGAAGGATTATGGCGAGGAGTTGGACTCAAGAACGTCTGCATGTCCGACATCACCCTGAGATCGCTGGAGCATCCTGTCCTTGCCTGCGTGGACTTGGGAGGAGGATAGTTACTGCCAGTGGTACCTTGATTGCGTTTTGCAGCCACATCACCCTTAAATGCATTGTAAAGCATCATCGACAGCTTGTTCTGCAAGTGCTGCATCCTTTCCGCCTTTTGTTGAGTTGTTAAGAGGTCCGCCATTTTGTGCCTGTACCGAGGGTCTAGTAGCGTGGCCACCCAGTACAGGTCATTCGTCTTGAGTTTTTTGATACGGGGGTCCCTCAACAGGCTGGACAACATGAAAGAGGACATCTGCACAAAGCTGGATGCAGACGTACTCTCCATCTCCTCTTGCTCTTCCTCAGTGACGGGACGCAACTCCTCTTCCTCCCCCCAGCCACGAACAATACCACGGGAACGTGGAGCAGCAGAAGCCCCCTGTGATGGCTGCCGTGGTTGTTCTCCTTCCGCCGCCTCTTCCTCCTCCACAGAAACACCTTCCTCATCATCACCATCATCAGAGTCTGACTCCTCTCCTTCCCCACACGACTCCTCTTCTTCCTCCACCTCCCCCCTCTGTGCTGCCGCCGGTGTTGTGGAAACATCGGGTTCATGTGTAAATGGCTCCCACGACTCCTGCTGCCCTAACTCTTCTTGTTCACGCTCCTCCACAGCTGTATCCACCACTCTACGCACGGCACGCTCCAGGAAGTAGGCGTAGGGGATCAAGTTGCTGATGGTGCCTTCATCGCAACTCACCAGTTTGGTCACCTCCTCAAAGGGCTCCATGACCCTGCATGCATTTCGCATCAGTGTCCAGTTGTTGGGCCACAACATCCCCATCCTCCCAGATTGTGTCCTTGTACTGTAATGATACAGGTACTGGGTGACGGCTTTCTCCTGGTCTAGCAGGCGAGAGAACATCAGCAGGGTGGAATTCCAGCGAGTCGGGCTATTGCAAATCAGGCGTCTCACCGGCAAGTTGATTCTACGCTGAATCTCCGCAAAGCGTGCCATGGCCTTGTAAGAGCGCCTGAAATGCCCACACAACTTCCTGGCCTGCTTCAGGACGTCCTCTAAGCCTGGGTACTTGGACACAAATCTTTGCACAACCAGATTAAGCACATGTGCCATGCAGGGTATGTGTGTCAGTTTTCCCAAATTCAACGCAGCAATGAGATTGCTGCCGTTGTCACACACCACGTTGCCGATCTCAAGCTTGTGCGGGGTCAGCCATTGCTCCACCTGTTTGTTAAGAGCAGCCAGGAGAGCTGCTCCAGTGTGACTCTCCGCTTTCAGGCAAGACATGTCTAACACTGCATGACACCGTCGCACCTGGCATGCAGCATAGGCCCTGGGGTGCTGGGGCTGTGTAGCTGGAGAGGAGATGGCGGCACCAGCCAAGGAGGAGGAGGAGGAGGATGACGACAGCGAAGCGGTGATAGCAGGTGGAGAGGAGGTGGCTGGAGGCCTGCCTGCAAGCCGTGGAGGTGTGACAAGTCGGTCCTCTGCGCAGCCACGTACTCCCTGCTTGCTGCCATCAGTCACCAGGTTGACCCAATGGGCTGTGTATGTAATGTAGTGGCCCTGCCCGTGCTTGGCAGACCAGGCATCCGTGGTCAGGTGGACCCTTGACCCAACGCTGTGTGCCAGAGATGACACCACTTGCCTCTCAACTGCACGGTACAGTTTGGGTATGGCCTTTTGTGAAAAATAATTGCGGCCTGGTATCTTTCACTGCGGTGTACCAATGGCCACAAACTTACGGAAAGCCTCCGACTCCACCAGCTTGTATGGTAATAGCTGGCGTGCTAATAGTTCCGCCACGCCATCTGTCAGACGCCGGGCAAGAGGGTGACTGGCAGACATTTGCTTCTTCCGCTCAAATACTTCCTTCATGGACAGCTGGGTACTGCTGTGGGCAGAGGAGAAGGAACCGCTGAAGGGAAGAGGCGGTGTGGAGGAGGGTGGCTGTGAAGGTGCAAGGGAGAAAGTGGATGAAGACGATGCACCTGAAGGAGGAAGAGAAGAAGGAGGGTGGCTTGTCTTTTGAGGGGTGCTGCTTTTCCTCCGGTGTTCTTGCCATAGCTGTTTGTGCCTTCTCTCCAGGTGCCTTCGTAAGGCACTTGTCCCTACGTGAGAGTTGGCCTTTCCACGGCTCAATTTTTGCTGGCAGCGACAACAGATGGCTTTGCTCCGATCTGAGACACACACGTTAAAAAATTTCCAAACCGCTGAGCCCCCCTGGGCTGATGGCGCTACGGTGGCATCAGCAGCTGACGTTGAAGGGCATGTTGGCTGTCTGGCCATAGCTGGCGATACATGGCGCCGGACACTGCCCCCAGCTGTTTCTGAGGACGAGCTCCCTCTGCTTCTATCATGGAGTCGTCTCCTCCTAGTCCTCTCTGAATCCTCCTCTGAACTGTCCCCCTGGTCATCTCCTCTACCGGGAACATATGTGGTATCCGTATAATCGTCATCATAATCCTCCTGGCCAGCTGCGCTTTCCTCAGAAACCTCCTCAACTGCACCAACTTCAGGTGGTCCATCATCCACATCCCCACACGTTACGTCCATACTATCGCCACCTAACTCAGACGTAGGAGGTGGTGTACCTGCGCCTTCTTCTTGTTGTTGCAGTAGTGGCTGTGAATCTGTGATTTCACCACCACCACCACCACCAAATAACTCCTGCGAAGTGTCAAATGCAGCGGATGTGGTGCTTGTTGTAGAGCTGGTGGCTGCGGGAGATGAGGTGTTCTGTGTTAAATACTCAATCACCTCCTCACGATTTTGGGAAGTGATGGCACGTGCCTTCTTCTGAGCACTGTATTTTGGGGCAGGTCCGCACGAAATCACAGCAACACCACATCGCACAGACCTGCCGGTGCCTGGTGGCCTTCCTCTGGGTCTGCCTCTACCTCTTCCTCTACCTGGTTTGTCCATTTTGTCCATCTCGGGGGGATGCTAGGTATATGCAGTGAGCTGGGTTTACTCAACACAACAGGTAGTTATGTGCACTGATGAGGTGGGCTAAGTAAACGCAACAGGTAGTAGGTATATGCGGTGATCTGGGTTCACTCAACACAACAGGTAGTAGGTATATGCAGTGAGCTGGGTTCACTCAACACTACAGGTAGTTATGTGCAGTGATGAGGTGGGTTAAGTAAACACAACAGGTAGTAGGTATATGCAGTGAGCTGGGTTCACTCAACACAACAGGTAGTAGGTATATGCAATGAGCTGGGTTCACTCAACACAACAGGTAGTAGGTATATGCAGTGAGCTGGGTTCACTCAACACTACAGGTAGTTATGTGCAGTGATGAAGTGGGTTAAGTAAACACAACAGGTAGTAGGTATATGCAGTGAGCTGGGTTCACTCAACACCACAGGTAGTAAGTATATGCAGTGAGCTGGGTTCACTCAACACTACAGGTAGTTATGTGCAGTGATGAGGTGGGTTAAGTAAACACAACAGGTAGTAGGTATATGCAGTGAGCTGGGTTCACTCAACACAACAGGTAGTTATGTGCAGTGATGAGGTGGGTTAAGTAAACCCAACAGGTAGTAGGTATATGCAGTGAGCTGGGTTCACTCAACACAACAGGTAGTAGGTGTATGCAGTGAGCTGGGTTTACTCAACACAACAGGTAGTTATGTGCAGTGATGAGGTGGGTTAAGTAAACACAACAGGTAGTAGGTATATGCAGTGAGCTGGGCTCACTCAACACAACAGGTAGTAGGTATATGCAGTGAGCTGGGTTCACTCAACACAACAGGTAGTTATGTGCAGTGATGAGGTGGGTTAAGTAAACACAACAGGTAGTAGGTATATGCAGTGAGCTGGGTTCACTCAACACAACAGGTAGTAGGTATATGCAGTGAGCTGGGTTCACTCAACACAACAGGTAGTTATGTGCAGTGATGAGGTGGGTTAAGTAAACACAACAGGTAGTAGGTATATGCAGTGAGCTGGGTTCACTCAACACAACAGGTAGTAGGTGTATGCAGTGAGCTGGGTTTACTCAACACAACAGGTAGTTATCTGCAGTGTTGAGGTGGGTTAAGTAAACACAACAGGTAGTAGGTATATGCAGTGAGCTGGGTTCACTCAACACAACAGGTAGTAGGTATATGCAGTAAGCTGGGTTCACTCAACACTACAGGTAGTTATGTGCAGTGATGAGGTGGGTTAAGTAAACACAACAGGTAGTAGGTACATGCAGTGAGCTGGGTTCACTCAACACAACAGGTAGTAGGTGTATGCAGTGAGCTGGGTTTACTCAACACAACAGGTAGTAGGTATATGCAGTGAGCTGGGTTCACTCAACACTACAGGTAGTTATGTGCAGTGATGAGGTGGGTTAAGTAAACACAACAGGTAGTAGTAGGATGCAGTGAGCTAGGTTCACTCAACACAACAGGTAGTTATGTGCAGTTATGAGGTGGGTTAAGTAAACACAACAGGTAGTAGGTATAAGCAGTGAGCTGGGTTCACTCAACACAATAGGTAGTAGGTGTATGCAGTGAGCTGGGTTTACTCAACACAACAGGTAGGTATGTGCAGTGATGAGGTGGGTTAAGTAAACACAACAGGTAGTAGGTGTATGCAGTGAGCTGGGTTCACTCAACACAACAGGTAGTAGGTATATGCAGTGAGCTGGGTTCACTCAACACTACAGGTAGTAGGTATATGCAGTGAGCTGGGTTCACTCAACACAACAGGTAGTAGGTATATGCAGTGAGCTGGGTTCACTCAACACAACAGGTAGTAGGTATATGCAGTGAGCTGGGTTCACTCAACACTACAGGTAGTTATGTGCAGTGATGAGGTGGGTTAAGTAAACACAACAGGTAGTAGTAGGATGCAGTGAGCTGGGTTCACTCAACACAAAGCTAGGTATATGCAGTTATGAGGTGGGTTAAGTAAACACAACAGGTAGTAGGTATATGCAGTGAGCTGGGTTCGCTCAACACAACAGGTAGTAGGTATATGCAGTGAGCTGGGTTCACTCAACACTACAGGTAGTTATGTGCAGTGATGAGGTGGGTTAAGTAAACACAACAGGTAGTAGGTATATGCAGTGAGCTGGGTTCACTCAACACAACAGGTAGTAGGTATATGCAATGAGCTGGGTTCACTCAACACAACAGGTAGTAGGTATATGCAGTGAGCTGGGTTCACTCAACACTACAGGTAGTTATGTGCAGTGATGAGGTGGGTTAAGTAAACACAACAGGTAGTAGGTGTATGCAGTGAGCTGGGTTCACTCAACACAACAGGTAGTAGGTATATGCAGTGAGCTGGGTTCATTCAACACTACAGGTAGTTATGTGCAGTGATGAGGTGGGTTAAGTAAACACAACAGGTAGTAGGTATATGCAGTGAGCTGGGTTCACTCAACACAACAGGTAGTTATGTGCAGTGATGACGTGGGTTAAGTAAACCCAACAGGTAGTAGGTATATGCAGTGAGCTGGGTTCACTCAACACAACAGGTAGTAGGTGTATGCAGTGAGCTGGGTTTACTCAACACAACAGGTAGTAGGTATATGCAGTGAGCTGGGTTCACTCAACACTACAGGTAGTTATGTGCAGTGATGAGGTGGGTTAAGTAAACACAACAGGTAGTAGTAGGATGCAGTGAGCTGGGTTCACTCAACACAACAGGTAGTTATGTGCAGTGATGAGGTGGGTTAAGTAAACACAACAGGTAGTAGGTATATGCAGTGAGCTGGGTTCACTCAACACAATAGGTAGTAGGTGTATGCAGTGAGCTGGGTTTACTCAACACAACAGGTAGTTATGTGCAGTGATGAGGTGGGTTAAGTAAACACAACAGGTAGTAGGTATATGCAGTGAGCTGGGTTCACTCAACACAACAGGTAGTAGGTATATGCAGTGAGCTGGGTTCACTCAACACTACAGGTAGTAGGTATATGCAGTGAGCTGGGTTCACTCAACACAACAGGTAGTAGGTATATGCAGTGAGCTGGGTTCGCTCAACACAACAGGTAGTAGGTATATGCAGTGAGCTGGGTTCACTCAACACTACAGGTAGTTATGTGCAGTGATGAGGTGGGTTAAGTAAACACAACAGGTAGTAGGTATATGCAGTGAGCTGGGTTCACTCAACACAACAGGTAGTAGGTGTATGCAGTGAGCTGGGTTTACTCAACACAACAGGTAGTTATGTGCAGTGATGAGGTGGGTTAAGTAAACACAACAGGTAGTAGGTATATGCAGTGAGCTGGGTTCACTCAACACAACAGGTAGTAGGTATATGCAGTGAGCTGGGTTCACTCAACACTACAGGTAGTTATGTGCAGTGATGAGGTGGGTTAAGTAAACACAACAGGTAGTAGGTGTATGCAGTGAGCTGGGTTCACTCAACACAACAGGTAGTAGGTATATGCAGTGAGCTGGGTTCACTCAACACTACAGGTAGTAGGTATATGCAGTGAGCTGGGTTCACTCAACACAGCAGGTAGTAGGTATATGCAGTGAGCTGGGTTCACTCAACACAACAGGTAGTAGGTATATGCAGTGAGCTGGGTTCACTCAACACTACAGGTAGTTATGTGCAGTGATGAGGTGGGTTAAGTAAACACAACAGGTAGTAGTAGGATGCAGTGAGCTAGGTTCACTCAACACAACAGGTAGTTATGTGCAGTTATGAGGTGGGTTAAGTAAACACAACAGGTAGTAGGTATATGCAGTGAGCTGGGTTCACTCAACACAATAGGTAGTAGGTGTATGCAGTGAGCTGGGTTTACTCAACATAACAGGTAGTAGGTATATGCAGTGAGCTGGGTTCACTGAACACAACAGGTAGTAGGTGTATGCAGTGAGCTGGGTTTACTCAACACAACAGGTAGTTATGTGCAGTGATGAGGTGGGTTAAGTAAACACAACAGGTAGTAGGTATATGCAGTGAGCTGGGTTCACTCAACACAACAGGTAGTAGGTATATGCAGTGAGCTGGGTTCACTCAACACAACAGGTAGTTATGTGCAGTGATGAGGTGGGTTAAGTAAACACAACAGGTAGTAGGTGTATGCAGTGAGCTGGGTTCACTCAACATAACAGGTAGTAGGTATATGCAGTGAGCTGGGTTCACTCAACACAACAGGTAGTAGGTATAAGCAGTGAGCTGGGTTCACTCAACACAACAGGTAGTAGGTATATGCAGTGAGCTGGGTTCACTCAACACTACAGGTAGTTATGTGCAGTGATGAGGTGGGTTAAGTAAACACAACAGGTAGTAGTAGGATGCAGTGAGCTGGGTTCACTCAACACAAAGCTAGGTATATGCAGTTATGAGGTGGGTTAAGTAAACACAACAGGTAGTAGGTATATGCAGTGAGCTGGGTTCGCTCAACACAACAGGTAGTAGGTATATGCAGTGAGCTGGGTTCACTCAACACTACAGGTAGTTATGTGCCTTGATGAGGTGGGTTAAGTAAACACAACAGGTAGTAGGTATATGCAGTGAGCTGGGTTCACTCAACACAACAGGTAGTAGGTATATGCAATGAGCTGGGTTCACTCAACACAACAGGTAGTAGGTATATGCAGTGAGCTGGGTTCACTTAACACTACAGGTAGTTATGTGCAGTGATGAGGTGGGTTAAGTAAACACAACAGGTAGTAGGTATATGCAGTGAGCTGGGTTCACTCAACACAACAGGTAGTAGGTATATGCAGTGAGCTGGGTTCATTCAACACTACAGGTAGTTATGTGCAGTGATGAGGTGGGTTAAGTAAACACAACAGGTAGTAGGTATATGCAGTGAGCTGGGTTCACTCAACACAACAGGTAGTTATGTGCAGTGATGAGGTGGGTTAAGTAAACCCAACAGGTAGTAGGTATATGCAGTGAGCTGGGTTCACTCAACACAACAGGTAGTAGGTGTATGCAGTGAGCTGGGTTTACTCAACACAACAGGAAGTTATGTGCAGTGATGAGGTGGGTTAAGTAAACACAACAGGTAGTAGGTATATGCAGTGAGCTGGGCTCACTCAACACAACAGGTAGTAGGTATATGCAGTGAGCTGGGTTCACTCAACACAACAGGTAGTTATGTGCAGTGATGAGGTGGGTTAAGTAAACACAACAGGTAGTAGGTATATGCAGTGAGCTGGGTTCACTCAACACAACAGGTAGTAGGTATATGCAGTGAGCTGGGTTCACTCAACACAACAGGTAGTTATGTGCAGTGATGAGGTGGGTTAAGTAAACACAACAGGTAGTAGGTATATGCAGTGAGCTGGGTTCACTCAACACAACAGGTAGTAGGTGTATGCAGTGAGCTGGGTTTACTCAACACAACAGGTAGTTATCTGCAGTGTTGAGGTGGGTTAAGTAAACACAACAGGTAGTAGGTATATGCAGTGAGCTGGGTTCACTCAACACAACAGGTAGTAGGTATATGCAGTAAGCTGGGTTCACTCAACACTACAGGTAGTTATGTGCAGTGATGAGGTGGGTTAAGTAAACACAACAGGTAGTAGGTACATGCAGTGAGCTGGGTTCACTCAACACAACAGGTAGTAGGTGTATGCAGTGAGCTGGGTTTACTCAACACAACAGGTAGTAGGTATATGCAGTGAGCTGGGTTCACTCAACACTACAGGTAGTTATGTGCAGTGATGAGGTGGGTTAAGTAAACACAACAGGTAGTAGTAGGATGCAGTGAGCTAGGTTCACTCAACACAACAGGTAGTTATGTGCAGTTATGAGGTGGGTTAAGTAAACACAACAGGTAGTAGGTATAAGCAGTGAGCTGGGTTCACTCAACACAATAGGTAGTAGGTGTATGCAGTGAGCTGGGTTTACTCAACACAACAGGTAGGTATGTGCAGTGATGAGGTGGGTTAAGTAAACACAACAGGTAGTAGGTGTATGCAGTGAGCTGGGTTCACTCAACACAACAGGTAGTAGGTATATGCAGTGAGCTGGGTTCACTCAACACTACAGGTAGTAGGTATATGCAGTGAGCTGGGTTCACTCAACACAACAGGTAGTAGGTATATGCAGTGAGCTGGGTTCACTCAACACAACAGGTAGTAGGTATATGCAGTGAGCTGGGTTCACTCAACACTACAGGTAGTTATGTGCAGTGATGAGGTGGGTTAAGTAAACACAACAGGTAGTAGTAGGATGCAGTGAGCTGGGTTCACTCAACACAAAGCTAGGTATATGCAGTTATGAGGTGGGTTAAGTAAACACAACAGGTAGTAGGTATATGCAGTGAGCTGGGTTCGCTCAACACAACAGGTAGTAGGTATATGCAGTGAGCTGGGTTCACTCAACACTACAGGTAGTTATGTGCAGTGATGAGGTGGGTTAAGTAAACACAACAGGTAGTAGGTATATGCAGTGAGCTGGGTTCACTCAACACAACAGGTAGTAGGTATATGCAATGAGCTGGGTTCACTCAACACAACAGGTAGTAGGTATATGCAGTGAGCTGGGTTCACTCAACACTACAGGTAGTTATGTGCAGTGATGAGGTGGGTTAAGTAAACACAACAGGTAGTAGGTGTATGCAGTGAGCTGGGTTCACTCAACACAACAGGTAGTAGGTATATGCAGTGAGCTGGGTTCATTCAACACTACAGGTAGTTATGTGCAGTGATGAGGTGGGTTAAGTAAACACAACAGGTAGTAGGTATATGCAGTGAGCTGGGTTCACTCAACACAACAGGTAGTTATGTGCAGTGATGACGTGGGTTAAGTAAACCCAACAGGTAGTAGGTATATGCAGTGAGCTGGGTTCACTCAACACAACAGGTAGTAGGTGTATGCAGTGAGCTGGGTTTACTCAACACAACAGGTAGTAGGTATATGCAGTGAGCTGGGTTCACTCAACACTACAGGTAGTTATGTGCAGTGATGAGGTGGGTTAAGTAAACACAACAGGTAGTAGTAGGATGCAGTGAGCTGGGTTCACTCAACACAACAGGTAGTTATGTGCAGTGATGAGGTGGGTTAAGTAAACACAACAGGTAGTAGGTATATGCAGTGAGCTGGGTTCACTCAACACAATAGGTAGTAGGTGTATGCAGTGAGCTGGGTTTACTCAACACAACAGGTAGTTATGTGCAGTGATGAGGTGGGTTAAGTAAACACAACAGGTAGTAGGTATATGCAGTGAGCTGGGTTCACTCAACACAACAGGTAGTAGGTATATGCAGTGAGCTGGGTTCACTCAACACTACAGGTAGTAGGTATATGCAGTGAGCTGGGTTCACTCAACACAACAGGTAGTAGGTATATGCAGTGAGCTGGGTTCGCTCAACACAACAGGTAGTAGGTATATGCAGTGAGCTGGGTTCACTCAACACTACAGGTAGTTATGTGCAGTGATGAGGTGGGTTAAGTAAACACAACAGGTAGTAGGTATATGCAGTGAGCTGGGTTCACTCAACACAACAGGTAGTAGGTGTATGCAGTGAGCTGGGTTTACTCAACACAACAGGTAGTTATGTGCAGTGATGAGGTGGGTTAAGTAAACACAACAGGTAGTAGGTATATGCAGTGAGCTGGGTTCACTCAACACAACAGGTAGTAGGTATATGCAGTGAGCTGGGTTCACTCAACACTACAGGTAGTTATGTGCAGTGATGAGGTGGGTTAAGTAAACACAACAGGTAGTAGGTGTATGCAGTGAGCTGGGTTCACTCAACACAACAGGTAGTAGGTATATGCAGTGAGCTGGGTTCACTCAACACTACAGGTAGTAGGTATATGCAGTGAGCTGGGTTCACTCAACACAGCAGGTAGTAGGTATATGCAGTGAGCTGGGTTCACTCAACACAACAGGTAGTAGGTATATGCAGTGAGCTGGGTTCACTCAACACTACAGGTAGTTATGTGCAGTGATGAGGTGGGTTAAGTAAACACAACAGGTAGTAGTAGGATGCAGTGAGCTAGGTTCACTCAACACAACAGGTAGTTATGTGCAGTTATGAGGTGGGTTAAGTAAACACAACAGGTAGTAGGTATATGCAGTGAGCTGGGTTCACTCAACACAATAGGTAGTAGGTGTATGCAGTGAGCTGGGTTTACTCAACATAACAGGTAGTAGGTATATGCAGTGAGCTGGGTTCACTCAACACAACAGGTAGTAGGTGTATGCAGTGAGCTGGGTTTACTCAACACAACAGGTAGTTATGTGCAGTGATGAGGTGGGTTAAGTAAACACAACAGGTAGTAGGTATATGCAGTGAGCTGGGTTCACTCAACACAACAGGTAGTAGGTATATGCAGTGAGCTGGGTTCACTCAACACAACAGGTAGTTATGTGCAGTGATGAGGTGGGTTAAGTAAACACAACAGGTAGTAGGTGTATGCAGTGAGCTGGGTTCACTCAACATAACAGGTAGTAGGTATATGCAGTGAGCTGGGTTCACTCAACACAACAGGTAGTAGGTATAAGCAGTGAGCTGGGTTCACTCAACACAACAGGTAGTAGGTATATGCAGTGAGCTGGGTTCACTCAACACTACAGGTAGTTATGTGCAGTGATGAGGTGGGTTAAGTAAACACAACAGGTAGTAGTAGGATGCAGTGAGCTGGGTTCACTCAACACAAAGCTAGGTATATGCAGTTATGAGGTGGGTTAAGTAAACACAACAGGTAGTAGGTATATGCAGTGAGCTGGGTTCGCTCAACACAACAGGTAGTAGGTATATGCAGTGAGCTGGGTTCACTCAACACTACAGGTAGTTATGTGCCTTGATGAGGTGGGTTAAGTAAACACAACAGGTAGTAGGTATATGCAGTGAGCTGGGTTCACTCAACACAACAGGTAGTAGGTATATGCAATGAGCTGGGTTCACTCAACACAACAGGTAGTAGGTATATGCAGTGAGCTGGGTTCACTTAACACTACAGGTAGTTATGTGCAGTGATGAGGTGGGTTAAGTAAACACAACAGGTAGTAGGTATATGCAGTGAGCTGGGTTCACTCAACACAACAGGTAGTAGGTATATGCAGTGAGCTGGGTTCATTCAACACTACAGGTAGTTATGTGCAGTGATGAGGTGGGTTAAGTAAACACAACAGGTAGTAGGTATATGCAGTGAGCTGGGTTCACTCAACACAACAGGTAGTTATGTGCAGTGATGACGTGGGTTAAGTAAACCCAACAGGTAGTAGGTATATGCAGTGAGCTGGGTTCACTCAACACAACAGGTAGTAGGTGTATGCAGTGAGCTGGGTTTACTCAACACAACAGGTAGTTATGTGCAGTGATGAGGTGGGTTAAGTAAACACAACAGGTAGTAGGTATATGCAGTGAGCTGGGCTCACTCAACACAACAGGTAGTAGGTATATGCAGTGAGCTGGGTTCACTCAACACAACAGGTAGTTATGTGCAGTGATGAGGTGGGTTAAGTAAACACAACAGGTAGTAGGTATATGCAGTGAGCTGGGTTCACTCAACACAACAGGTAGTAGGTATATGCAGTGAGCTGGGTTCACTCAACACAACAGGTAGTTATGTGCAGTGATGAGGTGGGTTAAGTAAACACAACAGGTAGTAGGTATATGCAGTGAGCTGGGTTCACTCAACACAACAGGTAGTAGGTGTATGCAGTGAGCTGGGTTTACTCAACACAACAGGTAGTTATGTGCAGTGTTGAGGTGGGTTAAGTAAACACAACAGGTAGTAGGTATATGCAGTGAGCTGGGTTCACTCAACACAACAGGTAGTAGGTATATGCAGTGAGCTGGGTTCACTCAACACAACAGGTAGTTATGTGCAGTGATGAGGTGGGTTAAGTAAACACAACAGGTAGTAGGTATATGCAGTGAGCTGGGTTCACTCAACACAACAGGTAGTAGGTGTATGCAGTGAGCTGGGTTTACTCAACACAACAGGTAGTTATGTGCAGTGTTGAGGTGGGTTAAGTAAACACAACAGGTAGTAGGTGTATGCAGTGAGCTGGGTTTACTCAACACAACAGGTAGTAGGTATATGCAGTGAGCTGGGTTCACTCAACACTACAGGTAGTTATGTGCAGTGATGAGGTGGGTTAAGTAAACACAACAGGTAGTAGTAGGATGCAGTGAGCTGGGTTCACTCAACACAACAGGTAGTTATGTGCAGTGATGAGGTGGGTTAAGTAAACACAACAGGTAGTAGGTATATGCAGTGAGCTGGGTTCACTCAACACAATAGGTAGTAGGTGTATGCAGTGAGCTGGGTTTACTCAACACAACAGGTAGTTATGTGCAGTGATGAGGTGGGTTAAGTAAACACAACAGGTAGTAGGTGTATGCAGTGAGCTGGGTTCACTCAACACAACAGGTAGTAGGTATATGCAGTGAGCTGGGTTCACTCAACACTACAGGTAGTAAGTATATGCAGTGAGCTGGGTTCACTCAACACAACAGGTAGTAGGTATATGCAGTGAGCTGGGTTCGCTTAACACTACAGGTAGTAGGTATATGCAGTGAGCTGGGTTCACTCAACACTACAGGTAGTTATGTGCAGTGATGAGGTGGGTTAAGTAAACACAACAGGTAGTAGGTATATGCAGTGAGCTGGGTTCACTAAACACAACAGGTAGTAGGTGTATGCAGTGAGCTGGGTTTACTCAACACAACAGGTAGTTATGTGCAGTGATGAGGTGGGTTAAGTAAACACAACAGGTAGTAGGTATATGCAGTGAGCTGGGTTCACTCAACACAACAGGTAGTAGGTATATGCAGTGAGCTGGGTTCAATCAACACAAAGCTAGGTATATGCAGTGATGAGGTGGGTTAAGTAAACACAACAGGTATTAGGTATAGGCAGTGAGCTGGGTTCACTCAACACAACAGGTAGAAGGTATATGCAGTGAGCTGGGTTCACTCAACACTACAGGTAGTTATGTGCAGTGATGAGGTGGGTTAAGTAAACACAACAGGTAGTAGGTGTATGCAGTGAGCTGGGTTCACTCAACACAACAGGTAGTAGGTATATGCAGTGAGCTGGGTTCACTCAACACTACAGGTAGTAGGTATATGCAGTGAGCTGGGTTCACTCAACACAACAGGTAGTAGGTATATGCAGTGAGCTGGGTTCACTCAACACAACAGGTAGTAGGTATATGCAGTGAGCTGGGTTCACTCAACACTACAGGTAGTTATGTGCAGTGATGAGGTGGGTTAAGTAAACACAACAGGTAGTAGTAAGATGCAGTGAACTGGGTTCACTCAACACAAAGCTAGGTATATGCAGTGATGAGGTGGGTTAAGTAAACACAACAGGTATTAGGTATATGCAGTGAGCTGGGTTCACTCAACACAACAGGTAGTAGGTATATGCAGTGAGCTGGGTTCACTCAACACTACAGGTAGTAGGTATATGCAGTGAGCTGGGTTCACTCAACACTACAGGTAGTTATGTGCAGTGATGAGGTGGGTTAAGTAAACACAACAGGTAGTAGTAGGATGCAGTGAACTGGGTTCACTCAACACAAAGCTAGGTATATGCAGTGATGAGGTGGGTTAAGTAAACACAACAGGTATTAGGTACATGCAGTGAGCTGGGTTCACTCAACACAACAGGTAGTAGGTATATGCAGTGAGCTGGGTTCACTCAACACTACAGGTAGTTATGTGCAGTGATGAGGTGGGTTAAGTAAACACAACAGGTAGTAGGTATATGCAGTGAGCTGGGTTCACTCAACACAAAGCTAGGTATATGCAGTGATGAGGTGGGTTAAGTAAACACAACAGGTACTGGGTATATGCAGTACTGGGTAGTACAATGTGCAGCTCCCTGTCACACACACAGGCAGTCAGTCACTGAATGTGCTGGGCTGCTGGCAGTGGCACACACGCACTATCAATTAGCAAGGCTGTGCATGCAACAAAAGTGTCAGTTTGACACACAGTAAAAAAAAAAAAAGTACAGGATGAGCTCTGACAAGAGCTAGGGTGCTATAAAAGCAATAACAATCAGCCAGGAGCAAACTAAGCAGCCAAGAACCTAACTAATCTGTCCCTAGAAGAACAAGTCTGCAGCAGCTGTCCATTTCCTCTCACTAGCAGGCACACGAGTGAATGTAATGGCCGCCGGACCCTGCTTTTTATAAGGGGGGGTGGGGCTCCAGTGCTTACAGTAGCCTGAATGGCTACAATGTGCCTGCTGACTGTGATGCAGAGGGTCAAAGTTGACCCTCATAGTGCATTATGGGGCGAATCGAACTTCCGGAAAAGTTCGCCTGGCGCAGGCGAACGCGAACCCCCAATGTTCGCCTGGAACCGTTCGCCGGCGAACCGTTCGCTACATCTCTAACAATAACTCTCAATTATTAGATCACTAGCTGGATGCCCGGCGTTTCCCGGGTATGTATTTGGCTGGTGTTGGCTCCACCCACTTTTCCTGACCCTAACACACAATTACTCAATTACTTAATGACCAAGTATGTGAGCTTTCCGGTCTTTGGCATCAATAATTTGCATTAAATTAATCTGATTGGATGTGCCTCCACCCCTTTTCTGAATTGGAACCCCAATCACCCAATGGCCTTCTGTACCAGGTACAGGTGATTAACAATGCAAGAGGCTTGTGCCATTAACAGTGCAAGAATGGAAGCAATTCAATATTCCCCTTAAAAATCAATAGTTGGATTTTGAGTGGCTTTTGTAGGCTCCACCTACTTTTTTGAATATATATATATATTGTAATACATTTTTGTTAGAGGAGCGAAAAAGAGGGCGTATATTCCAGAAACATCACAAAAGAACACCGTTTATCTATTAAAATATCATAATTTATTGATTACAACATACAAAAGTGAAAACATCTAAAAAAGCCTAGTGTAGTGGATCACATCACCCTGCCGCTCACACACATCTCCAGTCTCACTCCGGACTCTCATTTCTCCCCCTATATATAATGATGCTCATAGACACTGGTACCAGTAAGTTAGACCTTGTTGCCCCAATGTGTCCATTATTAAGCGGATTGTTGCACAGCAGAAAGAGTACTGAGCCGGTGAAAGAAAGCAAGCATCAATCAGGCCGCAATGTGCATCCCAGCAATAAGTACCAGCAATGTTAGTGGCAGAGTGGTAAAGCAGGTTAGAAAAGGCACAGTCCCTGAAAGGTGCCTCCAGATCATCCAGCAAATGTACATCACAGCAATGAGTATAAGCAGTGTTAGTAGCAGAGTAGCATAGCAGGTTGGCAATGGCACAGTCTTTGAAAGGTGCCTCAAAGTCATCCAGCAAAGCAAGCCGGCACTGTATGTAGCGACAAGTCACAGCTGCATGATACACATGACACCAACCATGACAGGTTTGTCCAAAGCACAGATGCATATAAGTTCCTCAAAGCAGTGGTGCTCATCTGAGCTAGGATATCCGAGTATCTCGGATATCCTAGCTCTTTTTTCACTATTCGAGCTTGAATACCGAGCTCGAATAGTATTATTATCCGGGCTGTGCTATCCGAGCGCACTCGGATAGCAAGAGGCTATCGGGAGATATCCTAGCTATCCGAGCTTGGATAGCGTCATCAGCTCGGATAGCGTCACGTCAGACGTCACCTCGAGTCCTCACAAGCGAATCAGAGGGCTCCCAGCCCTCTGACTGCAGCCAATCACAGAGGGGGAGCCTGGCTAGTGTTGGGCGAACAGTGTTCGCCACAGTTCGGGTTCTGCAGAACATCACCCTGTTCGGGTGATGTTCGGGTTCGGCCGAACACCTGATGGTGTTCGGCCAAACTGTTCGGCCATATGGCCGAACTAAGAGCGCATGGCCGAACGTTACCCGAACGTTCGGCTAGCGCTGTGATTGGCCGAACGGGTCACGTGTAGTGTTGGGCGAACATCTAGATGTTCGGGCCGAACATGGCCGAACTCCGAACATAATGGAAGTCAATGGGGACCCGAACTTTTGTGCTTTGTAAAGCCTCCTTATATGCTACATACCCCAAATTTACAGGGTATGTGCACCTTGGGAGTGGGTACAAGAGGAAAAAAAATGTAGCAAAAAGAGCTTATAGTTTTTGAGAAAATCGATTTTAAAGTTTCAAAGGGAAAACTGTCTTTTAAATGCGGGAAATGTCTGTTTTGTTTGCACAGGTAACATGCTTTTTGTCGGCATGCAGTCATAAATGTAATACATATAAGAGGTTCCAGGAAAAGGGACCGGTAACGCTAACCCAGCAGCAGCACACGTGATGGAACAGGAGGAGGGTGGCGCAGGAGGAGAAGGCCACGCATTGAGACACAACAACCCAGGCCTTGCATGAGGACAAGAAGCGTGCGGATAGCAATTTGCATTTTGTCGCCATGCAGTCATAAATGTAATACAGATGAGAGGTTCAATAAACAGGGACCGGAAACGCTAACCCATCACAGATGTTCATTGTTCATGTTACTTGGTTGGGGTCCGGGAGTGTTGCGTAGTCGTTTCCAATCCAGGATTGATTCATTTTAATTTGAGTCAGACGGTCTGCATTTTCTGTGGAGAGGCGGATACGCCGCCGATCTGTGACGATGCCTCCGGCAGCACTGAAACAGCGTTCCGACATAACGCTGGCTGCCGGGCAAGCCAGCACCTCTATTGCGTACATTGCCAGTTTGTGCCAGGTGTCTAGCTTCGATATCCAATAGTTGAAGGGTGCAGATGGATTGTTCAACACAGCTACGCCATCTGACATGTAGTCCTTGACCATCTTCTCCAGGCGATCGGTGTTGGAGGTGGATCTGCACGCTTGCTGTTCTGTGTGCTGCTGCATGGGTGTCAGAAAATTTTCCCACTCCAAGGACACTGCCGATACCATTCCCTTTTGGGCACTAGCTGCGGCTTGTGTTGTTTGCTGCCCTCCTGGTCGTCCTGGGTTTGCGGAAGTCAGTCTGTCGGCGTACAACTGGCTAGAGGAGGGGGAGGATGTCAATCTCCTCTCTAAAGTCTCCACAAGGGCCTGCTGGTATTCCTCCATTTTGACCTGTCTGGCTCTTTCTTCAAGCAGTTTTGGAACATTGTGTTTGTACCGTGGATCCAGAAGGGTATAAACCCAGTAATTGGTGTTGTCCAGAATGCGCACAATACGTGGGTCGCGTTCAATGCAGTCCTAGGCCGAAGAGGTCATAGCCTAGGGTCACAAAACCTGTTTATTGGGCAATTTCAATGGTGGCGAGTCTGACGTACATAAATCGCAGCAATGGCCGTTAGCAACGTCTGAATCTCACGAAATGTCTCATGCAGTTAGAAGACATATTGTTAGACTTGGGCTCCAAAGATGGGTTCCCTACATCTCTGCAAACCAGAGTTACAGGGCTCCAAATTTGGTAAAATCCCCCATAGGCTTTCATTGGGCCTCCTATTTACAGTTCCAAAATCTCACATCTTTTCAAAGGGCAATTACTCAGCAGTGGCAAATTTTCTAGCATTGTAGGGACCCTTAGGGGGAACATGACTGGTGAGTTTCGGGCCCCTAGGCCAAAGAGGTCATAGCCTAGGGTCACAAAAACCTGTTTATTTGGGCTATTTCAATGGTAGTGATGGTGACGTACATAAATCGCAGCAATGGCCGTTAGCAAAGTCTGAATCTCACGAAATGTCTCATGCAGGTAGAAGACATATTGTTAGACTTGGATTCCAAAGATGGGGTCCCTACATCTCTGCAAACCAGAGTTACAGGGGTCCAAAATTGGTAAAATCCCCCATAGGATTTCATTGCCTCCCTATTTCACTTTCCAAAATCTCACATCTTTTCAAAGGGCAATGGCTCAGCAGTACCAAATTTTCTAGCATTGTAGGGACCCTTAGGGGGAACATGACTGGTGAGTTTCGGGCCCCTAGGCCGAAGAGGTCATAGCCTAGGGTCACAAAAACCTGTTTATTTGGGCTATTTCAATGGTAGTGATGGTGGTGTACATAAATCTCAGCCATGGCCGTTAGCAACGTCTGAATCTCACGAAATGTCTCATGCAGGTAGAAGACATATTGTTAGACTTGGATTCCAAAGATGGGGTCCCTACATCTCTGCAAACCAGAGTTACAGGGGTCCAAAATTGGTAAAATCCCCCATAGGATTTCATTGCCTCCCTATTTCACTTTCCAAAATCTCACATCTTTTCAAAGGGCAATGGCTCAGCAGTACCAAATTTTCTAGCATTGTAGGGACCCTTAGGGGGATCATGACTGGTGAGTTTTGCCACTGCTGAGCCATTGCCCTTTGAAATGGTGTGAGATTTTGGAACGGTAAATAGGAGGCCCAATGAAAGCCTATGGGGGATTTTACCAATTTTGGACCCCTGTAACTCTGGTTTGCAGAGATGTAGGGACCCCATCTTTGGAATCCAAGTCTAACAATATGTCTTCTACCTGCATGAGACATTTCGTGAAATTCAGACTTTGCTAACGGCCATTGCTGTGATTTATGTACGTCACCATCACTACCATTGAAATAGCCCAAATAAACAGGTTTTTGTGACCCTAGGCTATGACCTCTTTGGCCTAGGGGCCCGAAACTCACCAGTCATGTTCCCCCTAAGAGTCCCTACAATGCTAGAAAATTTGGTACTGCTGAGCCATTGCCCTTTGAAAAGATGTGAGATTTTGGAAAGTGAAATAGGGAGGCAATGAAATCCTATGGGGGATTTTACCAATTTTGGACCCCTGTAACTCTGGTTTGCAGAAATGTAGGGACCCCATCTTTGGAATCCAAGTCTAACAATATGTCTTCTACCTGCATGAGACATTTCGTGAGATTCAGACTTTGCTAACGGCCATTGCTGCGATTTATGTACGTCACCATCACTACCATTGAAATAGCCCAAATAAACAGGTTTTTGTGACCCTAGGCTATGACCTCTTTGGCCTAGGGGCCCGAAACTCACCAGTCATGTTCCCCCTAAGGGTCCCTACAATGCTAGAAAATTTGGTACTGCTGAGTAATTGCCCTTTGAAAAGATGTGAGATTTTGGAAAGTGAAATAGGGAGGCAATGAAATCCTATGGGGGATTTTACCAATTTTGGACCCCTGTAACTCTGGTTTGCAGAGATGTAGGGACCCCATCTTTGGAATCCAAGTCTAACAATATGTCTTCTACCTGCATGAGACATTTCGTGAGATTCAGACTTTGCTAACGGCCATTGCTGCGATTTATGTACGTCACCATCACTACCATTGAAATAGCCCAAATAAACAGGTTTTTGTGACCCTAGGCTATGACCTCTTCGGCCTAGGGGCCCGAAACTCACCAGTCATGTTCCCCCTAAGGGTCCCTACAATGCTAGAAAATTTGGTACTGCTGAGCCATTTGCCCTTTGAAAAGATGTGAGATTTTGGAAAGTGAAATAGGGAGGCAATGAAATCCTATGGGGGATTTTACCAATTTTGGACCCCTGTAACTCTGGTTTGCAGAGATGTAGGGACCCCATCTTTGGAATCCAAGTCTAACAATATGTCTTCTACCTGCATGAGACATTTCGTGAGATTCAGACTTTGCTAACGGCCATTGCTGCGATTTATGTACGTCACCATCACTACCATTGAAATAGCCCAAATAAACAGGTTTTTGTGACCCTAGGCTATGACCTCTTCGGCCTAGGGGCCCGAAACTCACCAGTCATGTTCCCCCTAAGGGTCCCTACAATGCTAGAAAATTTGGTACTGCTGAGCCATTGCCCTTTGAAAAGATGTGAGATTTTGGAAAGTGAAATAGGGAGGCAATGAAATCCTATGGGGGATTTTACCAATTTTGGACCCCTGTAACTCTGGTTTGCAGAGATGTAGGGACCCCATCTTTGGAATCCAAGTCTAACAATATGTCTTCTACCTGCATGAGACATTTCGTGAGATTCAGACTTTGCTAACGGCCATTGCTGCGATTTATGTACGACACCATCACTACCATTGAAATAGCCCAAATAAACAGGTTTTTGTGACCCTAGGCTATGACCTCTTTGGCCTAGGGGCCCGAAACTCACCAGTCATGTTCCCCCTAAGGGTCCCTACAATGCTAGAAAATTTGCCACTGCTGAGTAATTGCCCTTTGAAAAGATGTGAGATTTTGGAACTGTAAATAGGAGGCCCAATGAAAGCCTATGGGGGATTTTGCCAAATTTGGAGCCCTGTAACTCTGGTTTGCAGAGATGTAGGGAACCCATCTTTGGAGCCCAAGTCTAACAATATGTCTTCTACCTGCATGAGACATTTCGTGAGATTCAGACGTTGCTAACGGCCATTGCTGCGATTTATGTACGTCAGACTCGCCACCATTGAAATTGCCCAAATAAACAGGTTTTGTGACCCTAGGCTTTGACCTCTTCGGCCTAGGACTGCATTGAACGCGACCCACGCATTGTGCGCATTCTGGACAACACCAATTACTGGGTTTATACCCTTCTGGATCCACGGTACAAACACAATGTTCCAAAACTGCTTGAAGAAAGAGCCAGACAGGTCAAAATGGAAGAATACCAGCAGGCCCTTGTGGAGACTTTAGAGAGGAGATTGACATCCTCCCCCTCCTCTAGCCAGTTGTACGCCGACAGACTGACTTCCGCAAACCCAGGACGACCAGGAGGGCAGCAAACAACACAAGCCGCAGCTAGTGCCCAAAAGGGAATGGTATCGGCAGTGTCCTTGGAGTGGGAAAATTTTCTGACACCCATGCAGCAGCACACAGAACAGCAAGCGTGCAGATCCACCTCCAACACCGATCGCCTGGAGAAGATGGTCAAGGACTACATGTCAGATGGCGTAGCTGTGTTGAACAATCCATCTGCACCCTTCAACTATTGGGTATCGAAGCTAGACACCTGGCACAAACTGGCAATGTACGCAATAGAGGTGCTGGCTTGCCCGGCAGCCAGCGTTATGTCGGAACGCTGTTTCAGTGCTGCCGGAGGCATCGTCACAGATCGGCGGCGTATCCGCCTCTCCACAGAAAATGCAGACCGTCTGACTCAAATTAAAATGAATCAATCCTGGATTGGAAACGACTACGCAACACTCCCGGACCCCAACCAAGTAACATGAACAATGAACATCTGTGATGGGTTAGCGTTTCCGGTCCCTGTTTATTGAACCTCTCATCTGTATTACATTTATGACTGCATGGCGACAAAATGCAAATTGCTATCCGCACGCTTCTTGTCCTCATGCAAGGCCTGGGTTGTTGTGTCTCAAAGCGTGGCCTTCTCCTCCTGCGCCACCAGGGCCGGATTTACCATAAGGCACTGTAGGCACGTGCCTACAGGCGCCTGACATTCCAAGGGCGGCTCTCCTTCCTCCCCGAATTTGTGCCTCCCTATGTAGAGCCCATGCAGGAGCACAGTGTCACGCACCACCGCTCATCAGTGCAGCCGCACAGCCAGCGTCCCCAGCGACCGTAGTCAGGCAGTCCAGTTGGGTAGTCAGCAGGGGGCTGTGCACGCTGAGATCTTTTTGTTTTCTTCCTGCTTTGGCCACGGGGAAACGGGGAACTGATTAACATGGGGGCTGTGGAAGGGGGGACAGAAAATGCTCACTCCCCATACTCACATGACCTAGTCTCACTGGCCAATCATGTGCCGCCCCAGGATCTGCCGGGAGAAAAGGAGGTGGAGGCGGAGATTGAAAGTTTGCAGCGGCTATGCTGCATGGTATGCCAGCCAGGAAGAAAAGACTGGACAGCTGGACAGTGAGGCTTTTGGGAGGTGAAGTGAATACTTTCATTGCACTTTCCCTCTCTCTCTTCCTGTGTTCCCTTGCCCGAGTAAATGTCTCTCTCACTCTGATCTCCAGACAAGTGCAGCGGTGGTTCCCGAGCCTCTTGCTGCTGGAGCCCGCCCCCCACAGCTTCATGCTTCTTCTCTGCCTCTGGTTCAACCCGCTGATCTTCCTGGATAAGGGATAGAGAGAGAGGGTGTGTGTGTGCCCCCCTGTGTCCTGATGTCTGTGTGTGTGTGAGCCCTCCTTGGTCCTGATGTATGTGTGTGTGAGCCCCCCGGTGTCCTGATGTCTGTGTGTGTGTGTGAGCCCTCCTTGGTCCTGATGTGTGTGTGTGTGTGTGTGTGTGAGCCCTCCTTGGTCCTGATGTCTGTGTGTGTGTGAGCCCCCCTGTGTCCTGATGTCTGTGTGTGTGAGCCCTCCTTTGTCCTGATGTCTGTGTGTGTGTGAGCCCCCCTGTGTCCTGATGTGTGTGTGTGTGAGCCCCCCTGTGTCCTGATGTCTGTGTGTGTATGAGACCCCTGTGTCCTGATGTCTGTGTGTGTGTGAGCCCTCCTTGGTCCTGATGTCTGTGTGTGTGTGAGCCCCCCTGTGTCCTGATGTCTGTGTGTGTGAGCCCCCCTGTGTCCTAATGTCTGTGTGTGTGAGACCCCTGTGTCCTGATGTCTGTGTGTGTGTGAGCCCCCCTGTGTCCTGATGTCTGTGTGTGTGTGAGACCCCTGTGTCCTGATGTCTGTGTGTGTGAGACCCCTGTGTCCTGATGTCTGTGTGTGTGAGACCCCTGTGTCCTGATGTCTGTGTGTGCGTGAGACCCCTGTGTCCTGATGTCTATGTGTGTGTGAGCCCTCCTTGGTCCTGATGTCTGTGTGTGTGAGCCCTCCTTGGTCCTGATGTCTGTGTGTGTGTGTGAGCCCCCCTGTGTCCTGATGTCTGTGTGTGTGAGACCCCTGTGTCTTGATGTCTGTGTGTGTGAGACCCCTGTGTCCTGATGTCTGTGTGTGTGAGACCCCTGTGTCCTGATGTCTGTGTGTGTGAGACCCCTGTGTCCTGATGTCTGTGTGTGTGTGAGACCCCTGTGTCCTGATGTCTGTGTGTGTGTGAGACCCCTGTGTCCTGATGTCTGTGTGTGTGTGAGACCCCTGTGTCCTGATGTCTGTGTGTGTGAGAGACCCCCTGTGTCCTGATGTCTGTGTGTGTGTGAGCCCTCCTTGGTCCTGATGCAGGGGCCCCAACCGCCCCGATTTCGGCGGGACGGTCCTGATTTTGGGGGGCCGTCCCGCTGTCCCGCGCTGCCCCCCCCTGGTCCCGGCCGCTGGGGAGTGAGGGGGAAAAAAAACGATCGAGGCACCAGCCCGGTATGCGGCATGGATGACCGCCGCCCGCCGCCATTACACTTCTCCCTCCCTCCTAATATAATGCTCCCCAGTGTCCCCTTCCCCCCCGCAGAGTAAAATGGGCAGCGGTCGGAGCGGGCAGTAAGTCTTATCACTGCCTCTCCGCTGCGTACCAGGATCTCCTCTGATCTTCCTGCTTCCTGTGACGTCACAGGAAGCAGGAAGATCAGAGGAGATCCCGGTACTCAGCGGAGAGGCAGTGATAAGACTTACTGCCCGCTCCGCTGCCCATTTTACTCTGCGGGGGGGAAGGGGACACTGGGGGGCATTATATTAGGAGGGAGGGAGAAGTGTAATGGCGGCGGGCGGCGGCCATCCATGCCGCATACCGGGCTGGTGCCTCGATCTCTCTCTGCCCGCCCACGGCCACCCTCACCCTCCTCCCCCTCCCCACCCACTGGCACCCTCACAGCGCCTCCCCTTTGGGAATAATTAATAACTGAAGGGAAAAAAATTTGTGGGGTGGGCGTGACTAGGGGGTTGGGGGTGTGGCCAGGGGCGTGGCCTAAATGTCCCGGTTTTAAAAATCAAAATGTTGGGAGGTATGCCTGATGTCTCTGTGTGTGTGAGCCCTCCTTGGTCCTGATGTCTGTGTGTGTGTGTGTGTGTGAGCCCCCCTGTGTCCTGATGTCTGTGTGTGTGTGAGCCCCCCTGTGTCCTGATGTCTGTGTGTGTGAGACCCCTGTGTCCTGATGTCTGTGTGTGTGATACCCCTGTGTCCTGATGTCTGTGTGTGTGAGACCCCTTTGTCCTGATGTCTGTGTGTGTGAGACCCCTGTGTCCTGATGTCTGTGTGTGTGAGACCCCTGTGTCCTGATGTCTGTGTGTGTGTGAGACCCCTGTGTCCTGATGTCTGTGTGTGTGTGAGACCCCTGTGTCCTGATGTCTGTGTGTGTGTGAGACCCCTGTGTCCTGATGTCTGTGTGTGAGTGAGCCCTCCTTGGCCCTGATGTCTGTGTGTGAGTGAGCCCTCCTTGGCCCTGATGTCTGTGTGTGAGTGAGCCCTCCTTGGCCCTGATGTCTGTGTGTGTGAGCCCCCCTGTGTCCTGATGTCTGTGTGTGTGTGTGAGACCCCTGTGTCCTAATGTCTGTGTGTGTGAGACCCCTGTGTCCTAATGTCTGTGTGTGTAAGACCCCTGTGTCCTGATGTCTGTGTGTGTGAGACCCCTGTGTCCTGATGTCTGTGTGTGAGTGAGCCCTCCTTGGTCCTGATGTCTGTGTGTGTGTGTGAGCCCCCCTGTGTCCTGATGTCTATGTGTGTGTGTGTGAGCCCCCCTGTGTCCTGATGTCTGTGTGTGTGAGACCCCTGTGTCCTGGTGTGTGTGTGTGTGTGTGTGTGTGTGTGTGTGTGTGACCCCTGTGTCCTGATGTCTGTGTGTGTGAGACCCCTGTGTCCTGATGTCTGTGTGTGTGAGACCCCTGTGTCCTGATGTCTGTGTGTGTGAGACCCCTGTGTCCTGATGTCTGTGTGTGTGAGAATCCCCTGTGTCCTGATGTCTGTGTGTGTGAGAGTCCCCCATGTCCTGGTGTGTGTGTGTGTGTGTGCCCCCGTGTCCTGATGTCTGTGTGTGTAGACCCCTGTGTCCTGATGTCTGCGTGTGCCTGTGTGAGTACACACATGTGCCCTGACCCCCACTTATTCCTAACACTAATAACCCCATTTACTTTTAACACTAAAACCAGTGTCCCCACTATTTTTGGGGTGTAGCATTTTAGAGGCTATTTGTGCAATATGGGGCGGAGGCGGCTACCAAAATGGCACTATGCACTTCAACAGTGGGGAGCGTAATGTTGCTATCACCCCCACATCCCGCCCCCCGATGTATCTCCCTTCCCAGCCAGCTGCACTCAGTGACAGACTAGTGTCCCACTCCCCAGCAGCCACCCACCACATTCAATCATGCACGCAATGCTGCAACTTCAGCTGCGTGCATAGGCATCGGGGTGCAGTGAGTGTTGGCTCAGTCTGCTGGCACTGGGAACCACGTGGGAGAAAGAGAAAGCAGAGGTAGACTGTTGATGCAAAAAGCACAGCCTGTAGGCTACAGCTCCGCCACCATACACCCCCACCCATGTGTGTACTGGTGCAGCCAGATGCAAATGCCTGCGACACAGTGCCGTGGTGTGCCAGTTTTTGACAGAGCCAGCTCTGCAGTAAAAGTATGTCACAAACACTCACTGTCACTATGTCAAACATCATGTCCCAGTCCAGATTCATAGGTTGGGTAGTGTCCCCAGATTTGATGTCTCATGACTATGCTGCTTGTAGTCATACAATTTGATGGCCTGCTGTGGACATCTCACTGAGCATGTAGTAGTGTCCTCAGATTGGATGTCTCATCATGGCTGTACTGTCTGTAGCCTAGGCATGCAATGTGATGGCCTGCATACAGTCCATCAAATTACATTCCTACAGACAGTACAGCCAAGAGCCATCCAACCTAGGGACACTGCTAGATGGTCAGTGACATGTCCACAGCAGGCCATCAAATTGTATGACTACAAGCAGCATAGTCATGAGCCATCAAATCTGGGGAAAATACCAGATGGTCAGCGAGATGCCAACAGATGCCACTACCATTCATCCATCCATACAATCCAATCATCACTACCTTCCCCATTACAATCTGCCTATCACTACTTTCAGCTACTACAGTCCACCCATCACTACCTGCTGGCTACTACAATCAACCCATCACTACCTGCCCCACACTACAATCTGCCTATCACTACCTGCCAGCTACTACAATCCACCCATCACTACCTGCCCTCACTACCATCTGCCTATCACTACCTGCCCCCACTACAATCTGCCTATCACTACCTGCCCCCACTACAATCTGCCTATCACTACCTGTCAGCCACTACAATCTACTTGTCACTACCTGCTGGTTACTACAATGTGCCTGTTACTACCTGCTGATTACTACAATGTGCCTGTCACTACATGCTGGCCACTAAAATTTTTATTAATATAATGTCCTTGTGACTTGTATTATTACTTGCTTATTGTTGGTAATATCAGCCTTTATATGGTAAATTATACATGTTGTTGGTAATATCTGCACATTGTTGGTATTCTCTACTTGTCTTTGGAAATATCTGCATTACCTTGTGTAGTTTTATTTAATAAGAAAAAGGGGCGTGATTTGATGGGGTGTGGCCTGTGTTAAGGGGTGGGGCTTAGGGCAACTGCGCTTAAGTGCCTATAGGCTCCTGAGCTGTAAATCCGGCCCTGTGCGCCACCCTCCTCCTGTTCCATCACGTGTGCTGCTGCTGGGTTAGCGTTACCGGTCCCTTTTCCTGGAACCTCTTATATGTATTACATTTATGACTGCATGCCGACAAAAAGCATGTTACCTGTGCAAAGAAAACAGACATTTCCCGCATTTAAAAGACAGTTTTCCCTTTGAAACTTTAAAGTCGATTTTCTCAAAAACTATAAGCTCTTTTTGCTAAATTTTTTTTTCCTCTTTTACCCACTCCCAAGGTGCACATACCCTGTAAATTTGGGGTATGTAGCATGTAAGGAGGCTTTACAAAGCACAAAAGTTCGGGTCCCCATTGACTTCCATTATGTTCGGAGTTCGGGTCGAACACCCGAACATCGCGGCCATGTTCGGCCTGTTCGGCCCGAACCCGAACATCTAGATGTTCGCCCAACACTAAGCCTGGCCAAGCCCCCCTCTATAAATAGCGGGCGCCATCTTGCCTCACTCGTCCTGCTTGCGACTTACTGACTGATAGTACTGAGAGATTGCTCCAGTGCTTTTTGTCTGTGTGCAAGTGCATTTCTATTGTTCTAAACCTAGCGTTTTTACACTCCAACACTTGATATTCACCTGTATTGCTGTGTATTGAAGATAGATTGTATTTTAGGCAGTTTAGTTTGTGTGATTAGGGACTAGGGAGGGAGACTGTCACTGGTGCTGCTGCAGCTGCAGCAGCTAGGCCCTGTGCCTGCCCTGCTCTGTGCTCTAGTCTCTAGTTACCTCTGCTCTCACCTGTCCTACTCTACTGTACTACTTCTGTGTTAGATAGATTATTGTACCATTTTGTAGTTAGCAAGGCCCAGCTTTACTGCTATACCTGTCCTGTATCTGCTCTCTGTAATCTAGTCACACCTGTTCTATTGTTTAGCTAGATTCTTCTATTGTTTAGTTAGTACTGTAGTGTACGCTAGTCTGTGTATAGGAACCGTCCGTCACCACGTTACCTAGGGTCTTTGTGTGCGCAGTGCACGTCTGCGCTGTCCGCACCCTCTCGTTAGTGCTACACCCATCCTATTGTTTATATTACTTGTATTGTGTATTTGCTGAATCGTACTTTACTGTAGTCTGTGTATAGGGACACCGTCAGTCAGCGTCAGCTAGGGTCTTTGTATGCGCACTGCGCACTCTCTTGTTAGCGCTACACCGATCTCTGCTGCAGAGTACTCCTGTCCGTCACCTCACACACCCACCACCACCAGTCCCACCCCATTAAAGTACCCCACTTGCCCCACCCGCCTTTACATACATTTTTTTTTTCATTTGTATAATATTAAAAATATATGATGTCTGGCACTGGCAGCCGCGGTTTGGGCAGGGGCAGCAAGGGCAGCAAGGGCATCGGCAAGAGAGGAGGTTGTGGCAGCCGCGCCACCACCACCACCATGCGCAGTTCTGCATCTGCTCCAGTGGCTGTTCCGCCATTAGCCACTGGCCGTGGACGCCTTGGCCGCCCAACAGCTGGGAGTCACGCTGCAGAGACACAGCAGCAGCGTGTGGCGCAGATGTTCCTCCCACCGCCAGGTCGTAGCCGTCCTATTGAGGAGAAGGACGCAGACTCTGTGGTGGAACTGATGGTGGATGAGCAGGCCACCATTAGCTCTGGAACCGAGTCCTCCACCCCCGCCACCACTCCTGTTCGCAAGAGCAGCAGCAGCCGCCCAGCACTGCCTGGGGAGGAGGAGGAGTGCAGTTCTCCAGCCCCAGCAGGCAACACCAGCACCCTGTCACTCAGCACCTTCTTATCCCCAAGCACAGCGAGGTTATGGAGTGCTGTTGCGGCAGAATTGGAGGAGGAAGAAATGCTCATGGGCACTTTGGGGGATGATGCTTTGGACAGTCAGACAGTGGTGAGTGTCCATCAACCAATGCATGCAGAAGGGGAGTTTGTGGGGTTATCCCAGCAGGACATGTTTGCTGAGGTGGAGGATGATGATGACAGGGTGAAGGACAGAGACTGGGTGGCAGATCCTGGGGATGTCATCAGCTCTGAGGAGGAGGATGCGTCTGCGAACCTTGCTAGAAGGATCAGCATCGCAGACATAGGCAGGATCAGAAGTGGGCGTGGTATGCAGGCCACACAGCGTGCTGATCCGGAGAGTTCTGCCAGTGCCACCACCAGCCGCACCAAGAACCCCCCACCCAACCACCACAGGGAGACCAGCGGCAGCAGCAGCACCTTTGAGCCGAAGGGGCAACTTCACCTCCCCAATTTGGAATTTTTTCACCCTGCCATATGTGGAGTGCAAGTATGCCACCTGCAACCAGTGCCACCAGCAGCTCAGCAGAGGGAAGGACCCCTCTGCGTATGGCACAACCTCTCTGGTGACCCATCTGGCAGGGAAACACTTTCATGAGCATGAGGAGTTCGTGAAGTTGAAGGAAGCTGGCAGTGGCAGTGGCAGACCCGCCACCACTGAGAAGCCGTCGGCAGCAGCCACCCGCCCTCCTCCACCTCCTCCAGCAGCACCAGCAGGAGTGCGTCAGAAACGCACTGCTCCTCCTCCCTCTGCAACTCCTGCCGCCGACACTGAGGCCTGTTCTGGCAGCCAGTCCTCAGTGGCCTCCTCTGCTCCCTCCAGTGATTCCTGTGCCAGCAAAAGGCGTCGCCAGACCCTGCTCAGCAACACCTTCCAGGGGGTGGTCAGGGTTCTGCCTCCCAGCAGCCGTCACGTGCGTCAGCTGAATGGCTTGCTGGCACGGGCCATGTGCTCCCAACTCCTGCCTTATTCCCTTGTGCAGGAGGGGAGCGACATGCGTGCGCTCCTGATGTGTGCAACCCCCGATTGGCCAATCCCCAGCCAACATTTTTTTGCACGCACGGCCATCTCTGCACTTCACCGCTCTGTGACGGCCAGTGTCGGGAAAGGGCTGGATCACGCGGTGGGTCAACGGGTCCACGTCACCATGGACTCATGGAGCAGCCGGTTTGGGACAGGCCGCTATCTGTCCTTCACCGCGCATTGGGTCAGCTTGGTGGAAGGGGGTGAGGAAGGGGGAGCAGCATCGGGCACTGTCAGAGCAGCAGCAGCAGCAATAACGCAGTGGGTGGTGCCACCATGCAGGGTCAGCGGAATTGCAGCAGGACCCCTCTGCTTCTATCCTCCAGCAAACCAGCCCAACCCCCCCGCCTCAGCAGCAGCGTGAAGCCCCGCCACTGCCAAGCGCTGCTGGAATTGGTCAGCCTGGGGAAGACCAAACTGATGGCGAACCATGTCCTGGTCAAACTCCGAGAGTAGGAGAGGAATTGGCTGACCCCCAGAGGCCTCAGAGTCGGAGAGGTGGTGTCCGACAATGGGGCAAACCTGGTTGCTGCAATCAGCAGGGGAGACCTGACCCACATCCCCTGCCTGGCGCCCGTCCTGAACCTGGTAGTCCAAAAGTTCCTGCGGACCTACCAGGGGATGGACCGACTCCTTGAGGCAGCAAGGAAGGTTGTGCGTCATTTCCGGCACTCGGCTGCAGCTGTAGCGAGCCTGGAAGAGGTGCAGAAGGAGCTGCACCTGCCACAGCACCGGCTCATGATCGATGTTCCAACTCGCTGGAACTCCACCCTGGCGATGTTGGAGCGTCTGGTTGAACAGAGGCAGGCTGTCAGCCAGTACATTGCTCGAGCAACAGTTGCCGCCATCACTGCAACTGGGCGTGCCGCCACCAACCTCCCATCCATCATCTCCACGGAGGACTGGGGGCACATGCAGCAGGTGTGCTCAATGCTGGCACCCTTCCTGCAGGCCACCAACATGGTAAGCAGGGACCATGCAATGGTGTGCGGGTGGGTCCCCATGGTGTGTGTGCTGGACAGGGCCCTGTATGCACTGCTGGAAGAGGGAGCGGCAGCCTTGGACCAGCAGGAGCTGCAGGCAGCTTTACAGGCTACCTCTGAGGAGGAGGGCTTGGAGTTGGTGGAGGTCCCTAACCTTGCTGCTGATGAGGGGGAGCAGCAGAGCGCAGCTGGACTGGTGCGGGGGTGGAGAGAGGATGAGGTGGAGGAGGCAGAGGATGAGGAGGACAGCACTGTCGGCTCTGGGGCTGCCGATGATGTGCCAGCAGACGTGGCCAGACTCTTCCCAATGGCAGCGCACATGCTGAGGTGCCTGCGCAAGGACCCAAGGGTCATTCAGGTGAAGAAGAGGGAGGACATCTGGATCTGCATGATGCTGGACCCACGTCTGAAGGGGAAGCTCAGCCAGTTCCTGCCTGCAGGAGGAGACCGTGTGCAACAAATGAGGGATTTGCAGCTGTCCGTTGAGCGCTTGGAGGAAGCCTTCCCTCAGCCATCCACCCCCACTGTCGAGCCAGCACAGAGGCAGCAGCAAGTGCCTGCATCCACCAGCAGCAAGCGCACGCGCACCACAGACCTGCTGTCTCTGACCAACAAGCTCTACATGAGTGTAGAGCTGCCAGGGACTAGAGAGGAGGTGCCTGCAGCAGCATCCTTCTCCATTCACAGACAGCGCTTGACCCGCATGGTGGCTGACTACATGGGGTCCTTCAGCGGGCTTGACAGCGTTGCCCCTGTTGATCCCATGGAGTATTGGGTCAAGCACCTGCCGATCTGGAGCGAGCTTGCACAGTACGCCCTGGAAGTGCTCTCCTGCCCCCCTTCCAGCATACTGGCAGAGCGTTGCTTCACTGCAGCCGGTGGAGTCGTCACTGAGAAGCGATCTCGTCTGTCTCACAAGTCTGTGGACAGACTGACGTTTCTCAAAATGAACCAGGCTTGGGTGGAAGGCGAATTCCTGGCCCCTGTTGTCGGCGAGAGGGGGACATGAAGTGGCACACACACATTACACCTGCTGCTGCTGCTGTATTTCTTCCTGCTGTCTGTGTCTCCACTGCCAGGGAACACATTAAAAGGTGCTGCTGCCCATGCGCCACCAGCTATTTACGCTCAAAAATAGCTGCATTATTTTGAAAAAAAAAAAAAAAAATGTTATTATTTTAGAGGTGTCCGGGTTGAAAACTGTGCTGTCCTAATTGTGTATTGGACACAATGTGGGCTTCACGACCGCTGTCTGGAACCTCATGGTGTTCATTTACGGCCCTGGTACCATCGCTAGGAACCAGGGCCTATTATGTCTCGCTGCCTGCCCTCCTGCTGCCTGCTGCCAGTCTGCCACACACTCATCCTCCTCACGCTGCCTGCTGTTGTATTTCCTCCTGCTGTCTGTGTCTCCACTGCCAGGGAACACATTACAAGGTGCTGCTGCCCATGCGCCACCAGCTATGTCTCGCTGCCCGCCTGCCTGCTGCCACTGCCACACACTCATCCTCTCCCCGCTGCCAGCTGTTGTATTTCCTCCTGCTGTCTGTGTCTCCACTGCCAGGGAACACATTACAAGGTGCTGCTGCCCATGCGCCACCAGCTATTTAAGCTCAAAAATAGCTGCATTATTTTGAAAAAAAAAATTTAAAATTATTTTAGAGGTGTCCGGGTTGAAAACTATGCTGTCCAAATTGTGTATTGGACACAATGTGGGCTTCACGACCGCTGTCTGGAACCTCATGGTGTTCATTTACAGCCCTGGTACCACCGCTAGGAACCAGGGCCTATTATGTCTCGCTGCCTGCCCTCCTGCTGCCTGCTGCCAGTCTGCCACACACTCATCCTCCTCACGCTGCCTGCTGTTGTATTTCCTCCTGCTGTCTGTGTCTCCACTGCCAGGGAACACATTACACTGTGCTGCTGCCCATGCGCCACCAGATATGTCTCGCTGCCCGCCTGCCTGCTGCCACTGCCACACACTCATCCTCCTCACGCTGCCTGCTGTTGTATTTCCTCCTGCTGTCTGTGTCTCCACTGCCAGTGAACACATTACAAGGTGCTGCTGCCCATGCGCCACCAGCTATTTAAGCTCAAAAATAGCTGCATTATTTTGAAAAAATTTTTTTTAAATTATTTTAGAGGTGTCCGGGTTGAAAACCGTGCTGTCCAAATTGTGTATTGGACACAATGTGGGCTTCACGACCGCTGTCTGGAACCTCATGGTGTTCATTTACAGCCCTGGTACCACCGCTAGGAACCAGGGCCTATTATGTCTCGCTGCCTGCCCTCCTGCTGCCTGCTGTCAGTCTGCCACACACTCATCCTCCTCACGCTGCCTGCTGTTGTATTTCCTCCTGCTGTCTGTGTCTCCACTGCCAGGGAACACATTACAAGGTGCTGCTGCCCATGCGCCACCAGATATGTCTCGCTGCTCGCCTGCCTGCTGCCACTGCCACACACTCATCCTCCTCACGCTGCCTGCTGTTGTATTTCCTCCTGCTGTCTGTGTCTCCACTGCCAGTGAACACATTACAAGGTGCTGCTGCCCATGCGCCACCAGCTATTTACGCTCAAAAATAGCTGCATTATTTTGAAAAAAAAAATATTATTTTAGAGGTGTCCGGGTTGAAAACTGTGCTGTCCCAATTGTGTATTAGACACAATGTGGGCTTCACGACCGCTGTCTGAAACCTCATGATGTTCATTTACGGCCCTGGTACCACCGCTAGGAACCAGGGCCTATTATGTCAGCAGTCACATCACACTGCCTGACACACACTACTCCTCCTCCTGTAGCTGCATTGAGCTTCTGCTGTCTGTGTGCTGCTACCAATGCCAGGGAGAACAGAAGAAGAACTATTTTCTGCTGCCACCCACTCTCCTACCAGCTATTACCACACTACAATAGCTGCAACTACTTCCTCCTCCTGCTGATGTCTGTGTTTTACCACCGCCAGGGTACACAGAAAAAGGCGCTGTGGCTTGCAATGTGCCACTAGTACTATTATGCCATCAACACAAATATAACTATGGTGTTATTAAAATAAAATATTTCCACATATGAAGTAAAAAAAATATTACAAAAGAAAGGAAAACCAAGACACATAATATAATGATAGAGAAGAGGAGGAAGAAGAAGAAGAAGAAGAAGAAGAAGAAGAAGAAGAAGAAGAAGAAGAAGAAGAAGAAGAAGAAGAAGAAGAAGAAGAAGAAGATATAGAAGAAGAAGATATAGAAGAAGAAGAAGATATAGAAGAAGAAGAAGAGGAAGATATAGAAGAAGAAGATATAGAAGAAGAATAAGAAGATATAGAAGAAGAAGAAGATATAGAAGAAGATGAAGAAGATATAGAAGAAGAAGATGAAGACGATATAGAAGAAGAAGATGAAGACGATATAGAAGAAGAAGAAGAAGACGAAGACAAAGAAGATATAGAAGAAGAAGAAGAAGACAAAGAAGATATAGAAGAAGAAGAAGAAGAAGATATAGAAGAAGAAGAAGAAGAAGAAGAAGAAGAAGAAGAAGAAGAAGAAGAAGAAGAAGAAGAAGATATAGAAGAAGAAGAAGAAGAAGAAGATACAGAAGAAGAAGAAGAAGAAGAAGAAGATATAGAAGAAGAAGAAGAAGAAGATATAGAAGAAGAAGAAAAAGAAGATATAGAAGAAGAAGATGAAGACGACGTAAATGAAGACTTCCAACTTACAACCATTTTGGACACACCTTCTCATGCAAACACTTTTCATGAAGTTAATTTACTATTTTTGATACCTTTTTTATAACTACTACATCACCACATAATCACTTGATGTTTTTCTTCATAAAAAAGGTGGTTTCATGCATCATTGACCTCCAATAGAAGTTTTAAAAGCTATTTAAGGCCAGCTCGAATATTTTACTCGAATACAGACTCGGATAGTGACGTCGGATATCCGAGGTCGAATCGGATATTCGATTAACTCGAATATCGAACTTCGAGTGCATTCGGATAGTTTACTATCCGAATTCGACCAAACTCGAATAGGATAATGAGGTATCCGATCAACACTGCCTCAAAGTCATCCAGCAAACAAGCTGATACTGAGGGTGGTTGAGGATCACAGCTGCATGAGTCACTTAAAGAGACTCCATAACAAAAATTGCATCCTGTTTTTTATCATCCTACAAGTTCCAAAAGCTATTCTAATCTGTTCTGGCTTACTGCAGCACTTTCTGCTATCACAGTCTCTGTAATAAATCAATGTATCTTTCCCCTGTCAGACTTGTCGGCCTGTGTCTGGAAGGCTGCCAAGTTCTTCAGTGTTGTGGTTCTGCTATGAACTCCCCCTTCCAGGCCCCTCTATGCACACTGCCTGTGTTTTATTTAGATTAGGGCAGCTTCTCTCTTATCTTTTACAAGCTGGATAAATTGTCCTCTGAGCTGGCTGGGCTTTCACATACTGAGGAGTTGCAGACAAGGGCAAAGCTGTTTGCAGGAAGAAAAGAGCAGCCTGAAACTTCAGTGCATGAGAACTGCAGGGGGAAAGAAACACACAATGATCTCTTGAGATTCAAAAGGAATGGTGTATACAGCCTGCTTTTGTATGGATGTATTTTCTATGTGTGGACATACTGTACATCAACCTACTTCCTGTTTTGGTGACCATTTTGTTTGTTTATAAACAAACTTTTAAAAACTGTTTTTAACCACTTTTAATGCGCCGGGGAGTGGCAAAATTGTGACAGAGGGTAATAGGAGATGTCCCCTAACGCACTGGTATGTTTACTTTTGTGCGATTTTAACAATACAGATTCTCTTTAACATTAACCAGTCTATAGCATACAGTACCAAGTTATTGGTGTCCGGCTTCCAGAGGTCCTGCAAGTGCATCCAATAGTATCTTGAAATAGTCTGCTTACCACCAAATCCCAAACTGTGTGGCAGACAAAGTCACGGTTGGGGTGAGTAGAGGTGGCAAATATGGTCCGGCTGAGAGAGGGTGGTGAGGAGCAGCGGGGAAGCGTCAAACACACGCCAAGCAGACCACGCTAGCCCACGACATGTTTCACCGGACACTTCCGGTTTCCTCAGGTGGGCGTGGTGCAAAGCATGCAACATCATTTAACTTCCCTACACACTATATTGAAATGCCCAGCCAATCGCAGCGTGCGGGATCCGCCCGACCCCAGCCCAGCCCCCACAAAGAGGGACGGAGGAGAGACCAGGCAACGTCACTCCAGCTCAAGGCGGAGAGGGGCGGTCACCACAACCCATGCGACCAAGAGGACGCAACAAGTCAAAACTACGCATCGCCGCTCGGGCGTCCACGGAGGCGGCGCCCCGAGCCGCCCCCCGCCCAGCCCCCCCCCCCCCAAGCAGCGCCCCACCCCAAGCAGCGCCCCACTCAGAGAGAGGTCAGAAGGACTTCATCTAGGAACGCCAGAGCAAGGGGGGACGGGGGACGGGGAAGGGACGGGCACCGCACCCGGGGACGGCCAGCGCAGGCAACGCTCAACAATGACCACATGCCTGCACACAACAAGCGGCACGTGAGTGTCAGATTAAAGAGATTCAAAATATATTAACCGCATAAATATAAATCTCCATTACAAGGAGAAGTAAAGAAAAAATAATAGGTGATGACAAGTCACATAACTTCACCACCATGCATCTATAAACTCAGCGGCGGCTCCAGCTTCAGAATTTTGGGGGGGCTCAAAAGGGGCACAATGGCTGGCTGGCGGGGCTCAAGGGGGGGAACTTGCAGCGCGCAAAGCGCGCCGCGGCGACTGGAGTGGGCGTGGTCATGACATCATATGGGCGGGGCTAACTGTAATGTAGTTGTACCAGCTAATGTAGTTACATTAAAAAAAAAAAAAATGAAGTAAATGCACGTAATGACAGACAGCCTTTCAATAATAAATGCACGTAATGACAGACAGCCTTTCACCAGTAAATGCATGTGATGAGAGACAGCCTTTCAATAGTAAATGCATGTAATGAGAGACAGCGTTTCCCCACTAAATGCACATAAGAGACAGCCTTTCACCAGTAAATGCACATAATGAGAGACAGCGTTTCCCCACTAAATGCACATAAGAGACAGCCTTTCACCAGTAAATGCACATAATGAGAGACAGCATTTCACCACTAAATGCACATAAGAGACAGCCTTTCACCAGTAAATGCACGTAATGAGAGACAGCCTTTCACCACTAAATGCACATAAGAGACAGCCTTTCCCTAGTAAATGCATGTAATGAGAGACAGCCTTTCACCAGTAAATGCACATAAGAGACAGCTTTTCACCAGTAAATGCACGTAATGAGAGACAGCGTTTCACCACTAAATGCACATAAGAGACAGCCTTTCACCAGTAAATGCACGTAATGAGAGACAGCCTTTCACCACTAAATGCACATAAGAGACAGCCTTTCACCAGTAAATGCACGTAATGAGAGACAACGTTTCACCACAAAATGCATGTAATGAGAGACTGTGTTTCACCAGTTAATGCACATAATGACAGACAGCCTTTCACCAGTAAATGCATGTAATGATATAGATGTCCCCAGTATATGTAGCCAGGGGTATGTGTGCCCAATATATGAAGCCAGGGGTATATGTCCCAGTATATGTAGCCAGGGGTATATGTGCCCAGTATATGTAGCCAGGGGTATATGTGCCCAGTATATGTAGCCAGGGGTATATGTCCCAGTATATGTAGGCAGGGGTATTTGTGCCCAGTATATGTAGCCAGGTGTATAGTTGTCCCCAGGGGTATATGTCCCAGTATATGTAGGCAGGGGTATATGTGCCCAGTATATGTAGCCAGGGGTATATGTCCCAGTATATGTAGCCAGGGGTATATGTGCCAGTATATGTAGCCAGGGGTATATGTGCCCAGTATATGTAGCCAGGGGTATATGTGCCCAGTATATGTAGCCAGGGGTATATGTGCCCAGTATATGTACCCAGTATATGTAGCCAGGGGTATATGTGCCCAGTATATGTAGCCAGGGGTATATGTGCCCAGTATATGTAGGCAGGGGTATATGTGCCCAGTATATGTAGCCAGGGGTATATGTGCCCAGTATATGTAGCCAGGGGTATATGTGCCCAGTATATGTAGCCAGAGGTATATGTGCCCAGTATATGTAGCCAGAGGTATATGTGCCCAGTATATGTAGCCAGAGGTATATGTGCCCAGTATATGTAGCCAGGGGTATATGTGCCAGTACATGTAGCCAGGGGTATATGTGCCAGTACATGTAGCCAGTGGTATATGTGCCAGTACATGTAGCCAGGGGTATATGTGCCCAGTATATGTAGCCAGGGGTATATGTGCCCAGTATATGTAGCCAGGGGTATATGTGCCCAGTATATGTAGCCAGGTGTATAGTTGTCCCCAGTATAGGTAGGTAGGACTTACCATGTATAACCAGGTGTATAGGTGTCCCCAGGAGGGGTGGAAGCGGAGAGAAGAGGAAGCTGTGTGGACAGCGGTGGAGAAGGGGGCCGTCTCCCCCCTTCCCTCAACTTGAGGCTCCCACTCTCTGCCTCGCTCCCCCCTCAGATATCAGCGGCTGGCGTCAGAAGATTTCCTCTCTTCCCAGCGCGGGAGAGAGAGATCGATCTGTGCGCCGCTACTCTGGTCTAGAGTAGACCAGAGCGGCGCACAGATCAGCCGCGCTGGGAAGAGAGTGAGTCTTCTGACGCCAGCCGCTGATATCTGAGGGGGGAGCGAGGCAGAGAGTGGGAGCCCCAAGGTGAGGGAAGGGGGGGAGACAGCCCCCTTCTCCGCCGCTGTCCACACGGCTTTCTCTTCTCTCCGCTTCCACCCCTCCTGCTGCTTGGCAACCCTGCGGAGGGGGGGCTTTTGCAGGGGCTGACAGCTTGTCAGCTGGGGCTTAAGCCTGGGTAAGCCCCAGTGTAGCGCCGCCACTGTATAAACTGCTCAATGCACCATAATCATATATATTCAAACAGGGATTAACTGTAGCGGAATCTCGAGTGGTGGAACACAAAAACGGGAACTCCCACAGTGTAATCCCACACGCAGAGAGGAACAGCTCCCCACCTTCCACACAAACCCCACAGGGCACCAGGGTTGCTCAGCAGGACCCCGAATGCGAAGTTTCCCCGAAAAATTCGGGTGTTTTTTAGGTTTGCCGCATGCGAACCCGAACCCGAATGCTGCGATTCCGAGCCGAACCCGAATACGAAGCATGCCGAATGTGCGCACTTGAATTCGGCCGGATGGAGCTGTGGGTTCGGGTTCGGCTTCGGGATTCGGGAATGACTTCATTGGGCCAATCAGAAGTCCTCCTGCCGAGGACCTGGCAACCCTAGCAACCAATCAGTGGAGGGGAGCCTGGCCCTCCCCTCCTCTATATAAGGCGGCGGCCATCTTGCGGAGCCACGCACTTGTGTGACTGCTGCTGGTACTGAGAGATTCTCCAGTGCTGTGCTGTGTCTGAGCAAGTGCTTTTCACTGCTAAACCTAGCGTTTTGCTTCCTAAACACCTCCTAAACACATTTATTATTGTCTTATATAGTTAGCTAGCATTTTGATTGTTTTTAGTCAGCTAGTGTATAGTGTATACTGTGCTAGGCTAGTGTTAGTCTGTGAACAGGCTAGGCCTGCTAGCCTCGGTAGCCTTTGCCTGCTACTACTAGCTTAGGTAGGTTATTGATTCTAGTTAGTTGTGTACTAGTAGTACTAGTTTAGTTAATTATTACTGCTGTAGTCTGTTACTTTATTAGTTTCAGTACTGTGTTAGTTAGTTACTGACTGTGAGTGACAGGTCACCACCAGCATCCATTGTGAGTGACCTGACCTGTGACTGTCTGTCACCTCACCTGCCCGAGCCTATTGATTGATTGCGTCTGACCGTGTGTGACCGTTATTAATTGTCACCGATTGGCTGCCGCACGACTTACTTGTAGCCTATTACGCTAGGTGTTTCTTAGTTACCTGCGTGCGTGCATACTTCTAGTGTCTACTACTATACTACTAGTCTACTAGTCTAGTACCCGTTCACTAATTTTTTTTTCAATTTTACTGTGTGATTTTATTATCATCCGTAGTGTGTGTAATAAATAAGAGTTACAACACATACAGGCCACCAGACCAGCATCCGTTGTGAGTGACCTGTGACTGTCTGTCACCTCACCTGCCTGAGCCTATTGATTGATTGCGTCTGACTGTGTGTGACCGTTATTAATTGTCACCGATTGTCTGCCGCACGACTTACTTGTAGCCTATTACGCTAGGTGTTTCTTAGTTACCTGCGTGCATATTACTAGTGTCTACTGTCTACTACTATACTACTAGTCTACTAGTCTAGTACCCGTTCACTAATTTTTTTTTCAATTTTACTGTGTGATTTTATTATCATCCGTAGTGTGTGTAATAAATAAGAGTTACAACACATACAGGCCACCACACCAGCATCCGTAGTGAGTGACCTGTGACTCAGGGACGGATCAAGACCAAGTTGCGCCTGGGGCAAAGTCAGGTTTTGGCGCCTAAAGGTCAGGTTTTGGTGCCTAAACTGCCATTCATTTTGCCGCCTTTTTAAGAATTCCACAAACTGCGCCTGGGGCAAGATACCCGCTTGCCCCCCCCCTAGATCCGTCCCTGCTGTGACTGTCTGTCACCTCACCTGCCCGAGCCTATTGATTGATTGCGTCTGACCGTGTGTGACCGTTTGTAATTGTCACCGATTGTCTGCCGCACGACTTACTTGTAGCGTAGTACGCTAGGTGTTTCTTAGTTACCTGCGTGCGTGCATACTTCTAGTGTCTACTACTATACTACTAGTTTACTAGTCTAGACTAGTACCCGTTCACTAATTTTTTTTTCAATTTTACTGTGTGATTTTATTATCATCCGTAGTGTGTGTAATAAATAAGAGTTACAACACATACAGGCCACCACACCAGCATCCGTTGTGAGTGACCTGTGACTGTCTGTCACCTCACCTGCCCGAGCCTATTGATTGATTGCGTCTGACCGTGTCTGACCGTTATTAATTGTCACTGATTGTCTGCCGCACGACTTACTTGTAGCCTATTACGCTAGGTGTTTCTTAGTTACCTGCGTGCATACTACTAGTGTCTACTGTCTACTACTATACTACTAGTCTACTAGTCTAGTACCCGTTCACTAATTTTTTTTTCAATTTTACTGTGTGATTTTATTATCATCTGTAGTGTGTGTAATAAATAAGAGTTACTTACAACACATACAGGCCACCACACCAGCATCCGTTGTGAGTGACCTGTGACTGTCTGTCACCTCACCTGCCCGAGCCTATTGATTGATTGCGTCTGACCGTGTGTGACCGTTATTAATTGTCACCGATTGTCTGCCGCACGACTTACTTGTAGCCTATTACGCTAGGTGTTTCTTAGTTACCTGCGTGCATACTACTAGTGTCTACTGTCTACTACTATACTACTAGTCTACTAGTCTACTACCCGTTCACTAATTTTTTTTTCAATTTTACTGTGTGATTTTATTATCATCTGTAGTGTGTGTAATAAATAAGAGTTACTTACAACACATACAGGCCACCACACCAGCATCCGTTGTGAGTGACCTGTGACTGTCTGTCACCTAACCTGCCCGAGCCTATTGATTGATTGCGTCTGACCGTGTGTGACCGTTTGTAATTGTCACCGATTGTCTGCCGCACGACTTACTTGTAGCGTAGTACGCTAGGTGTTTCTTAGTTACCTGCGTGCGTGCATACTACTAGTGTCTACTACTATACTACTAGTCTACTAGTCTAGACTAGTACCCGTTCACTAATTTTTTTTTCAATTTTACTGTGTGATTTTATTATCATCCGTAGTGTGTGTAATAAATAAGAGTTACAACACATACAGGCCACCACACCAGCATCCGTTGTGAGTGACCTGTGACTGTCTGTCACCTCACCTGCCCGAACCTATTGATTGATTGCGTCTGACCGTGTGTGACCGTTATTAATTGTCACTGATTGGCTGCCGCACGACTTACTTGTAGCCTATTACGCTAGGTGTTTCTTAGTTACCTGCGTGCATACTACTAGTGTCTACTGTCTACTACTATACTACTAGTCTACTAGTCTAGTACCCGTTCACTAATTTTTTTTTCAATTTTACTGTGTGATTTTATTATCATCTGTAGTGTGTGTAATAAATAAGAGTTACTTACAACACATACAGGCCACCACACCAGCATCCGTTGTGAGTGACCTGTGACTGTCTGTCACCTCACCTGCCCGAGCCTATTGATTGCGTCTGACCGTGTGTGACCGTTATTAATTGTCACCGATTGTCTGCCGCACGACTTACTTGTAGCCTATTACGCTAGGTGTTTCTTAGTTACCTGCGTGCATACTACTAGTGTCTACTGTCTACTACTATACTACTAGTCTACTATTTTAGTACCCGTTCACTAATTTTTTTTTCAATTTTACTGTGTGATTTTATTATCATCCGTAGTGTGTGTAATAAATAAGAGTTACAACACATACAGGCCACCACACCAGCATCCGTTGTGAGTGACCTGTGACTGTCTGTCACCTCACCTGCCTGAGCCTATTGATTGATTGCGTCTGCCCGTGTGTGACCGTTATTAATTGTCACTGATTGTCTGCCGCACGACTTACTTGTAGCCTATTACGCTAGGTGTTTCTTAGTTACCTGCGTGCGTGCATACTTCTAGTGTCTACTACTATACTACTAGTCTACTAGTCTAGTACCCGTTCACTAATTTTTTTTTCAATTTTACTGTGTGATTTTATTATCATCCGTAGTGTGTGTAATAAATAAGAGTTACAACACATACAGGCCACCACACCAGCATCCGTTGTGAGTGACCTGTGACTGTCTGTCACCTCACCTGCCCGAGCCTATTGATTGATTGCGTCTGACCAGGGCCGGGACAAGGTCCACAATCAACAGAGGCTGAGCTGCCCAAGTGCGCCCCCCCCCCGGCCTGCTCCGTAAGCTTACTGCGCATGCGCAGCTCTCTGATGAATGAGTGAGCAGTAAGCTTACAAAGATTGAACACATTGAAACCAGAGCAGGATATTTGGGCGCAGCGCAGGAGATTTGGGCGCAGCTGGAGCCACCATAGGCCGTAATAGGAATTGCGGCTATAGCAGCGCACAGGGAGTAACTTCTGCGCCGTCAGAAGACGGAGCTGAAGTTACTTTTAAAACACAATAATTCAGCCTCCAGCAATTGCTGGAAGCCAAATTATTTCATTCCCCACCATCCATGGCGGCTTGGAGGGGAAATAGTATTTAACATCGATGGGAACTTGTGCAGCAACAGGATCAGCCATATACCGGCTGTATCCTGCGCCCAAGTCTCCCGCGCACTTCGCTGCAACTTCAAGCAAAGTAACAGGATTTTGGGAGCTCCAGCCGGAGGACTGAGGGGGACCCTGAGGACGCAGAGGGACCTTGGACACTACAGGGGACTAGAGGTATGTTAAAATGTCCCCAGGTATGTTAAAAAGCCCTTTTTGTTCAGTTCAGGGTCTCTTTAAATGTTCAGAAGATGGCTAAATAATACATCGTGTTTTAATTAGCCTGACAGTGTCTTGAATGAAGTGAAGTTCTCATATAATACAGCAGCATTATATTCTGAATCTCCACTTCCACTAGATATTTTATGGTACGCAGAATTAATTGTCTCATCAGAGTGACTCTGAGGTCACATCACTGTCTGTGTGAGCTCCTCTGAGGACAGTCAGTTACATGACTATGTACTCTGTACAGTGCTGCAGGAGATGTCAGTGCTATATAAATACACTAGCTGATTGCCCGGCGTTGCCCGGGTATGTATTTGGCTGGTGTTGGCCCCGCCTACTTTTTCTAACCCTAACACACAATTACTCACTGACCAAGTTTGTGAGCTTTGCGGTCTTTGGTATCAATAATCTGCATTGAAATGAAACAAATCTGATTGGGTGTGTGTGGCTCCACCCCCTTTTCTGAATTTGAACCCCAGTCACCCAATAACCAACTGTACCAGGTTTGAGGCCTGTGCCATTAACAGTTCAAGAATGGTAGCAATTAAATATTCCCCTTGAAAAACAACAGGCGAAGTTTGATTCACTTTTGTAGGCTCCACCCACTTTTCTGAATATTAATTTCAGTCACCCAGTGACCAACTGTGCAAAGTTTAAAAACCCTGCCATTAACAGAATGGCTGCAGTTTACATTTTCTCAGTGAAATTTGTATTTGTCTTCACCCACTGATGACCCGGCGTTGCCCGGGTATGTATTTGACTGGTGTTGGCTCCGCTCACTTTCTAACCCTAACGCACAAACACTCAATGACCAAGTTTGTGAGCTTTGGGGTCCTTGGCATCAATAATTTGTATATTCCCATAGAAATTAAACAAATCAGATAGGCTGTTTGTGGCTCCACCCCTCTCCAGCATTTGAACCCCAGTCAACCAATGACCAACTGTAGCAGGTTTGAGGCATCTGCTATTAACAGTGTAAAAATGGCAGCAATTTAAATATTCCACTTGAAAATCAACAGGTGAATTTTGATTGGCTACTATAGGCTCCACCCACTTCCCTGAATATTAATCTCAGTCACTCAGTGACCATCTGGGCAAAGATTGGGAACCCTGAAATAAACAGAAGGGCTGCAGTTTACACTTTTCCAGTGAAATTTGTTTTTGGCTCTGCCCACTTTTTGTAACCTGGACACAAAGTCACTACTCAATGCCCAAGTTTGTGAGTTTTGGGGTCCTTGGCATCAATAATTTGTATTTTCCCATGAAATGAAACAAATCTGATTCACTGTTTGTGGCTCTGTCCCCTTTTCTGAATTTGAACCCCAGTGACCCAATGACCGACTGTACCAGGTTTGAGGCTTGTGCCATTAACAGTGCAAAAATGGCAGCAATTTTAATATTCTCCTTGAAATGTGACATGTGATTTTTGATTGGCATTTTTAGGCTCCACCCACTTTTCTGGATATTAATCCCAGTCACCCGGTAACCAGCTATGCTAAGTTTGAGAACCCTGCCATTAACAGTGAAGACGGGCTGCAGTTTACAATTTCCCAGAAAAATCTGTTTTTAACTCCACCCACTTTTTGTAACCTTGACACACAGTCACTACTCAATGACCAAGTTTGTGAGCTTTTGGGTTCCTGGCATCAAAATTGTGCTAATATAAGCAGTTTATCCAGCAAAGAAATCTGGCTGTTTTTGGCTCCGCCCCTTTACTGAATTTGAACCCCAAACACTTAAAGGGAACCTGAAGTGAGTAAAATTATTTAAAATAAACACATGACGTCGCTGCAAATGAATATTACATACTTACCTCACTGTCAGTTCCTCTCAGAAGCTCACATTTTCTCCTTACAGTGATCACTTCCAGTTCTGACAATATTTTGTCAGAACTGAAATATACCAGTTGCTGTCAGTTATATATCAGCAGCTGTCAGTTACAACTGAATGTACAAGGTAATGTCCATGTTTTCCTATGGCTCAAGTGAGCGATATTACAGTTTAACAGTGTGATGAGCAGGAAGCTGTTATGGGGTAATGGCCATTTTTAAAATGGAGGACGGAGAATTCCATTGATCACAGTGGACAAATGGGACACGGGAGAGGAGAAAGAGATTGGGGAGTAGACTGCACGGGAGGTAAGTATGACCTGTGCATGTTTATTTTGACTTTTTATTTTCAGTTCAGGTTCTCTTTAACGACCGACTGTAGCAGGTTTGAGGCCTCTGCTATTAACAGTGTGAGAATGGCTGCAGTTTCAACATTCCCCTTGAAAATCAATAGGTGAATTTTGATTGGCTCTTGTAGGCTCCACCTACTTTTACGAATATTAATTCTAGTCACCCAGTGACCAACTGTGTGAAGTTTGAGAACCCTGCCATTAACAGTGTAAGAAAAGCTGCAGTTTACATTTCCCCATGTAAAAAGTTAGTTGTTTTTGGCTCTGCCCACTATTTCTAATCTTGACATACAGTCACTTAATGACCAAGTTTATGAGCTTTGGCATCAATAAGTTGCATTTCACCATTGAAATTAAACAAATCTGATTGGCTGTTTTTGGCCCGCTCCTTTCAGAATTTAATCCCCAGTCTCCCAGTGACTGACTGTAGCAGATGTTAGGCCTCTGCCATTAAGAGTGCATGAATGTCAGCAATGTAAATATTCCCCTTGAAAATCAAAAGGTGAATTTTGATTGGCTGCTGTAGGCTCCACCCACTTTTCTGAATATTAGTCCTAGTCACCCAGTGGCCAACTGTGTCACGTTTGAGAACCCTGCCAATAACAGAATGGCTGAAATCAATCTAACAAATCTGATTGGCTGTTTGTGGCTCCACCCCTATAGTGAATTTGGACCCCAGTCACCCAATGACTGACTGTATCAGGTTTGAGGCCTCTGCCACTAACAGTGTAAGAATGGTAGCAATGTGAATATTCCCCTTGAAAATCAATAGGTTCATTTTGATTGGCTGTTGTAGGCTCCACCCACATTTCTGAATATTCATCCCAGTCACCCAGTGGCCAATTGTGTAAAGTTTGGGAATCCTGCAATGTAAAAAATGAAGTTGTTGGCACTGCCCACTTTTTCTAACCTTGACATACAGTCACTCAATTATCAAGTTTATCAGCTTTGGGGTCCTTGGTATCAATACTTTGTATATTCCCATTGAAAAATAAACAAATCTGGCTGTTTGTGGCTCCGCCCCCTTCCTGAATTTGGACCCTAGTCACCCAGTGTCCAACTGTACCAGGTTTGAGGCATCTGCTTTTGCCAGTATAAGAGAATGGTAGCAGATGAAATATTCCCTTTGAAAATCAAAAGGTGAATTTTTATTGGCTGTTGTAGGCTCCACCCACCTTCCAAAATCTTAATCTGTCACCCAATGACCAACTGTGCAAAGTTTGAGAACCCTGCCATTAACAGTGTAAGAATGGTTGCAGTTTATATTTTCCCAGTAAAAGTTGTTTTGGCTCCACCCACTTTTTGTAACCTTGACACACAGTCACTCAATGACCAAGTTTGTGAGCTTTCAGGTTCCTGGCATCAAAAATGTGTGAATGGAAGCAGTTTATCCACTAAGGAAATCTGATTGGCTGTATGTGGCCCCGCCCCTTTAGTGAATTTGGACCCCAGTTACCCAATGACCGACTGTAGGAAGTTTGAAGCCTCTGCCATTAACAGTGTAAGAATAGCAGCAGTTTAAATATTCCCCTTGAAAATCAATAGGTGAATTTTGATTGGCTGTTGTAGGCTCCACCCATTTTCTTGAATCTTAATCGCATTCACCCAGTGACCAAGTGTGGCAAGTTTGAGAACCCTGCAATTAACAGTCTAAGAATGGCTGCAGTTTACATTTTCCCATTTAAAATGAACGGCTGAAATTTGATTGGCTGTTTTATGCTCCGCCCACTTTTCCTGGATTTGTAACCTCGGTCACCAAGTGACCAACTGTGCCAAGTGTGGGGACTTTGGCTTGATTACTGTGAGAATGGCAGCCTTTTACATTTTTTCCATTGACTTGAATGGGTGGAATCTGATTGGCTGTTTGTAGCTCCGCCCACATGTGCAGGGGGGCCGCGAGACCCCCAGAACATATCATCCCAGGTAGTAAGGGATCTGTGTACCAAGTTTCGTTCAAATCGGTCAAGCGGTTTTCGCGTGATCGCGGCACATACACACACACATACACACACATACACACACACATACATACATACATCCGATTTTATATATATAGATAATAATAATATGGTACGATATTAGACTATGACTATGGTAGGATTAGATTGTGAGCTCCTCTGAGGACAGTCAGTGACATGACTATGTACTTTGTACAGTGCAGCAGGAGATGTCAGTGCTATATAAATACATAATAATAATAATATAGTAGGACATTAGACTGACTATGGTAGGATTAGATTGTGAGCTTCTCTGAGGACAGTCAGTGACATGACTATATACTCTGTAAAGTGCTGCAGAAGATGTCAGTGCTATATAAATACATAATAATAATATGGTAGGACATTGCACGATGACTATGGTAGGATTAGATTGTGAGCTCCTCAGAGGACAGTCAGTGACATGACTATATACTCTGTATACAGTACTGCTGCAGATGTCAATGTTACATAAATACATAATATGGTAGGACACATTACACTATGGTAGGATTAGACTATGAGCTCCTCTGGGGACAGTCAGTGACATGAATATGTACTCTGTATAGTGCTGCAGAACATGTCAATGTTATATAAATACATAATAATGTAAATATGGTAGGACATTAGACTATGATTATGACAGGATTAGATTGTGAGCTCCTCTGAGGACAGTCAGTGACATGACTATGTACTTTGTAAAGTGCTGCAGAACATGTCAGTGCTATATAAATACATATTAATATGGTAGACACTTATTACACTATAACTATGGTAGGATTACAGTTTAAGCTCTGAGGATAATCAGCAATATTGCTATGTACTGCAAAGTGCTATGGAGGGCATCATCACTATATAAATACTTAAAGTGGCCATTAATTATACAATTCTCCAGATGATTGATCGTCTGATTTGATAACATTGATCAGAAACAATCTTTCGGGCCCACTAATGGAAGAAAAGCTGCTATCCAATTTGCTCAGATTAATGGAATTGATACTTTTTTGGATCGATTCCATCAATTTGATCGAATTAGATATACCAGCAAGCTTTCATTAGTGGTCTAGGACGACTGATTGTCCGGAAAATTGTATAGGTAATGGCCACTTTAAAGCGGACCTGAATTTCCACTCTGCTCTAAAAGATAGGCAACAGTATAATAACCTTTAAAGAAAAACATTTTGATGTTACAGCTGATACAAATCCTGCAATAAATCTGCAGTGCGTCTACTTCCTGCTTTCATGGAAGCAGCCATTGCTAATATCTTGTGCTTTCAAATGAGGTTATGTCTTATCTGCAATGGCAATCAGGTGGCACAGGGGTGAGATCAAACTACAGCTTGTGATTAGTCACAGATGAGCGGGAATTAGACAGGCTAAACTCTCTAAATACATACAGGGTGCATTTCTCTGTTTTTCCTTTGTCCTGGGGGGGGGAGGTTAAAGGGGTTCTGTGGGGGTGTCCTGGGGATAAATCCAGACACTTACCTGGTGCTTCTATCAGCCCCCTGTAGCAGTAATGTCCCACGCCGTCCTCCTCCGGTCCAGCGCGGCACGCTTTCAACTGCGGCTGGGCGCCAATGGCCGCGCGCCTGCTCGCTTCTGCCGGCATCATCAGAAGCTTACTGCGCAGGCGCAGTACAAGAAACCTTTGTACTGCACCTGTGCAGTAAGCTTCCACTGACACGAACAGGAGCCCGCATTATTCGTCTGTCGTCAGACGAATAATTGCCCGGAGCCGGCGGGGGAGAACGGTGGATCGGAGGACGGTGTGGGACATTACTGCTACAGGGGGCTGATAGAAGCCCCAGGTAAGTGTGTTTTTATCCCCAGGACACCCCCACAGAATATAGCCTGATGCCGGAGAAATAGAGTGATAGGGAATGGGAGAGGGGCATGGGAGTTGGTGACATAGAAGCCAGCATTATCACACACCTGACACAGCACATAGTCACTCCCCCTTGTGCGCTCCTTTGCCCAGCTCTGGGGTGTTAAAAAGCTGCAGTTATTCCTGTAATCTTACAACCTCAACATACTCATGCAGCAGCTTCAGGGACAGGGAAGGAGAGAGAGAGCTCTCAGCTGAGTGTATCCTGTAGTGCACAAACAAGGCAGCATTAGGGAAACTGATCTATCATGCAAGCATCAGGAACACAGGCAGTGTGTGAGCTGGAAAAGAGCAGAATCATGTGTGCATATTCTGGTCTGAACACACCTCTCCCTCTTGTGAACATACCTCTCCCTGCACTGCAGTGTCTCTCCCCCCTTCCCCCCCATAGCTATCTCTTCTTTCAGAGTCTTCATTCTAGATCGAAATGCCCGGGTTACAGTGCTCAGCCCCGCCCCTCAGTGTCACATGAAGAAGAGAGGAGGGGAGGGGCGCTCTCTATACCCACATGCAGCCAGGAGAGACTGGGGACAGCGAGCAGCAGAAAGCTGATTGTAAACAGCTCATCTGCTCCGCTCATCTTCCCCAGCAGCCAGCCAGAGCCAGGCCAGCACTGCAGCCAGCAAAGTGGTGAGTGCAGCATACACAGCGGGGGTGGTGGGCGGCAAGCCAGGCAATACACAGACCTGCTCCTTGCGCCCCACCCACACAGCAGTGAGCTCCGCCCAGAGGCTCCAGCCTCCTGAGACTATGTGTCGGCCCGGCCCTGCGTCTGACCGTGTGTGACCGTTTTTAATTGTCACCGACTGTCTGCCGCACGACTTACTTGTGGCGTAGTGCGCTAGGTGTTTCTTAGTTACCTGCGTGCGTGCATACTACTAGTGTCTACTACTATACTACTAGTCTACTAGTCTAGTACCCGTTCACTAATTTTTTTAAAAATTTTACTGTGTGATTTTATTATCATCCGTAGCGTGTGTAATAAATAAGAGTTACAACACATACAGGCCACCACACCATCATCCGTTGTGAGTGGCCTGTGACTTTCTGTCACCTCACTTGCCCGAGCCTATTGATTGATTGCGTCTGACCGTGTGTGACCGTTTTTAATTGCCACCGACTGTCTGCCGCACAACTTACTTGTAGCGTAGTACGCTAGGTGTTTCTTAGTTACCTGCGTGCGTGCATACTACTAGTGTCTACTACTATTCTACTAGTCACCACCAAGTCACCACCAACACAGACTTTATTAAAGTTTACACCCTTTCCCGCCCTCTTCTACTTATTTTTTTTTTTACTGTATTTGTATAGTGCACAATGACTGGCAGAGGTAGAGGGCGAGGCAGCACCAGGAGAGGAAGCGCCATTGCAGGAGCCACTGCCAGCAGCAGCAGGTCTGGGACTGGTGCGCCGCCAGCCACTGACCACAGGAAGGAGGGAGCAGAGGCGCAACAGCAGCGTGTTGCGCCCATCTTTGAGACGGGTCGTCGCCCACGGCCCATTGGGGAGAGTCAGGTGCAGGCTGTGGTGGAAATGATGGCGGGGCAGGAAGCCACCTTTTCCAGCCAGGCCTCCGGCACCAGTGAGACTAGTGCCACCAGCACTCCTGTCCGCAGCAGGCCTCCACCAGCGCTTGAGGCCATGGTCACGGTGACCCCATCGACCAGCCTGCCCTCAATGAGCACGCTCTTCTCCCCTGAGACTGTGACCATGTACAGGGATGTTTTGGAGAAGTATGAGTTGGAGATGATGGGGCCATGCAAGGAGGAGGAGGAGTTACAGGTGCAGAAGTTTGTTGTTGGCGCTGAGGAGGAGGGGGGTGGTGCAGGGGATGTTGGGGTAGAGGAGTTGGTTGAGTCAGGCTCATTGGATTTGTTTGGGGTTGATGATGATGACTTGATAGATCCTTCCTATGTGCCACCAGTACCACCAGCACAGTTGGTTGAAGGCAGCTCATCATCGGAGGAGGAGGCGTCTCTGGTGCGGAGGCGCGGCAGCAGCAAGGCGGCCAGCACAGGGCGTGGAAGGCAGGAGCCACAGCCTACTGCTTCAGTCGCTACCACCACTCGCAGCAAACCTCTAACTACAACCAAAAAGGCACAATCCTCCAAGGGCACCCAAAAACCTCAGCCCTCAAGCGCAAAGAGCAGGTTGAAGTCCCCAGTCTGGCGGTACTTCACCAAGTGCCCAGTGGACGCGACACGTGCAATTTGCAACAGTTGCAATCTCAGTCTCAGCAGAGGTCGCAATATCCACAAATTGAGTACCTCGTGCCTGCAGACCCACTTACAGAGCAGACATTTTGAGGACTTTAATGAGTTGGAGAAGCTTATGCAAAGTGGTGCAGGCAGTGGGCAGAGCCAGACAGCCACTGCACAGATTTCAGCAGCAGCAGCAGCAGCCGACCCCCCTGCCCATCCAGCAGCAGCAGCAGGAGCACAGCAGCAACTCACTCTCCTTCCCCCCCCCCCCCCGGGCAGCCCTCAGTGGCCTCATCAGCTCCCTCCACAGTGGCCTCCTCATCCTCCCGTGCAGGCAAACGCCGCCAGACCCTGCTCAGCGAAGCATTCCCCGGTGTGACCAAGGTGCTGCCTCCCGGCCACAGGCGCATCCGGTTGCTGAACGGGTTGCTTGCCCAGGCCATGTGCCCCCAGCTCCTGCCATATTCCTTTGTGCAGGAGGGGAGTGACATCAGAGCGCTGCTGCAGGTTGGGATCCCGGAGTGGCAAGTCCCCAGCCGCCACTATTTTTCCCGCAGGGCGATCCCAGCACTGCACCGCTCTGCCATGGAGAACGTGGGCCGCGCGCTGGATCACGCTGTCAGTGCGCGGATCCACTTAACCATGGATTCCTGGAGCAGCCGGTTTGGGACAGAGCGCTATCTGTCCTTTACGGCCCACTGGGTCAGCCTGGTGGAAAGCCCGAGCGAGGAAGCAGCAGGTCAATCCTCGGGCACAGCAGCACCAGTCGCCCACTACGTGGTGCCACCGCGCGGGGTCAGGGGAGAAGCAGCAGCTCCCACCGCCAAGCGATCCCGTCTCTCCAGCAGCGTTAAGGCCCACCACTGCCAAGCGCTGCTGGAGATGAAAAGCCTGGGGAAACACTCCTTGACGGCAAGTAACGTGCTCCGGTACCTCAGGGAGCAGGAGAGGACGTGGCTGACCCCCAGAGGCCTCACTGTGGGATTGGTGGTGTCCGACAATGCCGCCAACCTGCTGTCTGCCATCAGCAGTACAGACTTGTTCCACGTCCCTTGCTTGGCCCACGTCCTGAACCTGGTGGTGCAAAAGTTCATGCACACCTACCTGGGGATGGAGGAACTGTTAGAAGCGGCGCGGAAAATTGTGCGCACTTTCCGCCGCTCAGCAGCTGCTGCAGCAAAACTGGCAGACATCCAGCAGCAGGAGGGCCTGCCACGACACCGCCTTATCATAGATGTGCCAACTCGCTGGAACTCCACCCTGGCGATGTTGGAGCGGCTGGTTGAGCAGAGGAGGGCTGTCAACCGGTACATCTATGATGCCACTGTCGCCGGCACCGGCAGCAGAAGCAGCACCACACTCCAGCTCCTCACCAACGTGCAATGGGGGCAGATGCAGCAGGTCTGCTTGGCTCCCTTCCTGCAGGGAACCAACCTGGTGAGTGAACAACGGGCATCCCTCTGCCAGTGGGTGCCCTTTGTTTGTCTGCTGGACAAGGCACTTGGCGATTTGGTGGATTTGGGAGAGGAGGCCCTGAAGCAGCTGGAACAGCAGTCGCCTGTGCAGTCCACTGCTCCGCAGGTATTTGAGTCCCTGGAGGAGGAGAAGTTGAAGGTGCTGGACGTTGCTGCTGGGGGGGGGGGGGACATCGGAGCGCAGCAGCAGTGGTGCGAGGGTGGTGAGAGGAGGAAGAGTCTCAGGGGCAAGAGGAGGAGGAGGAGAACGCTGACCCTGATGTCTCCGTTAGACGGTCCACCCTGTTCCCCATGGCAGCGCACATGCTGCGCTGCCTGCGCACAGACCCCAGGGTCAAGCGGATGCAAGCGAGGGAGGACGCCTGCATCAGCATGATCCTGGACCCACGGCTGAGGGGGAGGTGGGATCAGTTTCTGCCTGCCAGAGACCGTGAGCAGCGAGCAAGGGAGTTGCAGGAGATCCTTGTTCGGCGACTGGAGGAAGCCTTCCCCCCGCCTTCCACTCCCTCTGTCCCTGTCCAGCAGCCAGCAGCACAGCAGCAGGTGCCTGCGGCCAGCAGCAGCATCAGGCACCCAGGAGACCTTCTGTCATTGACGCAGGCGTTCTACATGAAGGTACAGCAGCCGAGAGAGGAGGTGCGGGCAGCAGCCACCTTCGGTAAGAGTCACAGCCAGCGCATGATCCGGATGGTGGCCGACTACATGGGGTCCTTCAGTGATCTTGACACCGGCAGCGAAGAGCCTGTGGACCCCATGGAGTACTGGGTGGAGCGCTTGCACATCTGGAGGGAGCTTGCGCAGTACGCCCTGGAGGTATTGTCTTGCCCCCCTTCCAGCGTGCTGTCTGAGAGGTGTTTCAGTGCGGCCGGTGGCGTGGTCACCGAGAAGCGCTCTTGACTGACATTTTTGAAGATTAACCAGGCACGTTCATGGCACATGTTGTCGGCGAAAGGAGGACATGAGGTTCCCGCCAGGGAATTACAATACATTGCCTGCTGCCTGCCATACGTGACTCCTCCTGCTGGCCTGCTGCATTGATTTACCTATGAATTTATTTATGTATGTATTTATTGTATTTCTACCGGACTCCTGCTGCTGCTGCTGGCCTGCTGCATTGATTTACCTATGAATTTATTTATGTATTTATTTATTGTATTTCTACCGGACTCCTGCTGCTGCTGCTGGCCTGCTGCATTGATTTACCTATGAATTTATTTACGTATTTATTTATTTATTGTATTTCTACCGGACTCCTGCTGCTGCTGCAGGCCTGCTGCATTGATTTACCTATGAATTTATTTATGTATTTATTAATTTACTAGCCGACCCGCGGCGTAGCATACGTCGCATACGAGGGTAGAGGGCAGGAAGGGGGTATTGGGCACAGCGGTGGGGAGGGGGGTTGGACCCTCCCTCAACTGGGTCCCCCATGTGCACTCCCCCTCCAGCTTAAGCTTAGCAGGACCCCACCCCTCACCTGGGTCCCCCATGTGAGCTCCCCCTCCTGCTTAAGCACAGTAGCAGCCGCCACTATTAGTAAGAGGCAGCGGGCGGGGATGACTCACCTCTTCCGTGTTCCATCATGCGTTCCACTGTCGTCACTTCCTGCAATGCCGCACACTGTATTGGTGTAATTTGCCTTTTTAAAATAATTCAGCTATAAGTGAACATTTGTGGTTATCCACAATGCACTGCTACTAAATATGAAAATTACCCCTTTCCCCCCTTGGTAAGCCAAGCAAGCATCCAGAGCCGCTGGTGTATAGCAAGCATATAGCTTTAAATTTTACACAGTCATATCAAACCCACATGTAGACAGCCAGTTTCAGACTTTTGGTCCTCATCAGTACATGGCAGAGATTGATACGGCTGTATGAGATAGGGCTTGGACCAGTACAACAGAGTAACCAAGCAGCTGAGGGTGACCTAAACCACTCGGAATGTATAGGGGGATAAAAGGGACCAAAAAGGCCTCCTACTAAAAAAAGCAAAGCTTGGTATAATTTGCCTTCCTAAAACAGAAGGAAATCTGCAATAATTCAGCTATAAGTGAACATTTGTGGTTACCCACAATGCACTGCTACTAAATATGCAAATAGTTTCTTTCCCCCCTTGGCAAGCCAAGCAAGCATCCAGAGCTGCTAGTGTATAGCAAGTATATAGCTTTAAATTTTACACAGTCATATCAAACCCACATGCGACAGCCTGTTTCAGACTTTTGTTCCTCATCAGTACATGGCAGGGATTGATACAGCTGTATGAGATAGGGCTTGGACCAGTACAACAGAGTAACCAAGCAGCTCAGGGTGACCCAAACTACTCGTAATGTATAGGGGGATAAAAGGGACCAAAAAGACCTCCTACTAAAAAAAAGCAAAGCTTGGTGTAATTTGCCTTCCTAAAACAGAAAGAAATATGCAATTACTCAACTATAAGTGAACATTTGTGATTACCCACAATGCACCGCTACTAAATATGCAAATTATTCCTTTTCACCCTTAGTATGCCAAGCAAGCCTATAGCTTTACGTTTTACACAGTTATATCAAACCCACATGTGACAGCCTATTTCAGACCTTTGGTTCTCATCACTACATAGGCTATCATTCATAAAGCATTTCCGCATGCGGAAATGCTTAAAACAGCGGACTTTCCCGCATACGTAGCAAAATCTGCATTCATAAAGGCTCCTTCCGCATCAAAAGCTGACATTACCAAGCAGAGTGATAAATCACCGCCTTGTGCGGTGATTGTTGTAAAAAAATGTAGCAAAATGTTAATTCATAAAGATCCCCGCAAGCGGTGTGAGGTCAGGAAGTACCGCTCCCTCTGATGTGGCGATAACAATGTTAAGTGAATGGAGACACAGAGACCTCCCAGGCAGCTGCAGTAGAGCGGAACACGGAGAAATGTATCAACTCGGCAGCTTCCATGTCTCCACAAGCCTACCTCCTGCCTAGTTCGGAGAATCTCCGCACTGCTACCACACCTGGATACTTTTTTATGAATCAGCAGCCAGAAGTCAAAAACACCATCAGTGGTGTTTTCCCGCACTGAGTCTCCATACTGACAGCACTTTCATGAAAGTTAGCCATAACAGAGATTGATATGGCTGTAGGAGATAGGGCTTGGACCAGTACAACAGAGTGACCAAGCAGCTCAGGGTGACCCAAACTACTAAGAATGTATAGGGGGATAAAAGAGACCAAAAATCCCTCCTACTAAAAAAAGCAAAGCTTGGTGTAATTTTCCTTCTTAAAACAGAAGCAAATCTGCAATAATTCCGCTATAAGTGAACATTTGTGGTTACCCACAATGCACTACTACTGAATATGCAAATTATCCCTCTTTGCCCTTGGTTTGATATGACACTACTTCTTCTTCTTGCTTGGACCAGCCCCTTCTTCTTGCTTGGACCGGCCCTGGGGGCAGGGCACTACTTCTTCTTCTTGTTTGAAGGTTGAGGCACTTACTCTATTATATATATAGATAGATTGTATTTCTACCGGACTCCTGCTGCTGCTGCAGGCCTGCTGCATTGATTTACCTATGAATTTATTTATGTATTTATTTATTTATTGTATTTCTACCGGACTCCTCCTCCTCCTGCTGGCCTGCTGCATTGATTTACCTATGAATTTATTTATGTATTTATTTATTGTATTTCTACCGGACTCCTGCTGCTGCTGCTGGCCTGCTGCATTGATTTACCTATGAATTTTTTTATGTATTTATTAATTTATTGTATTTCTACCGGACTCCTGCTGCTGCTGCAGGCCTGCTGCATTGATTTACCTATGAATTTATTTATGTATTTATTTATTTATTGTATTTCTACCGGACTCCTCCTCCTCCTGCTGGCCTGCTGCATTGAGTTACCTATGAATTTATTTATGTATTTATTTATTGTATTTCTACCGGACTCCTGCTGCTGCTGCAGGCCTGCTGCATTGATTTACCTATGAATTTATTTATGTATTTATTAATTTATTGTATTTCTACCGGACTCCTGCTGCTGCTGACCTGCTGCATTGATTTACCTATGAATTTATTTATGTATTTATTTATTGTATTTCTACCGGACTCCTGCTGCTGCTGCTGGCCTGCTGCATTGATTTACCTATTAATTTTTTTTATGTATTTATTAATTTATTGTATTTCTACCGGACTCCTGCTGCTGCTGCAGGCCTGCTGCGTTGATTTACCTATGAATTTATTTATGTATTTATTTATTTATTGTATTTCTACCGGACTCCTCCTCCTCCTGCTGGCCTGCTGCATTGAGTTACCTATGAATTTATTTATGTATTTATTTATTGTATTTCTACCGGACTCCTGCTGCTGCTGCAGGCATGCTGCATTGATTTACCTATGAATTTATTTATGTATTTATTAATTTATTGTATTTCTACCAGACTCCTCCTCCTGCTGGCCTGCTGCATTGATTTACCTATCAATTTATTTATGTATTTATTGTATTTCTAAAGCGGCAACATATTACACTGCGCTCATTTTCATCCTGCTGCTGTCAGTGGTCCCACCACCAGGGTCCACTCTATGCATTGCCTGCTGTCAGTGCCACACGTCACTCCACCTCCTCCTGCTGCTGTTGTACTTATCCTGCTGCTGTCAGTGGTCCCACCGCCAGAGTCCACACTATCCATTGCCTGCTGTCAGTGCCACACGTCACTCCACCTCCTCCTGCTGCTGCTGTTGTATTTATCCTACTGCTGTCAGAGGTCCCACCGCCAGGGTCCACACTATGCATTGCCTGCTGTCAGTGCCACACGTCACTCCTCCTCCTACTGCTGCTGTTGTATTTATCCTGCTGCTGTCAGTGGTCTCACCGTCAGGGTCCACACTATGCATTGCCTGCTGCCAGTGCCACACGTCACTCCACCTCCTCCTGCTGCTGCTGTTGTATTTATCCTACTGCTGTCAGAGGTCCCACCGCCAGGGTCCACACTATGCATTGCCTGCTGCCAGTGCGACACGTCACTCCACCTCCTCCTGCTGCTGCTGTTGTATTTATCCTACTGCTGTCAGAGGTCCCACCGCCAGGGTCCACACTATGCATTGCCTGCTGTCAGTGCCACACGTCACTCCTCCTCCTACTGCTGCTGTTGTATTTATCCTGCTGCTGTCAGTGGTCCCACCACCAGGGTCCACTCTATGCATTGCCTGCTGTCAGTGCCACACGTCACTCCACCTCCTCCTGCTGCTGTTGTACTTATCCTGCTGCTGTCAGTGGTCCCACCGCCAGAGTCCACACTATCCATTGCCTGCTGTCAGTGCCACACGTCACTCCACCTCCTCCTGCTGCTGTTGTATTTATCCTGCTGCTGTCAGTGGTCCCACCGCCAGAGTCCACACTATGCATTGCCTGCTGCCAGTGCCACACGTCACTCCACCTCCTCCTGCTGCTGCTGTTGTATTTATCCTACTGCTGTCAGAGGTCCCACCGCCAGGGTCCACACTATGCATTGCCTGCTGTCAGTGCCACACGTCACTCCTCCTCCTACTGCTGCTGTTGTATTTATCCTGCTGCTGTCAGTGGTCCCACCACCAGGGTCCACATTGTGCATTGCCTGCTGCCAGTGCCACACGTCACTCCACCTCCTCCTGCTGCTGCTGTTGTATTTATCCTACTGCTGTCAGAGGTCCCACCGCCAGGGTCCACACTATGCATTGCCTGCTGCCAGTGCCACACGTCACTCCACCTCCTCCTGCTGCTGCTGTTGTATTTATCCTGCTGCTGTCAGTGGTCCCACCGCCAGAGTCCACACTATGCATTGCCTGCTGTCAGTGCCACACGTCACTCCACCTTCTCCTGCTGCTGTTGTATTTATCCTGCTGCTGTCAGAGGTCCCACCGCCAGGGTCCACACTATGCATTGCCTGCTGCCAGTGCCACACGTCACTCCACCTCCTCCTGCTGCTGCTGTTGTATTTATCCTGCTGCTGTCAGTGGTCCCACCACCAGGGTCCACACTATGCATTGCCTGCTGCCAGTGCCACACGTCACTCCACCTCCTCCTGCTGCTGCTGTTGTATTTATCCTGCTGCTGTCAGAGGTCCCACCGCCAGGGTCCACACTATGGATTGCCTGCTGTCAGTGCCACACGTCACTCCTCCTCCTACTGCTGCTGTTGTATTTATCCTGCGCTGTCAGTGGTCCCACCACCAGGGTCCACACTATGCATTGCCTGCTGTCAGTGCCACATGTCACTCCACCTCCTCCTGCTGCTGTTGTATTTATCCTGCTGCTGTCAGAGGTCCCACCGCCAGAGTCCACACTATGCATTGCCTGCTGTCAGTGCCACACGTCACTCCACCTCCTCCTGCTGCTGTTGTATTTATCCTGCTGCTGTCAGAGGTCCCACCGCCAGGGTCCACACTATGCATTGCCTGCTGCCAGTGCCACACGTCACTCCACCACCTCCTCCTGCTGCTGTTGTATTTATCCTGCTGCTGTCAGTGGTCCCACCGCCAGAGTCCACACTATGCATTGCCTGCTGTCAGTGCCACATGTCACTCCTCCTCCTGCTGCTGCTGTTGTATTTATCCTGCTGCTGTCAGTGGTCCCACCACCAGGGTCCACACTATGCATTGCCTGCTGCCAGTGCCACACGTCACTCCACCTCCTCCTGCTGCTGCTGTTGTATTTATCCTGCTGCTGTCAGAGGTCCCACCGCCAGGGTCCACACTATGCATTGCCTGCTGTCAGTGCCACACGTCACTCCTCCTCCTACTGCTGCTGTTGTATTTATCCTGCTGCTGTCAGTGGTCCCACCACCAGGGTCCACACTATGCATTGCCTGCTGTCAGTGCCACATGTCACTCCACCTCCTCCTGCTGCTGTTGTATTTATCCTGCTGCTGTCAGAGGTCCCACCGCCAGAGTCCACACTATGCATTGCCTGCTGTCAGTGCCACACGTCACTCCACCTCCTCCTGCTGCTGTTGTATTTATCCTGCTGCTGTCAGAGGTCCCACCGCCAGGGTCCACACTATGCATTGCCTGCTGCCAGTGCCACACGTCACTCCACCTCCTCCTGCTGCTGTTGTATTTATCCTGCTGCTGTCAGTGGTCCCACCGCCAGAGTCCACACTATGCATTGCCTGCTGTCAGTGCCACATGTCACTCCTCCTCCTGCTGCTGCTGTTGTATTTATCCTGCTGCTGTCAGTGGTCCCACCACCAGGGTCCACACTATGCATTGCCTGCTGTCAGTGCCACACGTCACTCCACCTCCTCCTGCTGCTGCTGTTGTATTTATCCTGCTGCTGTCAGAGGTCCCACCGCCAGGGTCCACACTATGCATTGCCTGCTGTCAGTGCCACACGTCACTCCACCTCCTCCTGCTGCTGTTGTATTTATCCTGCTGCTGTCAGAGGTCCCACCGCCAGGGTCCACACTATGCATTGCCTGCTGCCAGTGCCACACGTCACTCCACCTCCTCCTGCTGCTGTTGTATTTATCCTGCTGCTGTCAGTGGTCCCACCGCCAAAGTCCACACTATGCATTGCCTGCTGTCAGTGCCACATGTCACTCCTCCTCCTGCTGCTGCTGTTGTATTTATCCTGCTGCTGTCAGTGGTCCCACCACCAGGGTCCACACTATGCATTGCCTGCTGCCAGTGCCACACGTCACTCCACCTCCTCCTGCTGCTGCTGTTGTATTTATCCTGCTGCTGTCAGAGGTCCCACCGCCACGGTCCACACTATGCATTGCCTGCTGTCAGTGCCACACGTCACTCCTCCTCCTACTGCTGCTGTTGTATTTATCCTGCTGCTGTCAGTGGTCCCACCACCAGGGTCCACACTATGCATTGCCTGCTGTCAGTGCCACATGTCACTCCACCTCCTCCTGCTGCTGTTGTATTTATCCTGCTGCTGTCAGAGGTCCCACCGCCAGAGTCCACACTATGCATTGCCTGCTGTCAGTGCCACACGTCACTCCACCTCCTCCTGCTGCTGTTGTATTTTTCCTGCTGCTGTCAGAGGTCCCACCGCCAGGGTCCACACTATGCATTGCCTGCTGCCAGTGCCACACGTCACTCCACCTCCTCCTGCTGCTGTTGTATTTATCCTGCTGCTGTCAGTGGTCCCACCGCCAGAGTCCACACTATGCATTGCCTGCTGTCAGTGCCACATGTCACTCCTCCTCCTGCTGCTGCTGTTGTTTTTATCCTGCTGCTGTCAGTGGTCCCACCACCAGGGTCCACACTATGCATTGCCTGCTGTCAGTGCCACACGTCACTCCACCTCCTCCTGCTGCTTTTGTATTTATCCTGCTGCTGTCAGTGGTCCCACCGCCAGAGTCCACACTATGCATTGCCTGCTGTCAGTGCCACACGTCACTCCACCTCCTCCTGCTGCTGCTGTTGTATTTATCCTACTGCTGTCAGAGGTCCCACCGCCAGGGTCCACACTATGCATTGCCTGCTGCCAGTGCCAACGTCACTCCACCTCCTCCTGCTGCTGTTGTATTTATCCTGCTGCTGTCAGTGGTCCCACCGCCAGGGTCCACACTATGCATTGCCTGCTGTCAGTGCCATACGTCACTCCTCCTCCTACTGCTGCTGTTGTATTTATCCTGCTGCTGTCAGTGGTCCCACCGCCAGGGTCCACACTATGCATTGCCTGCTGTCAGTGCCATACGTCACTCCTCCTCCTACTGCTGCTGTTGTATTTATCCTGCTGCTGTCAGTGGTCCCACCGCCAGGGTCCACACAATGCATTGCCTGCTGCCAGTGCCACACCTCACGTTTTCAGTTTTATTTTTTTAAAGAGTAACTGTTAGCCCCCAAATTGAAATTTAAATCTCTATTGCAATGTTTTATTTAGTATTTAAGTGAGCCAAAAAGCCAATGCAGAACTTAAAAATCAATCTAATTTTGTTACTATGTAACCTTTTCCCCCAGCTCTGGACGCAAGCCGCATATCAGATACTGTTTAGCATGCGGAGCATGCCTATGTCTGCCCGACCCCCCTCTCCTCCCCCCAGGACCAGGTGCCAATATATTCTCCCCACCAAACAGCTGACCGCTCTGACACGGAGAGAGAGCGGCAGCACTTCCAGAGCAGCACCGCAGAGCAGCCGCTGCCGTGCATCTCTCTCACATGTGATTCTCTCACATGTGACTCGGCGGCGGCTGCTCTGCGGTGCTGCTCTGGAAGTGCTGCCGCTCTCTCTCCGTGTCAGAGCGGTCAGCTGTTTGGTGGGGAGAATATATTGGCACCTGGTCCTGGGGGGGAGAGAGGGGTCGGGCAGACATAGGCATGCTCTGCATGCTAAACAGGATCTGATATGCAGCTTGCGTCCGGAGCTGGGGGAAAAGTTTACATAGTAACAAAATTAGATTGATTTTTAAGTTCTGCATTGGCTTTTTGGCTCGCTTAAATACTAAATAAAACATTGCAATAGAGATTTAAATTTCAATTTGGGGGCTAACAGTTACTCTTTAAGTACACCTATTTCAATGTGAATTTACTTTAAAACACACAAAAAAACCCTGAATTCACGAATACGAATTTTTAACAAATTTTTAGGCGTAACCTCGAACCGAATATGAACTCGAACCGAATTTCGTGGTCGAAGGCGAATTCGAATTCGAATGTCATGCGGACCCGAATTCAAATGTACCTGAACCGAATTTTGGTACATCTGAGCATGCCTGCAGGGCACCCACCTGCCTACAGAGGTAAAAAAGGACTGTAACTAATAGATTCATCAAGACCTGGTGGGTCTGTTGCCCGCTGATCAAAGATCCATCTCTGCTCCTTTTGCAGTAGGAGGCGGTCTAAATTGCCGCCTCTAATTGTTTTATGGATGCGGTCTAGACCGATAAAACATAATCTGTCATAACTGCATCCCTGTTTCACTCTAAAGTGTCTTGCTACCGGAGTGGGAACACCAGAGACACTCTTTGTAACAATACTGTTAATGTGCTGGGACATGCGTGTCCTGAATTAATTTTTAGTTTTGCCCACGTAGAAAGCTCCACATGGGCATACCAGAAGATATACCACCAAAATGGTGGCACAATTAACAAAATGGTTGAGTTCCCAGGTCCTCCCACCCGGCAGCAAGACTGTTTTCCCCACCTTAATGTATCGGCACATTGCATAGCCGCCACAGCTGTACGTGCCGTTCACACAACAGTGTTTACGGGGACCATCCTGTCCCTGAAAATGACTCCTAACTAATCGGTCACGAATGGAAGGTGCCCGATGGTAGGCTATCTGTCGCGAACTTGAAACCACTCCATTTAATTTGGGGTCATTAGTCAGGATGTGCCAATGACGTTTGAGGATCTTCTCCACGCGATCGCTCTGTGCACAAAATTGGGTACAAAAACGCAGAAATGAAAACTCACTCCCTCGAGAACCACCACCTCTCAGAAGTTTACTACGATCGGTAATTTGTGCTCTATGAAATGCCCGTTTCAATGATATATCTGGATAACCTCGTGCGTGGAACCTCCTCCTAAGATCATTGGCTTCAACCTGAAAATCCATTTCTCTTGAGCAATTACCTACCTTTCACATACAATAACTCTCAATTATTAGATCACTAGCTGGACGCCCAGCGTTGCCCGGGTATGTATTTGGCTGGTGTTGGCTCCGCCCACTTTTTCTAACCCTAACACACAATTGCTCAATGACCAAGTTTGTGAGCTTTTTGATCTTTGGCATCAATAATTTGCATTGAGATTAAAAAAATCTGATTGGCTGTTTGTGGCTCCACCCCTCTTTCTGAATTTGAACCCCAGACACCCAATGACTAACTGTACCAGGTTTAGGGCTTTTCCATTAACAGTGCAAGAATGTCAGCAATTACATATTCCCCTTGAAAATCAATAGGTGAATTTTGATTAGCTTTTCTATGCTCCACCCTCTTTTCTAAATATTAATCCCAGTCACCGAGTGACCAATTGGTCAAAGTTTAAGAGCCCTATCATTAACAGTGTAAGAATTGCTGCAGTTTACATTTTCTCAGTTAAATGTGTATTTGTCTCCGCCCACTAATGACCCGGCATTGCCCGATTATGTATTTGGCTGGTGTTGGCTGCACCCACTTTTCCTAACCCTAACACACAATTAATCAATTACTCAATGACCAAGATTGTGAGCTTTGCGGTCTTTGGTATCAATAACCTGCACTAAAATGAAACAAATCAGATTGGCTGTTTGTGGCTCCACACCCTTTTATAAATTTAAACCCCAGTCACCCAATGATTAACTGTACCAGGTTTGAGGCTTGTGTCATTAACAGTGCAAGAATGGCAACAATGAAATATTCCCCTGAAAAATCAATAGGTAATTTTTGATTGGCTTTTGTAGGCTGGCTCCGTCCACTTTTCTGAATATTACCATTAACAGTGTAAGAATGGCTGCGGTTTACATTTTTCCAGTAAAATTTGTATTTGTCTCCGCAAACGTGGGGTCCTACAGGACCCCGCGTTTGCCCGCTTATGTATTTGGCTCGTGTTGGTGGGCACCACTTTCCTAACCCTAACACACAATTAATCAATTACTCAATTACCAAGTTTGCGAGCTTTGCAGTGTTTGGCATCAATAATTTGCATTGGAATGAAACAAATCTGATTGACTGTTTGTGGCTCCACCCCCCCTTTTTGAAATTGAACTCCAGTCACCCAATGATCAACTATACCAGGTTTGAGGCTTGTGCCATTAACAGTGCAAGAATGGCAGCAATGTAAACATTCCCCTTGAAAATCAATAGGTGAATTTTGTTTGGCTTTTATAGGCTCCACCCACTTTTCAGAATATTATTCCTAGTCATCCAGTGACCAACTGTGCAAAGTTTGAGAACCCTACCATGAACAGTGTAAGAATGGCTGCAGTTTACACTTTCCAGTGAAATTTGTATTTGTCTCTGCCCCCTTTTTGGTTATGGGAATAAAAAGTATCCTATACTTTATTCCAGGTAATGTACTATGTGTGTGCCAAATTTCATTCAAATCCGTTCAGCCATTTTTGCGTGATCAAGTAACAAATATCCAAACATCCAAACTTTCCCATTTATTATATTAGTAAAAAAAAGAAGACATTTATATCACGCTTTTCTCCTGGCGGACTCAAAGCGCCAGAGCTGCAGCCACAAGGATGTGCTCTATAGGCAGTAGCAGAGTTAGGGAGACTTGCCTAAGGTCTCCTACTGAATAGGTGTTGGCTTACTGAACAGGCAGAGCCAAGATTCGAACCCTGGTCTCCTGTGTCAGAGGCAGAGCCCTTAACCGTTAAACTTCTCACCTTGAACACAAAGGGCCTCAATATACCCCAGAAGAGACTGTCCCTCCTAAGGGATCTAAAAAGAATGGACATTGACATTGCAATGCTCCAAGAAACACATATACGTAAACAAGACACAGTTCGTCTTAAAGGAATACTTAAGCCCAAAAAAAAAATGATATTTACTCACCCGGGGCATCCCTCAGCCCCCTGAAGCTGGATGGTGCCCTCGCAGCCCCGCTCCGATTGTCCTGTCCCCGCCGGCGGCTACTTCCGGGTTCGGCGACAGCCGCCGACAGGCTGGGAACACGGCTGATTCTCCGCGTTCCCAGACGCTATATCACCCTCTATGCTGCTAAACCAATAACCCTAGCCAATGTATATGTACCCAATAACCAGCAAATATCCTTTTTGATCTCTTTTTTATATAAACTTCACAAAGAAATGGTGGGTGCTCTAATACTAGGAGGAGATTTTAACCTAGCTTCGTCGTCAGTCAAAGACAGAAGCATATCTCCCTCCACGCAATCAAGCTCTACACATGACCGCAACTCTCAAAAATTTAGAGCTCTAAAGAGAAAGCATAACCTCTTAGACTTATGGAGAATATGCAACCCAACTCTAACTGAATATACTTTCCCCCCCCCCCCCCCCCCCCCACGCCTCACATTCCCGTATTGATTACTTCTTCGCTAATCCTTCCCTACTACCCCTGTTAGAAGACTCAAATATATCCCCCATGGCATGGTCTGATCACCAATGTGTCACTCTAGATCTTAACTGGCTCCACAAACCTCATAAACCATTCAATTGGAGACAGAATGAATCACTCCTACAGGACAAACCTCTAGTATCTAAACTCACAAAAGAACTCCAGTCATTCTTTACCACCAATATTCACTCTGTTTCCTCATATGGTATGGTTTGGGAGGCCCATAAAGCCTTCATACGAGGCCTCTTTATAGCTGAGGGCACTAGACGAAAACATTTATCCTCACAAAAACTTTTATCCCTGCAAAACTTCCTTTCCGTAGCCCAACACAATTATAAATCCACCCCCTCACACACCCATTACTCTGATATGCAACAAATGAAACAAGATATTCATTCTCTCCAAATGACCCAACTGGAGAAAAGCTTGAGATGGTCCAAACAACTCTTCTACTCTATGAAGGATCCTGAAGGCACAACACATTATGACCCACAAAAAATTGCTCAAATCTTTTCAGACCACTATACATGACTTTATGACCTTCCTAAACATCCCAATGACCCCTCTTTTCTATCAGATATAGATGTTTTCTAAGCACCACTTAATCTTTCTAAACTTTCCGACGAACAACGCAAACAACTAAATTCCCCTATTGCATCCACTGAGATCTCAGCTGTTCTAAAATTACTTCCTTCTTCAAAAAACCCAGGACCAGATGGCCTTCCCTATTCATACTATAAAAAAATTTAAACCATCCTATCACCCTACTTGGTCACCCTAGCTAATACAATTATGAAAGGTGAAAATCCTCCTACATCTATGCTCAACTCCCTTCTCACAGTGATCCCCGAAGAGGGGAAAGACCCACAACTCCCCCAAAGCTAACGACCAATATCCCTATTAAATTCGGATCTGAAAATTATCACTAAAACAATGGCCAACCGACTCAACCCTATCCTAACTTCATTAATCAATAATGACCAAGTGGGCTTAATCTCAGGCCACCAAGCTGGAGATAACACCAGAAAAGCAATCAATCTTATCTCACTTATGAATAAATCTGGAAAGCCTTCTCTGCTCCTAAGTCTGGATGCAGAGAAGGCCTTTGATAGACTATCTTGGCCTTTTCTATTCAGAGTCCCTGAGCACCAAGGATTTGACGGCCCCTTCATCCTACTCCTGCGCTTCCTCTATTCCTCACCAACCTCCACAATCAAACTTCCCCATGCCTCCCCTAACCCCTTCCAAATCCACAATGGCACATGACAGGGATGCCCCCTTTCACCTCTCCTTTTTTGTAGTATAGAACCCCTTGCCTCAGCAATTAGATCATACCCAAATATACACGGTGTCCAACAGAACAATCATGACTATAAAATCTCACTATTTGCAGACGACATCCTACTAACCATCACACAACCCTTAACCTCATTTCCAAACTTACATATGACTATCTCTAAATCTGAATCCCTCTCCAACTTTAAACTTAATCAAGACAAAACTGAAGCATTACCAATCAAAATCCCCCTGAATTACTACTCACTCTACAATCCCACTATCCCTACAAGTGGAGAACACAAACCCTTTAACCACTTCAGGATTCGGCGTACGCTTAACTACGCCCCTGAATCCTGAAGTGGCTTCCATGGAAACGGCCGCTCGTATGAGCGGCCGTTCCATGTCAGTTCACGGAGCGTGTCTCCGTGAACACCCTGCGAGCCGCCGATCGCAGCTCGCAGGGTAAATGTAAACACACGGGGAAGATCTTCCCCGGTGTTTACATGTAAACGGCGCTGCTGCGCAGCAGCGCCGTGGCTGAGATCGGCGATCCCCGGCCTCTGATTGGCCGGGGACCGCCGGCACCTGATAGGCTGAAGCCTATCCTATCCGGCGCAGGACGAATTCCGTCCTGCGCCGCCTCACACGGGGAGGGAGAGGGAGGGAAGGGGAAGGAGGCCAGGAAGCGCTGCGGAGGGGGGCTTTGAAGAGCCCCCCCCCCCGCAAGCGCAGGCAGCCGGCGGCGATCAGACCCCCCCAGCAGGACATCCCCCTAGTGGGGAAAAAAGGGGGGAAGCCTGATCGCCCTGGCTGCAAGCTGATCGGTGCTGCGGGCTGGAGAGCCCACGCAGCACCGATCAGGCAGCCCCCCCCCCGGCACTGAAGTGGTTAATTCTTGGGAATCTATCTCACTCCCACTTACTCAACTATATATAAACAACATTTTGCTTCCCTTATTCGTAAGATACTTCAGGACCTTCATAAGTGGACTGCTTATAAAATATCTTGGCTGGGTAGACTATACTCACTAAAAATGAATATTTTTCCCCACTTATTATATCTTTTTGAGGCGTACGTACAAAAAGGGCGCCCGGACAAAAAGGGCGCAGGGTGTAAGCGCTAATTAATAATTAATCATTAATAGCGTTTATAAAAATAGTGTGCTATATTTCGTTTACAAATAATGTTTAACAAAATAATAAATCATTAAATAATGTTTATGAAATCGGCAATTGTGAAAACGTTAATCTTCCCTGTTTCAAAAGTAAAACTTATAATTGCATTTATTAAAAAAAAACGATAATGTAGGTTTAATTGTTATAATTGTATATTATTGTGAATAACCTTCATTTATGGTTTGTTCTTATAATAAAATCTGAAAATATTCTTTATAACGATAAAATAAATATAACTATGTTCGTAATAAGTGTTGTAAAACATTAATAAGTATTACTAAAATTTTACTAAAACTATACCTAAGCCTACTCTCACACAGAACCCTCCCTGTACCTATCCGTAACCCCTAGTCCCCCCTGGTGGTGCCTAAACCTAAGACCCCCCTGTTGGTGCCTAAACCTAAGACCCCCCTGGTGGTGCCTAAACCTAAGACCCCCCTGGTGGTGCCTAAACCTAAGACCCCCCTGGTGGTGCCTAAACCTAAGACCCCCCTGGTGGTGCCGAAACCTAAGACCCCCCTGGTGGTGCCTAAACCTAAGACCCCCTCTGGTGGTGCCTAAACCTAAGACCCCCCCTGGTGGTGCCTAAGCCTAAGACCCCCCTGGTGGTGCCTAAACCTAAGACCCCCCTGGTGGTGCCTAAACCTAAGACCCCCCTGGTGGTGCCTAAACCTAAGACCCCCCTGGTGGTGCCTAAACCTAAGACCCCCCTGGTGGTGCCTAACCCTAAGACCCCCCCTTACTGATCGCTTTATTATGTGGATAATAATGTTTTACTAATTGTGGCTGCAAAAAATATATTGCAATTTACGTTACGTACTGATCACTTTATTTTGTGAATAATAATGTTTTACAAACAGTAAAGGTTAAATCTTTAAATAATGTTTTAATTAGTTAAATAATATAAAAATGTTTAGTATTTTTATAAACGTTATTCGGCACGGGTGCATTTTATAAACGTAAATCACCACAAGCACAGTTATAAATCATTAAAAATCTCCGGGCGCCGTTTGTAAACGTTATGTATGTCCGGCGCCCTTTTTTCCTACTCGGCGCCCATTAAACGTTATTTATTATGGGAGTGAATGGCAGCGCCCTTTTTGTCCACTAGCTGCCTGCGCCCTTTTTTCCCCCTTCCCTTTTTGAGACCCTACCAGAGACAAGTTCCCTAAGCTCAACTTTCCAATCTACAATCTTAGTTCCTCAAATTCATATGGAACCATAAACGACCTAGAGTCCTTAAAACAGTCCTCCTCTCTCCAAGGGAATTAGGCGGATTGAGCCTTCCTCACTTAAAATACTACTACATAGCCTCTCATTTAGGACAGCTAACTGAATGGACCAGCTTTAAGGTTTTCTCCAAATGGGCTCTGATAGAAGCTACCAATGTACTCCCATTATCCTTAGCCTCCTTTATTTGGGCAGAATCTCCTCCTAAACTACCCCAACCAAACTTCCTACCCACGATTACCTTCACCCTCCACATATGGAAATCTTCTGTTCATATGGCACACTAGAGATGTAGCGAACGGTTCGCCGGCGAACGGTTCCAGGCGAACATTGGGGGTTCGCGTTCGCCTGCACCAGGCGAACTTTTCCTGAAGTTCGATTCGCCCCATAATGCACTATGAGGGTCAACTTTGACCCTCTGCATCACAGTTAGCAGGCACATTGTAGCCATTCAGGCTACAGTAAGCCCTGGAGCCCCACCCCCCTTATATAAGGCAGGGTCCGGCGGCCATTACACTCACTCGTGTGCCTGCTAGAAAGAGGAAAGGGACAGCTGCTGCAGACTTGTTCTTCTAGGGACAGATTAGTTAGGTTCTTGCTGCTTAGTTTGCTCCTGGCTGATTGTTATTGCTTTTATAGCACCCTAGCTCTTTTCAGAGCTCATCCTGTACTTTTTTTTTTTTACTGTGTGTCAAACTGACACTTATGTTGCATGCACAGCCTTGCTAATTGATATTGTGTGTGCCACTGCCAGCAGCCCAGCACATTCAGTGACTGACTGCCTGTGTGTGTGACAGGGAGCTGCACATTGTACTACCCAGTACTGCATATACCCAGTACCTGTTGTGTTTACTTAACCCACCTCATCACTGCACATAACTACCTGTAGTGTTGAGTGAACCCAGCTCACTGCATATACCTACTACCTGTTGTGTTTACTTAACCCACCTCATCACTGCATATACCTAGCTTTGTGTTGAGTGAACCCAGCTCACTGCATATACCTACTACCTGTTGTGTTGAGTGAACCCAGCTCACTGCATATACCTACTACCTGTTGTGTTTACTTAACCCACCTCATCACTGCACATAACTACCTGTAGTGTTGAGTGAACCCAGCTCACTGCATATACCTACTACCTGTTGTGTTGAGTGAACCCAGCTCACTGCATATACCTACTACCTGTTGTGTTTACTTAACCCACCTCATCACTGCACATAACTACCTGTAGTGTTGAGTGAACCCAGCTCACTGCATATACCTACTACCTGTTGTGTTGAGTGAACCCAGCTCACTGCATACACCTACTACCTGTTGTGTTTACTTAACCCACCTCATCACTGCACATAACTACCTGTAGTGTTGAGTGAACCCAGCTCACTGCATATACCTACTACCTGTTGTGTTGAGTGAACCCAGCTCACTGCATACACCTACTACCTGTTGTGTTTACTTAACCCACCTCATCACTGCACATAACTACCTGTTGTGTTGAGTAAACCCAGCTCACTGCATATACCTACTACCTGTTGTGTTGAGTGAACCCAGCTCACTGCATATACCTACTACCTGTTGTGTTGAGTGAACCCAGCTCACTGCATATACCTACTACCTGCTGTGTTTACTTACCCACCTCATCACTGCGTATACCTATCTTTGTGTTGAGTGAACCCACCTCACTGCATCCTACTACTACCTGTTGTGTTTACTTAACCCACCTCATCACTGCACATAACTACCTGTAGTGTTGAGTGAACCCAGCTCACTGCATATACCTACTACCTGTTGTGTTGAGTGAACACAGCTCACTGCATATACCTACTACCTGTTGTGTTTACTTAACCCACCTCATCACTGCATACACCTAGCTTTGTGTTGAGTGAACCCAGCTCACTGCATATACCTACTACCTGTTGTGTTTACTTAACCCACCTCATCACTGCACATAACTACCTGTAGTGTTGAGTGAACCCAGCTCACTGCATATACCTACTACCTGTTGTGTTGAGTGAACCCAGCTCACTGCATATACCTACTACCTGTTGTGTTTACTTAACCCACCTCATCACTGCACATAACTACCTGTAGTGTTGAGTGAACAGAGCTCACTGCATATACCTACTACCTGTTGTGTTGAGTGAGCCCAGCTCACTGCATATACCTACTACCTGTTGTGTTGAGTGAACCCAGCTCACTGCATATACCTACTACCTGTAGTGTTGAGTGAACCCAGCTCACTGCATATACCTACTACCTGTTGTGTTGAGTGAACCCAGCTCACTGCATATACCTACTACCTGTTGTGTTTACTTAACCCACCTCATCACTGCACATAACTACCTGTTGTGTTGAGTAAACCCAGCTCACTGCATATACCTACTACCTGTTGTGTTGAGTGAACCCAGCTCACTGCATATACCTACTACCTGTTGTGTTGAGTGAACCCAGCTCACTGCATATACCTACTACCTGTTGTGTTTACTTAACCCACCTCATCACTGCATATACCTAGCTTTGTGTTGAGTGAACCCAGCTCACTGCATATGCCTACTACCTGTTGTGTTTACTTAACCCACCTCATCACTGCACATAACTACCTGTAGTGTTGAGTGAACCCAGCTCACTGCATATACCTACTACCTGTTGTGTTGAGTGAACCCAGCTCACTGCATATACCTACTACCTGTTGTGTTTACTTAACCCACCTCATCACTGCACATAACTACCTGTTGTGTTGAGTTAACCCAGCTCACTGCATATACCTACTACCTGTTGTGTTGAGTGAACCCAGCTCACTGCATATACCTACTACCTGTTGTGTTGAGTGAACACAGCTCACTGCATATACCTACTACCTGTTGTGTTTACTTAACCCACCTCATCACTGCAGATACCTAGCTTTGTGTTGAGTGAACCCAGCTCACTGCATATACCTACTACCAGTTGTGTTTACTTAACCCACCTCATCACTGCACATAACTACCTGTAGTGTTGAGTGAACCCAGCTCACTGCCTACACCTACTACCTGTTGTGTTGAGTGAACCCAGCTCACTGCATATACCTACTACCTGTTGTGTTTACTTAACCCACCTCATCACTGCACATAACTACCTGTAGTGTTGAGTGAACAGAGCTCACTGCATATACCTACTACCTGTTGTGTTGAGTGAACCAAGCTCACTGCATATACCTACTCCTTGTTGTGTTTACTTAACCCACCTCGTCACTGCACATAGCTACCTGTAGTGTTGAGTGAACAGAGCTCACTGCATATACCTACTACCTGTTGTGTTGAGTGAACCCAGCTCACTGCATATACCTACTACCTGTTGTGTTGAGTGAACCCAGCTCACTGCATATACCTACTACCTGTTGTGTTGAGTGAACCCAGCTCACTGCATATACCTACTACCTGTTGTGTTTACTTAACCTACCTCATCACTGCACATAACTACCTGTAGTGTTGAGTGAACCCAGCTCACTGCACATACTTACTACCTGTTGTGTTGAGTGAACCCAGCTCACTGCATATACCTACTAACTGTTGTGTTGATTGAACCCAGCTCACTGCATATACCTACTACCTGTTGTGTTGAGTGAACGCAGCTCACTGCATATACCTACTACCTGTTGTGTTTACTTAACCCACCTCATCACTGCAATATACCTAGCTTTGTGTTGAGTGAACCCAGCTCACTGCATATACCTACTACCTGTTGTGTTTACTTAACCCACCTCATCACTGCACATAACTACCTGTAGTGTTGAGTGAACCCAGCTCACTGCATATACCTACTACCTGTTGTGTTGAGTGAACCCAGCTCACTGCATATACCTACTACCTGTTGTGTTTACTTAACCCACCTCATCACTGCACATAACTACCTGTTGTGTTGAGTAAACCCAGCTCACTGCATATACCTACTACCTGTTGTGTTGAGTGAACCCAGCTCACTGCATATACCTACTACCTGTTGTGTTTACTTAACCCACCTCATCACTGCATATACCTAGCTTTGTGTTGAGTGAACCCAGCTCACTGCATATACCTACTACCTGTTGTGTTTACTTAACCCACCTAATCACTGCACATAACTACCTGTTGTGTTGAGTAAACCCAGCTCACTGCATATACCTACTACCTGTTGTGTTGAGTGATCCCAGCTCACTGCATATACCTACTACCTGTTGTGTTTACTTAACCCACCTCATCACTGCACATAACTACCTGTAGTGTTGAGTGAACCCAGCTCACTGCATATACCTACTACCTGTTGTGTTAAGTGAACCCAACTCACTGCATACACCTACTACCTGTTGTGTTTACTTAACCCACCTCATCACTGCACATAACTACCTGTTGTGTTGAGTAAACCCAGCTCACTGCATATACCTACTACCTGTTGTGTTGAGTGAACCCAGCTCACTGCATATACCTACTACCTGTTGTGTTGAGTGAACCCAGCTCACTGCATATACCTACTACCTGCTGTGTTTACTTACCCACCTCATCACTGCATATACCTATCTTTGTGTTGAGTGAACCCACCTTACTGCATCCTACTACTACCTGTTGTGTTTACTTAACCCACCTCATCACTGCACATAACTACCTGTAGTGTTGAGTGAACCCAGCTCACTGCATATACCTACTACCTGTTGTGTTGAGTGAACCCAGCTCACTGCATATACCTACTACCTGTTGTGTTGAGTGAACCCAGCTCACTGCATATACCTACTACCTGTTGTGTTTACTTAACCCACCTCATCACTGCATATACCTAGCTTTGTGTTGAGTGAACCCAGCTCACTGCATATGCCTACTACCTGTTGTGTTTACTTAACCCACCTCATCACTGCACATAACTACCTGTAGTGTTGAGTGAACCCAGCTCACTGCATATACCTACTACCTGTTGTGTTGAGTGAACCCAGCTCACTGCATATACCTACTACCTGTTGTGTTTACTTAACCCACCTCATCACTGCACATAACTACCTGTTGTGTTGAGTAAACCCAGCTCACTGCATATACCTACTACCTGTTGTGTTGAGTGAACCCAGCTCACTGCATATACCTACTACCTGTTGTGTTGAGTGAACCCAGCTCACTGCATATACCTACTACCTGTTGTGTTTACTTAACCCACCTCATCACTGCAGATACCTAGCTTTGTGTTGAGTGAACCCAGCTCACTGCATATACCTACTACCAGTTGTGTTTACTTAACCCACCTCATCACTGCACATAACTACCTGTAGTGTTGAGTGAACCCAGCTCACTGCCTATACCTACTACCTGTTGTGTTGAGTGAACCCAGCTCACTGCATATACCTACTACCTGTTGTGTTTACTTAACCCACCTCATCACTGCACATAACTACCTGTAGTGTTGAGTGAACCCAGCTCACTGCCTATACCTACTACCTGTTGTGTTGAGTGAACCCAGCTCACTGCATATACCTACTACCTGTTGTGTTTACTTAACCCACCTCATCACTGCACATAACTACCTGTAGTGTTGAGTGAACAGAGCTCACTGCATATACCTACTACCTGTTGTGTTGAGTGAACCCAGCTCACTGCATATACCTACTCCCTGTTGTGTTTACTTAACCCACCTCGTCACTGCACATAACTACCTGTAGTGTTGAGTGAACAGAGCTCACTGCATATACCTACTACCTGTTGTGTTGAGTGAACCCAGCTCACTGCATATACCTACTACCTGTTGTGTTGAGTGAACCCAGCTCACTGCATATACCTACTACCTGTTTTGTTGAGTGAACCCAGCTCACTGCATATACCTACTACCTGTTGTGTTTACTTAACCCACCTCATCACTGCACATAACTACCTGTAGTGTTGAGTGAACCCAGCTCACTGCACATACTTACTACCTGTTGTGTTGAGTGAACCCAGCTCACTGCATATACCTACTACCTGTTGTGTTGAGTGAACCCAGCTCACTGCATATACCTACTACCTGTTGTGTTGAGTGAACCCAGCTCACTGCATATACCTACTACCTGTTGTGTTTACTTAACCCACCTCATCACTGCAATATACCTAGCTTTGTGTTGAGTGAACCCAGCTCACTGCATATACCTACATACCTGTTGTGTTTTACTTAACCCACCTCATCACTGCACATAACTACCTGTAGTGTTGAGTGAACCCAGCTCACTGCATATACCTACTACCTGTTGTGTTGAGTGAACCCAGCTCACTGCATATACCTACTACCTGTTGTGTTTACTTAACCCACCTCATCACTGCACATAACTACCTGTTGTGTTGAGTAAACCCAGCTCACTGCATATACCTACTACCTGTTGTGTTGAGTGAACCCAGCTCACTGCATATACCTACTACCTGTTGTGTTTACTTAACCCACCTCATCACTGCATATACCAAGCTTTGTGTTGAGTGAACCCAGCTCACTGCATATACCTACTACCTGTTGTGTTTACTTAACCCACCTCATCACTGCACATAACTACCTGTTGTGTTGAGTAAACCCAGCTCACTGCATATACCTACTACCTGTTGTGTTGAGTGAACCCAGCTCACTGCATATACCTACTACCTGTTGTGTTTACTTAACCTACCTCATCACTGCATATACCTAGCTTTGTGTTGAGTGAACCCAGCTCACTGCATATACCTACTACCTGTTGTGTTTACTTAACCCACCTCATCACTGCACATAACTACCTGTAGTGTTGAGTGAACCCAGCTCACTGCATATACCTACTACCTGTTGTGTTGAGTGAACCCAGCTCACTGCATATACCTACTACCTGTTGTGTTTACTTAACCCACCTCATCACTGCATATACCTAGCTTTGTGTTGAGTGAACCCAGCTCACTGCATATACCTACTACCTGTTGTGTTTAGTTAACCCACCTCATCACTGCACATAACTACCTGTAGTGTTGAGTGAATCCGGCTCACTGCATATACCTACTACCTGTTGTGTTGAGTGAACCCAGCTCACTGCATATACCTACTACCTGTTGTGTTTACTTAACCCACCTTATCACTGCACATAACTACCTGTAGTGTTAAGTGAACCCAGCTCACTGCATATACCTACTACCTGTTGTGTTGAGTGAACCCAGCTCGCTGCATATACCTACTACCTGTTGTGTTGAGTGAACCCAGATCACTGCATATACCTACTACCTGTTGTGTTGAGTGAACCCAGCTGACTGCATATACCTACTACCTGTTGTGTTTACTTAACCCACCTCATCACTGCACATAACTACCTGTAGTGTTGAGTGAACCCAGCTCACTGCATATACCTACTACCTGTTGTGTTTACTTAACCCACCTCATCACTGCACATAACTACCTGTTGTGTTGAGTGAACCCAGCTCACTGCATCCTACTACCTGTTGTGTTGAGTGAACCCACCTCACTGCATCCTAGTACCTTTAATGTTCAGTGAACCCAGCTCACTGCATCCTACTACCTGTTGTGTTGAGTGAACCCACCTCACTGCATCCTAGTACCTTTAATGTTCAGTGAACCCAGCTCACTGCATCCTACTACCTGTTGTGTTGAGTGAACCCAGCTCACTGCATATACCTAGCATCCCCCCGAGATGGACAAAATGGACAAACCAGGTAGAGGAAGAGGTAGAGGCAGACCCAGAGGAAGGCCACCAGGCACCGGCAGGTCTGTGCGAGGTGGTGTTGCTGTGATTTCATGCGGACCTGGCCCAAAATACAGTGCTCAGAAGAAGGCACGTGCCATCACTTCCCAAAATCGTAAGGAGGTGTCTGAGGAAAGTGCAGCTGGCCAGGAGGATTATGATGACGATTATACGAATACCACTTATGGTAGAGGAGATGACCAGGGGGACAGTTCAGAGGAGGAGTCAGAGAGGACTAGGAGGAGACGACTCCATGATAGAAGCAGAGGGAGCTCGTCCTCAGAAACAGCTGGGGGCATTGTCCGGCGCCATGTATCGCCAGCTATGGCCAGACAGCCAACATGCCCTTCAACGTCAGCTGCTGATGCCACCGTAGCGCCATCAGCCCAGGGGGGCTCAGCGGTTTGGAAATTTTTTAACGTGTGTGTCTCAGATCGGAGCAAAGCCATCTGTTGTCTCTGCCAGCAAGAATTGAGCCGTGGAAAGGCCAACTGGCACTGGACAAGTGCTTTACGAAGGCACCTGGAGAGAAGGCACAAACAGCTATGGCAAGAACACCTGAGGAAAAGCAGCACCCCTCAAAAGACAAGCCGCGGAGAACAACCGCGGCAGCCGTCACAGGGGGCTTCTGCTGCTCCATGTTCCTATGGTATTGTTCGTGGCTGGGGGGAGGAAGAATGGATACACTTTTAAACAATTTAAAAATACAACCATCTAAACTTTCAAACAATTTAAAAATACAACCATCTAAACTTTCAAACAATTTAAAAATACAACCATCTAAACTTTCAAACAATTTAAAAATACAACCATCTATCATTTTCAAAAAATTTTAAAAAAGGGCAAAAAAACTTGCCCTCCGTAAAACATTCTTGGCAAATGCTTTCGACTTAGTTTGTCTTCCGCTGGCTCAAGGGTCCATCTGACCACAGATGCCTGGTCTCCAAAGCACGGTCAGGGCAGCTACAGCATAAGTCTCAGCAGGCTCCCACTTCGGGCCGGAATCCAACCTTTATTCCCCGCGGTGACAATGGCAGACTTGCCCTCCATAACGGATTCCCGTTAAAGGATTTAAAGTTGATTCATTACAATTAGGGCCTCAAAGTCCTGTATTGCATGCCTGCCCGCTGCCCTCCTTGGATGTGTAGTGGTAGCCGTTGCTCAGGTTCCACACCGGATTCCATCCCTCATTCCCCGGCCATTACCCGGGGTCACAAATGGCAGACTTGCCCGCCTCCATATGATTCTCGTGAAAGGAATGTGGTGTCATCTTTGCCCGCCATAACTGGTTCTCGTTAAAGGATTTAAAGGTAATTCATTTCAAATACACAGCAGGGCCTCCAAAGTCCTCCTCCTGTATTGTTATTTTTGGTCACTACCTCGGGGCGGGCGTGCATGCCTGCCTGCTGCCCTCCTTGGATGTGTAGTGGTAGCCGTTTCTCAGGCTCCACACCGGATTCCATCCCTCATTCCCTGGCCATTACCCGGGGTCACAAATGGCAGACTTGCCCGCCTCCATATGATTCTCGTGAAAGGAATGTGGTGTCATCTTTGCCCTCCATAACTGGTTCTCGTTAAAGGATTTAAAGTACATTCATTTCAAATACACAGCAGGGCCTCAAAGTCCTCCTCCTGTATTGTTATTTTTGGTCACTACCTCGGGGCGGGCGGGCGTGCATGCCTGCCCGCTGCCCTCCTTGGATGTGTAGTGGTAGCCGTTGCTCAGGCTCCACACCGGATTCAAACCCCTCATTCCCCGGCCATTAACCGGGGTCACAATGGCAGACTTGCCCGCCTCCACAGGATTCTCATTGTAGCGGTACTGAACAAGTACACAGCAAGTAGAAAATGTAATTTAAAAACAAAACGTAAGCTTTTTAACAATGCCATGGAAAGTTGAGAAGGAAGTCACACATTACCTGACATCACTGAGTGAGGAAGAGCAATCTCGCCATGTTGCGCAGTAGTCCAGCATGGCCGTCACTACACAAACAGCTGTTTGCGGTGCGTTACACAGTGAGTTTGGTGTGTCAGTGTGAAGCAGTACTCTAATTACACTCCCTGATTGATGTATACACATGCAAGATGTTTGAAAGCACTTTAGGCCTGCAATTTAGCATTCAATGTGATTTCTGCCCTTAAAACGCTGCTTTGCGTCACATCCAGATTTTTCCCCGGGACTTTTGGCGTGTATCCCACTCCGCCATGCCCCCCTCCAGGTGTTAGACCCCTTGAAACATCTTTTCCATCACTTTTCTGGCCAGCATAATTTTTTCTATTTTTCAAAGTTCGCCTCCCCATTGAAGTCTATTGCGGTTCGCAAACTTTTCCGCGAACCGAACCTTCCGCGGAAGTTCGCGAACCCAGTTTGCGAACCGAAAATCGGAGGTTCGCGACATCTCTATGGCACACCTACGATACAATCCCTCACCACTATACCCTATACAAGGTAACCCATCTTTCCCTCCTGGGACCTCAAAGAGCTTGATGAATAAATGGTTCTCATAAGGTTATTTTAACCTTCATAATTGGACAGATCCACTCACTAAAAAGCTACTAACTAGGCCTACTTTGGAGGAAAAGATTACCTTAACCCCTCAAACATCTTTAGAATTTAATCAGATTAGCCACTTTTTACACAAGCATACCCATAAATCCACTTCCATCTCCTCATATACCCACTTTGAGCAACTATGTGCCCACACAGGACACCAGAAAGGCATAATCTCGCAAATTTACACAATCCTACATAATAAATCAGGCTCTCTAATCCCCTTACACCCTTACATGTCAAAATAGGAAAGTTCCCTCTCCACATCCATTTCCTCACATGATTGGGAGGATATATGGGAAAATGCTAAACATTCTTCAATGTGCGCTCAAATCAAGGAAAACATTTACAAAATTCTATACCGGTGGTATCTGACCCAGAGATCCTATCAAAAATATACCCTGACTCCCCTGACCCTTGTTGGAGGGGATGTGGAGAAAAAGGCACTATTGAACATATCTTCTGGTTCTGTCCCCTGATATCCCCCCTGTGGCAAAACGTACAATCTCTCATTTTGGACATAACTGGCACTCAAGTTCCCTTGGAGCCCCTATTAATGCTGTTAGGTAAACCCATACCAGGCATAAATAGACACACTATGCAACTTATCACACATATATTTACAGCTACTAGGATTTCCATCGCCACGTCCTGGAAAAATATTGCTCCACCCACTATCCTAGATGTCAAGATCAAAGTCTCATGGACTAAATCCATGGAACAAATGACTGCTTCACTAAGAGATACAGAAGATAAGTTCCATAAAGTTTGGGACCCCTGGACCCACTCCATTCTAGACTATAGACCCCCTTGAAACTCCTCCCTACTAACCCAGGGAAACCTGGATGCCTCCCTAAAAATCGAATACATCCCAGCTAGGCCCTTTGATGCCCTTCTTCTCAATTCATATTGTTTTAAAAACATCCTAAAAGGTCAACAACCACTATGGCTCATACCAAGTTTGGATATTATTATTTCTATACTTCCTTTTTCTTTTCTCTCTGCTACACAGTAAAACTACCAGCCTCCTTATGTCTTTACTCCCCCCATACCCCATATACATAATAACCGACCTACAAAAACCAACTTCAAGACAATCTATATCAGAAGAAACCTATCACCCACGGCTGATACCCACTACACATCCAGAATATCTTTCTCACATTTCCCAAACTCACTCTTTTCTTCTCCTTTTTCCTTTTTTTCCATACATCTAACTGCTATTCCTATATCATCTCTAAAATATACATGTTCAATATTATAATATATTCTACTGTATTAGTCCATAATTGCACAGATTTCCAAAGAAAACAACTCTAGGACATTTGACATTTTCTACACCTAGGTTATTATCAGAGTCTGGGACTGCAGACTGAAGATTATGTATACCTTCATCAGATTGTCTCTAACACCTCCTATTTACTATCCCTTACCTCACCTTTTTGTACAACCTAAGACATGTTGATATTTTGATACTATGCAACCTTAATTTTCAATAAAAATTAGTGTTAAAAAAAAAGGGAAAAGTAGGCGGAGCCAACACCAGCCAAATACATACCCGAACAATGTCAGAAAATCAGTGGGTGGAGAAAAATACAAATTTCATTGGGAAAATGTAAACTGTAGCCATTCTTACACTGTTAATGGTAGGGTTCTCAAACTTTGCACAGTTGGTCACTGGGTGACTGGGATAAATGCTTAGAAAAGTGGGTGGAGCCTACAAAAGCCAATCAAAATCCACCTATTGATTTTTAAGGGGAATAATCAATTGCTTCCATTCTTGCACTGTTAATGGCACAAGCCTCTTGCACTGTTAATCACCTGTATCTTGTACAGTTGGCCATTGGGTGATTGGGGTTCAAATTCAGAAGAGGGGTGGAGCCACTGCCAATCAGATTTATTTTATTTTAATGCAAATTATTGATGTGAAAGACCGCAAAGCTCACAAACTTGGTCATTAAGTAGTTGAGTAATTGTGTGTGAGGGTTAGGAAAAGTGGGCGGAGCCAACACCAGCTAAATACATACATGGGCAACGCCGGGCCACCAGCTAGTATATAGATAGATAGATAGATAGATAGATAGATAGATAGATAGATAGATAGATACTAGCTTGTCGCCCAGCATTGGGCATTGCCCAGGTATGTATTTGGCCAGTGTTGGCTCTGCTCACTTTTTCTAACCCTAACACACAATTACTCAATTACTCAATGACCTAATTTGTGAGCTTTGAGGTCTTTGGCATCAATGATTTGCACTGAAGTGAAATAAATCTAATTGGCTCCACCTCCTTTTCTGAATTTAAACCCCAGTCACTAAAAGGACAACTGTATCAGGTTTGAGGCTTATGCCATTAACAGTGCAAAAATGGCAGCAATGAAATGTTTCCCCTTGAAAATCAATAGTTGAATTATGATTGGCTTTTGTAGGCTCCACTCACTTTTCTGAATTTTAATCCCAGTCACCCAGTGAGCAACTGTGCAAAGACTGAGAACTCTACCATTAACAGTGTAAGAATGGCTGCAGTTTACATTCTGCCAGTGAAATTTGTATTTTTCTCCACCCAGTGATGTCCTGTCGTTTCCCGGGTATGTATTTGTCTGGTGTTGGCTGTGGCCACTTTTTTAACCCTAACACACACTTACTCAATGACCAAGTTTGTGAGATTTGTGGTCTTTGTCATGAATAATTTGCATTGAAAAGAAACAAATCTGATTGGCTGTTTGTAGCCCCACCCCCTTTTCTGAATTTGAACCCCAGTCACCCAATGACCAACCGTACCAGATCTGAGGCTTGCGCCATTAACCACTTGCCGACTGCCCACAGCCGTTGCGCGGCGGCAAAGTGGACACCGAAAGGACCGCAATACGCCATTTGGCAGCGGCTCCTTTGGGCGTGTCGGGGCAGCGATCGCGTCACTGGTGACGCGCTGCCCCTGGCAACAGGCTCTGCCCACCCGTGACATCATCCCGCCGGCCGTTTGTAAGCGATCGCTGCATACAAAGTGTATAAGCCATCCATGTCTGCACCCAAAAACACTGACCTGCCCCCTCATTACCCACAGCACCCCTCAGACCCCCCCTGAACACCCCCAGACCCCTGTTTGCACCCAATCACCCCCCTAATCACCCATCAATCACTCCCTGTCACTATCTGTCAACGCTATTTTTCTAATTAGGTCCTAATCTGCCCCTGGGGGCTCCTGATCACCCTCCACCCCTTAGATCCTCCCCAGACCCCCCATGTACTGTATACATCTATCCTCCCCTATAACCACCCAATGGTCACCTGTCAATCACCTGTCAATCACCCATCATTCACCCCCTGTCACCACCTGTCACTGCCACCCATCAGATCAGACCCTAAACTGCCCACTGCACCCAAACACCCGCCCACACCCTCACATCGCCCACAGACCCACTGTCATATCACCACCAAAGTGCATTGTTTACATCTGTTCTTCCCACTAATCACCCCCTAATTACTCATCAATCACTCCCTGTCAACATCTGTCAGCGCTATTTTATAGATTAGGTCCCTAACTGCCCTCTGGGGGCACCTGATCACCCCCCCTACCCTCAGATCCACCCCAGACCCCCCCCCCCCCCCCCCGATCCCCCCTGTGTACTGTATACAATCTATTCTCCCCTGTCAATCACCTGTCAATCACCCATCAATCATCCCGTCACCACCTTTCACTGCCACCCATCTGATCAGACCCTAGCCTGCCTCTAGCGGGCATCTGATCACCCCCACACCATCAGATCGCCCGCAGACCCACCGTCATATCACCACTAAAGTGCATTGATTACATCTATTCTTCCCTCTAATCACCCACTTATCACCCATCAATCACCCCCTGTCACCACCTGTCACTGCTACCCATCAGATCAGACCCCAATCTGCCCCTTGTGGGAACCAAATCACCTGCCCACACCCTCAGATAGCCCCCCAGACCCCCTCTGATCAACTCGCCAGTGCATTGGTTGCATATACAGTATTCTCCCATGTAATCATCTACTGATCACCTATCAATCACCCCGTCACCCCCTGTCACCACCTGTCACTGCTACCCATCAAATCAGACCCTAATCTGCCCCTTGCGGGCAACCAATCATCTGCCCACACCATCAGATAGCCCCCCAGACCCCCTCTGATCAACTCGCCAGTGCATTGCATATATTCCCCCCTCTAATCACACCTTGAGACACCCATCAATCACCTCCTGTCACCCCCCTAGCACTCCTATACATCAGATCAGGCCCTAATCTGCCCCATTTTAGAAAGAAGACACCCCAATGTATTCCGTTAGGTGTATGATGAGTTCATAGATTTAATTTTTTGTCACAAGTTAGTGTAAAATGACACTTTGTAAAAAAAAAAAAAAAAAAATCAATTCCGCTTACTTGTGACAAAAAATAAAATCTTCTATGAACTCACCATGCCTCTCAGTGAATACTTTGGGATGTCTTCTTTCCAAAATGGGGTCATTTGGGGGGGTATTTATACTATCCTGGAATTTTAGCACCTCATGAAACATGACAGGTGGTCAGAAAAGTCAGAGATGCTTCAAAATGGGAACATTCACTTTTGGCACCATAGTTTGTAAACACTATAACTTTTACCCAAACCAATAAATATACACTTATTGGGTTTTGTTTTATCAAAGACATGTAGCAGAATAAATTTGGACAAAAATGTATATAGAAATTTTACTTTATTTGAAAAATTTCAGCACAGAAAGTTAAAAAAAAAATCATTTTTTTGGCAAAATTCATGTCTTTTTTGATATATATATTTGAATATAATAAAAACTAAAAATCACAGCAGCAATCAAATAGCACCAAAAGAAAGCTGTATTAGTGTCAAGAAAAGGAGGGAAAATTCATTTAGGTGGTAGGTTGTATGAACGAGCAATAAACCGTGAAAGCTGCAGTGTGTCTGAATGGAAAAAAAGGCCCTGGTCCTTAAGGGTTAGAAAGACTGTGGTCCTCAAGTGGTTAACAGTGCAAGAATGGAAGCAATGAAATATTTCCCTTGAAAATCAATAGGTGAATTTTGCTTGGCTTTTGTAGGCTCCACCCACTTTTCTGAATATTAATTCCAGTCACCCAGTGACCAGCTTTGCAAAGTTTGAGAACCCTACCATTAACAGTGTAAGAATGACTGCAGTTTAAATTTTTCTGTGAAATTTGTATTTGTCTCCGCCCACTGATGACCTGGCATTTCCTGGGACTGTACTTGGCTGGTGTTGGCTGTGCACACTTTTTCTAACCCTAACACACAATTACTCAATGACCAAGTTTGTTAGATTTGTGGTCTTTGGCATGAATAATTTGCATTGAAATGAAACAAATCTGATTGGCTGTTTGTGGCTCAACCCCTTTTCTGAATTTTTAACCCCAGTCACCCAATTTCCAACTGTACCACGTCTAAGGGCCCATTTCCCCTTGTGCGGTGCGGAATCGCCACAGATTCCCCGCTGCCGAAATCGCATGCGGGAGCGAAATTGCATGCGATTTTTACCGCGATTTCGCATAGGTTAGTGTAAATGCGATTTTAACCATGTAAGTGCCTGTGTGATTTTTACATTGTTTTCATGCGAAATCGCATGCCAAAACCGCATGCGTTTTTCCTATTAAATACATTGTAAGCGATTTGCATAGCGGTGTGCAGTATGCAAATTCTGAGGGCTCTGCCGTGCAGATTTTTTCTGCACAGAAAAATGCTCAGAAATTCTGACAAGTGGAAACAGTCCCATCCACTTGTATTGGCTATGCGAATCTGCATGCAGGCCTGTGCCATTAACAGTGCAAGAATGGCAGCAATTAAATCGAAAATCAATAGGTGAATTTTGATTGGTTTTTGTAGGCTCCTACCACTTTTCTGAATATTAATCCCAGTCACCCAGTGACCAACTATGCAAAGTTTGAGAACCCTACAATTAATAGTGTAAGAATGGCTGCAGTTTACATTTTCCAAGTGAAATTTTTGTTTGTCTCCACCCAGTGATGACCTGGCCTTGCCCAGTTATGTATTTGGCTGGTGTTCGCTACGGCCCCTTTTTCTAACCCTAATACACAATTAGTTAATGACAAAGTTTGTAAGCTTTGCAGTCTTTGTCATCAATAATTTGCATTGAAATGAAACAAATCTGATTGGCTGTTTTGGGCTTCAACCCCTTTTCTGAATTTGAACCAGTCACCCAGTGACCAAATGTGCAAAGTTTGAGAACCCTACCATTAACAGTGTAAGAATGGCTGCTGTTTACATTTCACAGTGAAATTTGTGTTTGTCTCCGCCCACTTTTTGGTTATGGGGATAAAAAGTATCCTATACTTTATTCCAGGTAGTGTACTATGTGTGTGCCAAATTTCATTCAAATCCGATCAGCCATTTTTGCGTGATCGAGTAACAAACATCCAAACGTCTAAACATCCAAAGATCTAAATGTTCACTTCCTACTAATCCTACTAATACAATAAATGGGAAAGTTTGGATGTTTGGATGTTTGGATGTTTGTTACTCGATCACGCAAAAATGGCTGAACGGATTTGAATGAAATTTGGCACACACATAGTACATGACCTGGAATAATGTATAGGATACTTTTTATTCCCATAGCCAAAAAGGGGGCGGAGACAAATACAAATTTCACTGAGAAAATGTAAACTGCAGCCATTCTTACACTGTTAATGGTAGGGTTCTCAAACTTTGCACAGTTGGTCACTGGGTGAATGGGATTAATATTCAGAAAGGTGGGAGGAACCTGCAAAAGCCAATCATAATTCACCTATTGATTTTCAAGGGGAATATTTACATTGCTGCCATACTTGCACTGTTAATGGCACAAGCCTCAAACCTGGTACATTTGATCATTGGGTGACTGGGGTTCAATTTGAGAAAGGGGGGGTGGAGCCACAAACAGCCAATTAGATTTGTTTCATTCCAAAGCAAATTATTGATGCCAAACGCCGCAAAGATCACAAACTTGGTAATTGAGTAATTGATTAATTGTGTGTGAGGGTTAGAAAAATGGGTACAGCCAACACCAGCCAAATACATAAGCGGGCAACACGGGGTCATAAGTGGGTGGAGACAAATACACATTTTACTTGGAAAATGTAAACTGGAGCCATTCTTACACTATTAATTGTAGAATTCTCAAACTTTGCACAGTTAATTACTGGGTGACTGGGATTACTATTCACAAAAGTGGGTGGAGCCTGCAAAAGCCAATCAAAAATTACCTATTGATTTTTCAGGGGAATATTTCATTGCTGCCATTCTTGCACTGTTAATGGCACAAGCCTCAAACCTGCTACAGTTGATCATTGGGTGACTGGGATTTAAATTGATAAAAGGGGGTGGAGCCACACACAGACAATCTTATTTGTTTCATTTTAATGCAGGTTATGGTTGCCAAAACTGCAAAAGCTCACAAACTTGGTCATTGAGTAATTGAGTAAATGTTTGTTAAGGTTAGGAAAAGTGGGCGCAGCCAACACCAGCCAAATACATAATCGGGCAATACCGGGTCATCAGTGGGCGGAGACAAATACACATTTCACTGAGAAAAAGTAAACTGCAGCCATTCTTACACTGTTAATGGTAGGGTTCTCAAACTTTGCACAATTAGTCACTGGGTGACTGGGATTAATATTCAGAAAAGTGGGTGGAGCTTACAAAAGACAATCAAAATTCACCTATTGATTTTCAAGGGGAATATGTGATTGTTGCCATCCTTGCACTGTTAATGGCACAAGCTTTAAACCTGGTACAGTTGGTCATTAGAGATGGGCCGAACGGTTCGCCGGCGAACGGTTCCACGCGAACTTCGGTGGTTCGCGTTCGCGTCCCGCAGGCGAACGTTTGCGGAAGTTCGGTTCGCCCCATAATGCACCTTGAGGGTCAACTTTGACCCTCTACATCACAGTCATCAGGCCCAGTGTAGCCAATTAGGCTACACTAGCCCCTGGAGCCCCACCCCCCCTTATATAAGGCAGGCAGCGGCGGCCATTACGGTCACTCGTGTGCCTGCATTAGTGAGAGTAGGGCGAGCTGCTGCAGACTGTCTCTCATAGGGAAAGATTAGTTAGGCTTAACTTGTTCCTGGCTGCATACCTGTTCTGTGAACCCACCACTGCATACCTGTACTGTGAACCCACCACTGCATACCTGTTCAGTGAACCCACCACTGCATACCTGTTCTGTGAACCCACCACTGCATACCTGTACTGTGAACCCACCACTGCATACCTGTTCAGTGAACCCACCACTGCATACCTGTTCAGTGAACCCACCACTGCATACCTGTTCAGTGAACCCGCCACTGCATACCTGTTCTGTGAACCCACCACTGCATACCTGTTCTGTGAACCCACCACGGCATACCTGTCCAGTGAACCCACCACTGCATACCTGTTGTGTTCAGTGAACCCGCCACTGCATACCTGTTCTGTTCAGTGGACCCGCCACTGTATACCTGTTTAGTGAACCCGCCACTGCATACCTGTTGTGTTCAGTGAACCTGCCACTGCATACCTGTTCTGTGAACCCGCCACTGTATACCTGTTCTGTTCAGTGAACCCGCCACTGCATACCTGTTGTGTTCAGTGAACCCGCCACTGCATACCTGTTCTGTTCAGTGGACCCGCCACTGTATACCTGTTTAGTGAACCCGCCACTGCATACCTGTTGTGTTCAGTGAACCTGCCACTGCATACCTGTTCTGTGAACCCGCCACTGTATACCTGTTCTGTTCAGTGAACCCGCCACTGTATACCTGTTCAGTGAACCCGCCACTGCATACCTGTTGTGTTCAGTGAACCCGCCACTGCATACCTGTTCTGTTCAGTGGACCCGCCACTGTATACCTGTTCAGTGAACCCGCCACTGCATACCTGTTGTGTTCAGTGAACCTGCCACTGCATACCTGTTCTGTGAACCCGCCACTGTATACCTGTTCAGTGAACCCGCCACTGCATACCTGTTGTGTTCAGTGAACCCGCCACTGCATACCTGTTCTGTTCAGTGGACCCGCCACTGTATACCTGTTTAGTGAACCCGCCACTGCATACCTGTTGTGTTCAGTGAACCTGCCACTGCATACCTGTTCTGTGAACCCGCCACTGTATACCTGTTCTGTTCAGTGAACCCGCCACTGTATACCTGTTCAGTGAACCCACCACTGCATACCTGTTGTGTTCAGTGAACCCGCCACTGCATACCTGTTCAGTGAACCCGCCACTGCATACCTGTTCTGTTCAGTGAACCTGCCACTGTATACCTGTACTGTTCAGTGAACCCGCCACTGCATACCTGTTGTGTTCAGTGAACCTGCCACTGTATACCTGTACTGTTCAGTGAACCCGCCACTGCATACCTGTTGTGTTCAGTGAACCTGCCACTGCATACCTGTTCTGTGAACCCGCCACTGTATACCTGTTCTGTTCAGTAAACCCACCACTGTATACCTGTTCAGTGAACCCGCCACTGCATACCTGTTGTGTTCAGTGAACCCGCCACTGTATACCTGTACTGTTCAGTGAACCCGCCACTGCATACCTGTTGTGTTCAGTGAACCTGCCACTGTATACCTGTACTGTTCAGTGAACCCACCACTGCATACCTGTTCTGTTCAGTGAACCTGCCACTGTATACCTGTACTGTTCAGTGAACCCGCCACTGTATACCTGTTCTGTTCAGTGAACCCGCCACTGCATACCTGTTGTGTTCAGTGAACCTGCCACTGCATACCTGTTCTGTTCAGTGAACCCACCGCATCAGTGCGCATACCTGTGCAGTTAAGTGAAACCACCTACCTACGTGAGTGCACGCAGTGTGATATACCACTCCGTGCATACCCGATATGGACAAAACAGGTAGAGGAAGAGGTAGTGCCAGAGCCAGAGGAAGGCCACCCGGCAGGTCTGCGCGAGGTCGTGTAAATGTAATTTCGTGTGGACCTGGCCCACAGTACAGTGCTCGGAAGAAGGCACGTCCCATCACGTCCCAAGATTGTCAGGACGTGGTTGAGTATTTAGCGACACAGAACACCTCATCTTGCTCAGCCACCAGCGCTACTACTAGCACCACTTCCGCTGCATTTGACACTTCGCAAGAATTATTTAGTGGTGAAATCACTGATGCACAGCCATTGTTGTTACAGCCAGATGAATTTTCACCAGCTCATATGTCTGCGTTACGCGGCAACACTATGGATGTAACGTGTAAGGAGGATGAAGGACCTACTGATGGTGCATGTTTGGATTTTTCTGAGTCAAGCGAAGCTGGGCAGGATGATTACGATGATGACGATGATAGGGATCCTCTGTATGTTCCCAATAGAGGAGATGAAGAGGGGGACAGTTCAGAGGGGGAGTCAGAGAGTAGTAGGAGGAGAGAAGTTGCTGAAAGAAGCTGGGGCAGCTCTTCGTCAGAAACAGCTGGTGGCAGAGTCCGGCACCATGTATCGCCACCTATGTACAGCCAGCCAACTTGCCCTTCAGCATCAGCTGCTGAGGTCCCCATAGTGCCCACATCCCAGGGTGGCTCAGCGGTGTGGAAATTTTTTAATGTGTGTGCCTCAGATCGGAGCAAAGCCATCTGTTCGCTCTGCCAACAAAAATTGAGCCGTGGAAAGGCCAACACTCACGTAGGGACAAGTGCCTTACGAAGGCACCTGGAGAAAAGGCACAAACAGCAATGGGATGGCCACCTGAGCAAAAGCAGCAGCAGCACACAAAAGAAAAGTCACCCTCCTTCTCCTCTTCCTCCTTCAGGTGCATCATCTGCTTCTGCCGCTTTCTCCCTTGCACCTTCACAGGCACCCTCCTCCACTCCGCCTCTGCCCTTGAGCGGTTCCTGCTCCTCTGCCCACAGCAGCAGTCAGGTGTCCGTGAACGAAATGTTTGAGCGGAAGAAGCCAGTTTCGGCCAGTCACCCCCTTGCCCGGCGTCTGACAGCTGGCGTGGCGGAACTGTTAGCTCGGCAGCTGTTACCATACCAGCTGGTGGACTCTGAGGCCTTCCGTAAATTTGTGGCCATCGGAACACCGCAGTGGAAGATGCCAGGCCGCACTTATTTTTCGAGAAAGGCCATACCCCAACTGCACCGTGAAGTTGAGAGGCAAGTGGTGTAATCTCTTGCGAAGAGCGTTGGGTCAATGGTACACCTGACCACGGATGCCTGGTCTGCCAAGCACGGGCAGGGCCGCTACATTACGTACACAGCCCATTGGGTGAACCTGGTGGTGAACGATGGCAAGCAGGGCGCAGCGGACCAAGTTGTGACACCTCCACGGCTTGCAAGCAGGCCTCCTGCCACCTCCTCTCCTCCTGCTACATGCTCTTCGCTGTCCTCCTCCTCCTTGGCTGAGTGGCAGTTCTCCTCTCCAGCTACACAGCCCCAGCTCCGCAGGGCCTATGCTGCATGCCAGGTACGACGGTGTCACGCCATCTTAGACATGTCTTGTCTCAAAGCGGAGAGTCACACTGGAGCAGCTCTCCTGGCTGCTCTTAAGAAACAGGTGGATGAGTGGCTGACCCCGCACCACCTGGAGATAGGCAACGTGGTGTGCGACAACGGCAGCAATCTGCTTGCGGCTTTGCATATGGGGAAGCTGACACACATACCCTGCATGGCACATGTCATGAATCTAGTTGTTCAAAGATTTGTGGCAAAGTACCCTGGCTTAGCGGATGTCCTGAAGCAGGCCAGGAAGTTCTGTGGGCATTTGAGGCGGTCTTACACAGCCATGGCACGATTTGCAGAAATTCAGCTGGAATTCGACCCTGCTCATGTTCTCCCGCCTGCTAGAACAGAAGAAAGCCGTCACCCAGTACCTCTACAACTACAGTAGAATGAAACAGTCTGGGAAGATGGGGATGTTCTGGCCCGACAACTGGACACTGATGAAAAATACATGCAGGCTCATGCAGCCGTTTGAGGAGGTGACCAACCTGGTGAGCCGCAGTGAGGGCACCATCAGCGACTTAATTCCCTACGCTTACTTCTTGGAGCATGCTGTGCGTAGAGTGGCAGATGAAGCTGTGAATGAGCGTGACCAGGAACCGTTACGGCAGGAACAGGCATGGGACCAATTTTCATCAGACCCAGCTGTTTCCTCAACACCTGCGGCAGCACAGAGGGGGGAGGAGGAGGAAGAAGAGAAGTCGTGTGCAGAAGACGAGTCAGAGTCAGAGGATGATGAGCAAGGTGTTTCTTTGGGGGAGGAGGAGGAGGAGGAGGAGGGGACAGCGGCAGAAGAACAACCGCAGCAGGCGTCGCAGGGGGCTTGTGCTGCTCAACCTTCCCGTGGTATTGTTCGCGGCTGGGGGGAGGAGGTTGACTTACGTGACGTCACTGAGGAAGAGCAAGAGGAGATGGAGGGTACTGGATCCGACTTTGTGCAGATGTCGTCTTTTATGCTGTCCTGCCTGTTGAGGGACCCCCGTGTAAAAAACCTCAAGGGGAATGAGCTGTACTGGGTGGCCACACTACTAGACCCTCGGTACAGGCACAAAGTGGCGGACCTGTTACCAACTCACCGGAAGGTGGAAAGGATGCAGCACATGCAGAACCAGCTGTCAACTATGCTTTACAATGCCTTTAAGGGTGATGTGACAGCACAACGCCAGCAAGGTACCACTGCCACTAATCCTCCTCCCGTGTCCACGCAGTCAAAGACAGGACGCTCCAGCGATCTCATGGTGATGTCGGACATGCAGACGTTCTTTAGTCCAACGCCTCGCCGTAGCCCTTCCGGATCCACCCTCCACCAACGCCTGGAACGGCAGGTAGCCGACTACCTGGCCTTAAGTGTGGATGTAGACACTGCTGTGAACAGCGATGAGGAACCCTTGAACTACTGGGTGCGCAGGCTTGACCTGTGGCCAGAGCTATCCCAATTTGCCATCCAACTTCTCTCCTGCCCTGCCGCAAGCGTCCTGTCAGAAAGGACCTTCAGCGCAGCTGGAGGCATTGTCACAGAGAAGAGAAGTCGCCTAAGTCACAAAAGTGTTAAGTACCTCACCTTTATCAAAATGAATGAGGCATGGATCCCGGAGGGCTGCTGCCCGCCCCAAGACTAAGTCAGTCCCCGCACACACAGCATCTCTGCCTGCACGCCGTGTGACTGGCTGCCTGGGCTGCCCCAAGAAGACTAAGTCGCTCCCAGTCTCTCCACACAGCATGTCTGCCTGCAGGCCGCTTGACTACCTTCTCCGCCACCACCAACAGGGTCCGGGACTCCAGGCGGATTGCTGAATTTTTTAGGCCGCTGCTAGCAGCGGCCGCTGTAATAATTTTTCTGGTGCGTGTACATGACTGCCTAATTTTTCTGGCTGCACTGCGGGCAGCTGCAACAACAAAAGAAAAGGCATGTACATGCGCCCATTCCCCTTCGTGATCATTACCTTGCCGTGGTGAAGGGGCTTGCGTATCACAATGAAGCAATGACCGGCGCCTAGATGAGTGTCTCGGGGGGCACACAAAAGATAATAAGGTCGTTGCTTCATTGTGGTCAGACCAAATTTGATCAGCTGGACAGTCACTGTTCTGTCATTCAGCTACATCAGCCAGGCGACCATATGGGCTGTAAAGCCACCAAAACCTGCACTCTCGCCATGGTGCGCACCAGTCCAGCACGGCCGTCACTACACAAACAGCTGTTTGCGGTGCGTTACACGGTGAGTTTGGTGTGTCAGTGTGAAGCAGTACCTTAATTACACTACCTGATTGATGTATACACATGCAAGATGTTTTAAAGCACTTTATGCCTGTCATTTAGCATTCAAAGTGATTTCTGCCCTTAAAACGCTGCTTTGCCTCAAATCCCGATTTTTCCCGGGACTTTTGGCATGTATCCCACTCCGCCATGCCCCCCTCCAGGTGTTAGACCCCTTGAAACATCTTTTCCATCAGTTTTGTGGCTAGCATAATTTTTTTTTTATTTGGCCATTGGGTGATTTGGGTTCAAATTCAGAAAAGGGGTGGAGCCACAGCCAATCAGATTTATTTTATTTCAATGCAAATTATTGATGTCAAGGACCGCAAAGCTCATGAACTTTGTCATTAAGTAATTAAGTAATTGTGTGTTAGGGTTAGGAAAAGGGGACGGGGCCACTGGCGTAACAATAGGGGATGCAACCCCTGCCACCGTGGGGGGGCCCGGGGCCCCCCTAGGGCTTGCTCGGGGACTTTTGTGGCGCAGGAGGGGTTGCAGATTGGTGGGGAGGGGGGACATTCCCCCCCCTCTCACCTCGGGCTCTCCTCTCTGCGCACCCCCTCCTGCAATTATTGGTGGCAGCGGGCAGCGGCGGCAGGCAGGCTGAACACATACCTTCTTCTCGCCGGAGGTCTTCCAATCACTAAGTGCTTCATAGAACTGCCTGTGTAAACAGGAAGTTCTATGAAGCACTTAGTGATCGGAAGGCCTCCGGCGAGAAGAAGGTAAGTGCTCAGCCTGCCTGCCGCCGCTGCCCGCTGCCACCAATAATTTCAGGAGGCAGAGTGCAGAGAGGAGAGCCCGAGGTGAGGGAGGGGGGGAATGTCCCCCCTCCCCACCGATCTGCGGCCATGCTCTCCTCTTATGCTGCGACCCCTCCTGCCCCACAAAAGTCCCTGAGCGGGCTGTAGGGAGGTGGTGAAGGGGGCCCGGATTTTTTTTTTGCAGGGGGGCCCGGGGATTTCTAGGTATGCCCCTGGGCGGGGCCAACACCAGCCAAACATATACCCGGGCAATCCAGCTAGTATAATAAATGGGAATGTTCGGATGTTTGGAGGTTTGGATGTTTGTTACTCGATTACGCAAAAATGGCTGAACGGATTTGAATGAAATTTGGCACACACATAGTACATTACCTGGAATAAAGTATAGGATACTTTTTATTCCCATAACCAAAAAGGGGCGGAGACAAATACAAATTTCACTGGAAAATGTAAACTGCAGCCATTCTTTCACTGTTAATGGTAGGGTTTTCAAACTTTGCACAGTTGGTCGTCGGGTGACTAGGATTAATATTCAGAAAAGTGGGTGGAGCCTACAAAAGCCAATCAAAATTCACCTATTGATTTTCAAGGGGAATATTTACATTGCTGCCATTCTTGCACTGTTAATGGCACAAGCCTCAAACCTGGTACAGTTGATCATTGGGTGACTGGGGTTCAATTTCAGAAAGGGGGTGGAGCCACAAACAGCCAATTAGATTTGTTTCATTCCAATGCAAATTATTGATGTCAAACACTGCAAAGCTCACAAACTTGGTAATTGAGTAATTCATTAATTGTGTGTGAGGGTTAGAAAAGTGGGCACAGCCAACGCCAGCCAAATACATAAGCAGGCAACACGGGGTCATAAGTGGGCGGAGACAAATACAAATTTTACTGGGAAAATGTAAACGGCAGCCATTCGTACACTGTTAATTGTAGGGTTCTCAAACTTTGCACAGTTAATTACTGGGTGACTGGGATTAATATTCAGAAAAGTGGGTGGAGCCTACAAAAGCCAATCAAAAATTACCTATCGATTTTTTAGAGGAATATTTCATTGCTGCCATTCTTGCACTGTTAATGGCACAAGCCTCAAACCTGGTACAGTTGATCATTGGGTGACTTGGGTTTGAATTGCTAAAAGGGGGTGAAGCCACAAACAGGCAATCTTATTGTTTTTCATTTTAATGCAGGTTATTGATGCCAAAAACCGCAAAGCTCACAAACTTGGTCATTGAGTAATTGAGTAATTGTGTGTTAGGGTTAGGAAAAGTGGGCGCAGCCAACACAAGCCAAATACATAATCGGCAATACCGGGTCATGAGTGGGCAGAGACAAATACACATTTCACTGAGAAAATGTAAACTGTAGCCATTCTTACACTGGTAATGGTAGGGTTCTCAAACTTTGCACAATTGGTCACTGGGTGACTGGGATTAATATTCAGAAAAGTGGGTGGAGCCTACAAAAGCTAATCAAAATACACCTATTGATTTTCAAGGGGAATATGTAATTGCTGCCATTCTTGCACTGCTAATGGCACAAGCCTTAAACCTGGTACAGTTGGTCATTGGGTGACTGGGGTTCAAATTTAGACAAAGGGGTGGAGCCACAGCCAATCAGATTTGTTTAATCTCAATGCAAATTATTGATGCCAAAGACCGCAAAGCACACAAACTTGGTCATTGAGTAATTGTGTGTTAGGGTTAGAAAAAGTAGGCGGAGCCAACACCAGCCAAATACATACCCGAACAATGTCAGGAAATCAGTGGGTGGAGAAAAATACAAATTTCATTGGGAAAATGTAAACTGCAGCCATTCTTACACTGTTAGTGGTAGGGTTCTCAAACTTTGCACAGTTGGTCACTGCGTGACTGGGATTAATATTCAGAAAGGTGGGTGGAGGCTACAAAAGCCAATTAAAATCTACCTATTGATTTTTAAAGAGACACTGAAGCGAAAAAAAATATATGATATAATGAATTGGTTGTGTACTATGAATAATTACTAGAAGATTAGCAGCAAAGAAAATATTCTCATATTTTTATTTTCAGGTATATAGTGTTTTTTCTAACATTGCATCATTCTATAATATGAGCAGATTACACAACACTCTTCACTCAAAATAATTATTTCAGAGCAGTCTGTGAACTAATGAACTCTCCTCTGCCAGAGGAAAAGTAAATAGTCCAGGAACAGTTGAGATAATAAAAGTCAGATAACAGCCCTCTCCACGACTAACTTAAGGGGCCCATACACTCAGCCGATTTTCTGGCCGACCGATCGATCGCGATCGATCGATCGATCGATCGATCGATCGCAAATCGGTTAGCCAATCGACCGATCGACGGCCGATTTCGATCGATTTCGATGGATTTCCATCGAACTAACAGGGTGGAAAATTTAGGTCGATCTGATGAGATTGCTTATCAGTTTGCATTGGCCTTAATGGAAATCTGATGGCAAAAAAATGCCATCAGATCGAATTTCAACAGATTTCAAACTGAAATCTATTGGAATTCTATCCTGGTAAAAAATGTTCTAAAAACGCATCAGATAGATCATCAGATGCATTTCTTATCTGTCTGCTGCCAATCTGACGAGTGTATGGGCACCTTTAGTCAGAGAGCTTAATGGCTTGTTTGCATAGAGATAACAACTGGAGTTTCTCAACTCTTCCTGTACTGGAAACAATTAGACTGTTGTATCTGATCTTAATGTTTTATTTCTTAGCTGTACTACACATACAAATCATAATATCATAGTTTTTTTCTTCGCTTCAGTGTCTCTTTAAGGGGAATATTTAATTGCTGCCATTCTTGCACTGTTAATGGCACAAGCCTCTTGCACTGTTAATCACCTGTACCTGGTACAGTTGGCCATTGGGTGATTGGGGTTCAAATTCAGAAAAGTGGTGGAGCCACTGCCATTCAGATTTATTTTTGTAATGGTTGGGTGTAGCAACTCAGATGTCTGATTATATGGTGATCTGCAGAATCACCAATAATGCAGATGCTATACCTGATTATGTGGTGATCTGCAGAATCACCAATAATACTGGTATAGCTACAAGGGTGCTGTGTGAGTAGTGCTTGGTGCAACCGTAACTCAATAATTTAACTGAACCTTGCCAGAGAGGCTGGCAAGGTACTAGCGATACTGTAATCTGAGTAGTTTGACCTGACCTTTCCAGAGGGGCTGGAAAGGTACTAACAGTAACAGAGAAATACAGAAAAACCTCACCGGGGAAGCTGGTGGGAAGTAGCTGTAAGATACTGGATAGTTTTGCAAGGCCTTACCAGAGGAGCTGGTAAGGCACTATCAGAAATAGTACTGTATTAGTTTAGCTAGGCCTTACCAGAGGAGCTGGTAAGGTACTAACAGTACAAGTGCCACAAAGCTAGAATACGACCTTACCGGAGGAGCTGGCAAGGTATAGTTAGACTAGACCTTACCAGAGGGGCTGGTGAGGTACTATCGGTGCCAGGAACTGTATAGTCTACCCAGACCTTTCCAGAGGAGCTGGAGAAGGTACTATCAGTTACTATAAGGTTATATCAAAACCTCCCCAGAGGAGCTGGAGGGCTTAGCAAGCACACCTCACCAGTGGCAAGGGCCCACTGGTGAGTGGAGTGGTCAGGCAGGCAAGGTTTGGCAACAATGAGATCAGTATCAATTCAAAATCGTGAGGCAGAAGAGTTAGTCAGAAATCAGGCAGAAGTTCAGCAACAGAGAGGTAGGTAGCAGTACAAAATCGTAAGACAGAAGAGTAATCGGTAATCGGGCAGAGGTTTGGCAACTTTGTTCAGATGGGCAGAAGTACAGAAACGTAAAGCAGAAGCATAGGTCAGAGTATAGCCAGAATCATACACAGGTTATCAGCAATAATACAATCAATGAGCTAAGTATAGAGAGATGTATATCGCAAACACTGCAAATACATCTATCCCAGCAGGAACCTTACTAGGTCTGAGCGCTAACACATAAGTATTCACGACAGCAGACTGAATGGCAAACGAAGGCTTATGAGGAAGAGGGAGACTCTCAGCCACTCCCACCTCGGATTTCCACCATTCCGAGTGGCGAGAGTCATCGCTGACGTCAGCCGACCGGCAGGTCAGCTGACGCACCTTCTGTTGGCATAAAGGTCCTGTCTCCGCGTGCGCCCGCGTGAGACAGACCCCCTGTGAGCCGCGGACAAGACCATTCCCGGAGTGCTAGACGCCGACGGAACGGAGAACACTTGCCAGCCAGGGAGGGAGGCGGCTGCAGACACCCCCTGCGTGTCAGCAGCCGCCGATTCGCAGGTTGTTATAATTTTATTCCAATGCAAATTATTGGTGCCAAAGACCACAAAGCTCACAAACTTGGTCATTGAGTAATTAAGTAATTGTGTGTTAGGGTTAGGAAAAGTGGGCGGGGCCAACACCAGCCAAATACGTACCCGGGCAACTCCGGGCGTCCAGCTATCCTATTAGTAGGAGATATATATATCTAGATATATATATATATATATATATATATATATATCTAGATATATATATCTATATATATATATCTATATATATAGCTATAGCGCTATATATATATATATATATATATATATATATATATATATATATATATATATATATATATATATTACATACCGTTTTAATAAGAAGGCCTCTTACACACTCCAATGAGTTCTGGTTCACCATGAGCTTGCCGGGTAGTCTGTACCTTAGGGTGTTTCAAGTCCTACAGCATAGAGCCACATTAATCTATGCCATGCACTGACGAGGATCGATCAATTCAAAACAAGCTGTATGCATGCTGGATTATTGTGGCTTTGTACAATTAACAATCTGACACATCATTGCATTCCAGTTGGCCTGGAGGTGTGGCTATCTTTCAGGGACTACAAAGGGATGATTTGTATATTCTCCCCTACACCAGCACCCTAATACGTTATGTTGGACATCTTCTCAACCGATGCACCTCTTGTCTCCACCGCCACACATTAGATAGTAAGCCTATGGCAGGGTCCTTCTCCCTAGTGTTTCCAGCTTGATTATGCAATCTTACTGTCAGCCATCCCTCTTGTGGACTAGAACAGTCTCTATGTTGACCTATGACACTGTACTGTTATCAAATCATTTGTAATGATCTTGTTTTGTTGTGAGTTTCCTGTATGTCCTACCTTGTGCAGCGCTGCATAATACTGTATGTTGGTGCTTTTATACAATAAATAATAATAATACATAATATTCAGTTCAGCAGCAGTGAGGCCCTATGGGGCACTGCATGAGTACACTGCAACCTGAATAATTGTAAATAGCTTCTGTTTTAAGAAGGCAAAATTCTGTTTTACACCAAGAGCACTTCTAAGCGCTTTTAAAAAGCGCTTGGATAATGTATTTAAATGGGATGCAGCACACCAGAGCGATGAGCTTTTTTTCCCCAATGCAAATGCAGGCCTGCAGCATTTCTGCTGATTTCTGAGACAATTCAGCCGCCTCTATGTTAAAGCGGATCCAAACCAAACATTTTTTTTATTCAAAATATTTAGTTGCACCACTCTGACACATACAAAGATAAATAAACACTCCTTCAAGCCTATGAGCATTTCAGTGCATGCTTTTCACCCTTCTCTTTTCATAGCTAGGGCTATACAGGTGGCAGCCATTAGCAATTCCTCCTTTTCCTGGACACCTCCTACTCCACCAGTTTGCCGGATTCTGTCCCGGCAATATGAAAGGAAGGGAGGGGTTCCTCCAAAAAATGTAAAATCTATATATATAATAGAGTAAGTGCCTCAACCTTCAAGCAAGAAGAAGAAGTAGCGCCCTGCCCCCAGGGCCGGTCCAAGCAAGAAGAAGGGGCTGGTCCAAGCAAGAAGAAGAAGTAGTGTCATATCAAACCAAGGGCAAAGAGGGATAATTTGCATATTCAGTAGCAGTGCATTGTGGGTAACCACAAATGTTCACTTATAGCTGAATTATTGCAGATTTGCTTCTGTTTTAAGAAGGAAAATTACACCAAGCTTTGCTTTTTTTAGTAGCAGGGCTTTTTGGTCTCTTTTATCCCCCTATACATTCCTAGTAGTTTGGGTCACCCTGAGCTGCTTGGTTACTCTGTTGTACTGGTCCAAGCCCTATCTCATACAGCCATATCAATCCCTGTTATGTACTGATGAGGACTGAATGTCTGAAATAGGCTGTCACATGTGGGTTTGATATGACTGTGTAAAATTTAAAGCTATAGGCTTGCTTGACTTACCAAGGGTGAAAAAGTATAATTTGCATATTTAGTAGCAGTGCATTGTGGGTAATCACAAATGTTCACTTATACCCAAATTATTGCAGATTTTCTTCTGTTTTAAGAAGGCAAATTACACCAAGCTTTGATTTTTTTAGTAGAATGTCTTTTTGGTCCCTTTTATCCACCTATACATTCTGAGTGGTTTGGGTCACCCTGAGCTGCTTGGTTACTCTGTTGTACTGGTCCAAGCCCTATCTCATACAGCCATATCAATCCTTGCCATGTACAGATGAGGACCAAAAGTCTGAAACAGGCTGTCACATGTGGGTTTAATATGGCTGTGTAAAATTTAAAGCTATAGGCTTGCTATACACCAGTGGTTCTGGATGCTTGCTTGGCTTACTAAGGGTGAAAAGGAATTATTCGCATATTTAGTAGCAGTGCATTGTGGGTAACCACAAATGTTCACTTATAGCTGAATTATTGCATATTTCCTTCTGTTTTAGGAAGGCAAATTACACCAAGCTTTGCTTTTTTTAGTAGGAGGTCTTTTTGGTCCCTTTTATCCCCCTATACATTCCGAGTGGTTTGGGTCACCCTGAGCTGCTTGGTTACTCTGTTGTACTGGTCCAAGCCCTATCTCATACAGCTGTATCAATCCCTGCCATGTACTGATGAGCACCAAAAGTCTGAAACAGGCTGTCTACATGTGGGTTTGATATGACTGTGTAAAATGTAAAGCTATATGCTTGCTTGGCTTACCAAGGGGGAAAAGGGGTAATTTGCATATTTAGTAGCAGTGCATTGTGGGTAACCACAAATGTTCACTTATAGCTGAATTATTGCAGATTTCCTTTTGTTTTAAAAAGGCAAATTACACCAATACAGTTTGCGGCATGAAGTGATGCCAGTGGAATGCACGCTGGAACATGGAAGAGGTGAGTCATCCCCGCCCTCTGCCTCTTACTAATAGTGGCGGCTGCTACTGTGCTTAAGCAGGAGGGAGAGTGCACATGGGGGACCCAGGTGAGGGGGGTCCAACCCCCCTCCCCACCGCTGTGCCCAATACCCCCTTCCTGCCTTCTACCCTCTTATGTGACGTATGCTACGCCACGGGTCGGCTAGTATTTTATATTTGTCATCAAGCAGCTGAAAAAAAGGCTGCTATTTATTATTATAATTTAGAAAATAGATTTTATTTGTGAAATCTTATATTTTTAATTTGGGTCCACTTTAACCAATTAAGGACTGCAGTCATAAAACCCCTTAAGGACCAGAGACTTTTTTTCCATTCAGACCACTGCAGCTTTAACGGTTTATTGCTCGGTCATACAACCTACCACCTAAAATGAATTTTACCTCCTTTTCTTCTCACTAATACAGCTTTCTTTTGGTGCTATTTGATTTCTGCCGCGAGTTTTACTTTTTAGTATATTCATCAGAAAAGACATGAATTTTGTCAAAAAAATGATTTTTTTTTTACTTTCTGTGCGGACATTTTTCAAATAAAGTAAAATTTCTGCATACATGCAGCACGAAAAATGTGGACAAACATGTTTTTGATTAAAAAAAAAACATTCAGCCTATATTTATTGGTTTGGGTAAAAGTTATAGCGTTTACAAACTATGGTGCCAAAAGTGAATTTTCCCATTTTGAAGCATCTCTGACTTTTCTGACCCCCTGTCATGTTTCATGAGGTGCTAAAATTCCAGGATGTTATAAATACCCCCCATATGACCCCATTTTGGAAAGAAGACATCCCAAAGTATTCACTGAGAGGCATGGTGAGTTCATAGAAGATTTTATTTTTTGTCACAAGTTAGCGGAAAATGACACTTTGTGACAAAAAAAAAAGACAAAAAAAGGTTTCCATTTCTTCTAACTTGCGACAAAAAAAAATGAAATCTGCCACAGACTCACTATGCTCCTCTTTGAATACCTTGAAGTGTCTACTTTCCAAAATGGGAGTAGCAGGGTCTGGACGCTGAGCTGCATGGTAGCATAGCCTAGCAGCTCTCCAGGTGGCACCTAATACAGCGGCTCAAAGTATACTTTGAAACCCTCGTTTTGGCTCCAAACTTCAGGGGATTGTTGGGGAGACTCTAGAGTACCTCACTATGATAAGCAAAAGGAAAAAGAATAGTCCCCAACCTCGCAAGGTATCTGAATACTTCTCCAATGCTGATACAGAAATCAAAGATGGCCGCCGTGCTGCTGTACACAGAGCTCTCTCACTGTCTCTGCATAGCAACGCACAGCTCAGCCCACAGCAGCAGCTGCAACAGATCTCTGCACAAAACGTCTCTCTCACTTCAGGACAAGTCTTGAGGACCCCAGAGCAGAGCGATATAGATACCCCAGACACCCCTTCAGCCAGAAGCCCTGCTAAATCCAGGCAAAAGATTGATATACCAGAAAATCAGATGGGCCCTGAAATATGCCAATCTCTCACTAACACAGACTCCTCTGATCCTCTTGAGCATTTTCCTGCTTCAGAACAACTTATTACTCAAAGCTTTTTAAAAGATTTCATGCTTTCTTTCAGAAGTGCTATTCATGCTGATATAAAAATGATAACAAATCTGTTTTTACAAATGAATACTGAATCAGATGAAAGAATCACAAGAGCAGAGAATAAGCTAGCTGAAATTACTACAGCACATAATGAATTACTATAAGCACATGAGGAACTGACTGAAGAGGTGAAGTGGTTAAAGGGAAAAATGGCAGAATCAGAGGATAGAAATAGGCGTAATAATGTCAAGATTAGAGGCATACCTGAATCTATCACAAACGAAAGCCTAATGTGTCATATTAAAGGACTTCTTAAAGCGACACTTCCTAATCTTACAGACAATGAACTTGTCATTGACAGAGCCCACAGATTACCCAAACCGGGCTTTCTGCCAGAAAAATTACCAAGGGATGTTATAATAAGGATACATTTTTTCCATGTTAAGGAGGCCTTCCTTGCAGCCACTCGCAGAGGACAGAAGCTTCCAGCACCTTTCCAGGACCTTACACTATTTACTGACCTTTCTCAAACTACTCTACAGGCCAGACGAGATTTTAGTGCAGTGACGGCTTCCCTACGGAATGCACAGATCCCATACAGGTGGGGCTTCCCCACAAAGTTACTGATCCACAGGCAAGGAACACTACATGTTTTGAAAACGGCTAAAGAAGGACTTGAGCTCCTTCATCAATGGAAGATCAAAATCACTGAGCCTAGGATTGTCAAACCTTCTAGATCCTCCTCAAGATCCCAACAGATGGATTGGTCTGAAGAAGCAGCATCCAAGGACACCAACACTCTGATATAATCAGCTTCCCAGTCCCATTTAGAGGGTATACTTGATATGGTGCTACTCACCACAAACTTTCCCCCATGAGGTTCATTCCCTCTGAGTACCTCTCTGAGGTTAATGGGCCCCTTCTTCTAGTCCACTGCTGTGGTCTATGGCCTATTTTGGCCCATTGGTTCATTATAATATTTTGTGTTTTTGGGTCTATCCTGACCTATTTGTTCTTTTTGTTTCACTTTACATATACTTTGAATACTAGACATGTCATTGTCTGGCGGTTGTTTCTATTTTTAACCTCTTTTCCTTCCTACAGGTTTGTCGAGACTCAATGGTATAAGACTTTAATACTCATTATACTCATTATTGTATGTATCAAAATGTGCATCTTTAGGTTTAAAGATTACTGGTACCCAAAACTATGCTATAATATTCAATAGCTTGAAATTGCTAACACTCAATGTAAGGGGAGTCAATTCACATAGGAAACGCTACCTGCTACACAAATTAATAAAAGATGAAAAAGCAGACATAATCTGCTTACAAGAAACACACCTTAACAAAGAAGGAGCCACTAAATTTAAAATACATTCATTCTCAACTATTCATCACTCAACCCTGGATACTAAGAAAAAATGGGGTGTATGTATTGCAGTAAAAGATAATCTTGGTTTTGAAATTATCTCAGTTCACAATAGTGACAATGGAAGATTTGTGGCAATCACGGGCAAGATAGATTCCCAGGTATACACAATAGCAAACTTATATGCTCCTGTCAAGCACCAAATTTTATTTTTAAACAAATATTTGAAAAAAAATTCTAATATTTCTCAGGGCCACCTTCTAATTTCTGGAGACCTTAACGCAGTTGCTGACCCATCCTTAGATTGCTCTGCAATGAGGAAAACTATCCCAGCTAGCATACAGAATAATCTAATAAACTCAGAACTATACGACTCTTGGAGATGTTTCCATCCGGGTAAAAGAGATTATACTTTTTATTCACCAGTACACCAATCTTTCACTAGAATTGATTACATATTAGTAGATAAATTCTCCCTCCCTCTAATCTCTACAATTAATATAGGAACAAGAGTATGGTCTGATCATGCTCCAATGACAGTAGAAATTACTCTTAACAACCCCTCCACAGGTATGAGAACTTGGAGAATGAACAAATTTATCTTGAACTCTGAACACACTTCCCCCTACATTAAAAATTACCTTGAAGAATTCTTTGTTACCAATGACAATAAAGAAGTGAGCAATACCACTTTATGGAATGCCCACAAGGCCTTCATGCGAGGGATTTTTATAAAATATGGAGCTATACTTAAAAAGAAACAAAAAATACAAACTGAGGAATTACTAAAACAAATCAAAAATCTGGAACACTCAATATACAATAATAAAAACTCTAATCTAATCCCACAGCTAGAATCACTACGGCAAGAGCTCAAAAACTTATTGGAACATCAATATGAGAGTTGGCAAACAGACTTCAAAATAAGATCATACACAGATAGAAATAAAGCAGGAAAGTCTATGGCTCTCAAAATTAAAGGTCGCAGGATCAAACAAAGAATTCTCAAATTAAAACATCCAACTACTGATATAATTTCACACCATCCGAATGATATTGCAAATTCTTTTGCAAAGTACTATGAGAAACTATATAACTTGAATCAAGACCCCAATACTATACAACCCTCCCAACAAGACATAGATAGGTACTTAGATAGTGTTGCCCTTCCCCATTTATCAGAGATTGAACAGAAACAACTCAATAACCCTTTTCAAAAAGAAGAAGTTGAAGCAGCCATTAAATCTCTAAAAAATGATAAGGCTCCCGGCATTGACGGATTTATCAATAATTATTATAAAAAATATTCCAATATCTTGATCCCTCCTCTCACAAACATGTTTAACGAGGTCATTATGACAGGTACATTCCCCAAAGAATCACTAGTCTCTATATTAACCACTATCCCAAAAGAGGGGAAAGATCAAACTGAACCAAACAATTATAGACCGATTTCTCTTTTAAACACTGACCTTAAAATATATGCCAAAGTAATTGCCAATCGTCTTACGCCTTTTATTCCACAACTGATACACTCCAACCAAGCTGGCTTTGTTAAGGGCAGAACGACCAGTGACAATACTCGCAAGGTCTTGTCGCTCATGCATAGAGTGGAGGCCTGTCGGACGCCTTCTCTGCTTATCTCTTTGGATGCTGAGAAGGCGTTCGACAGGGTCCATTGGGGTTATATGTCTAGTGTTTTAACCAAATTTGGTTGTGTGGGGCCTATACATAGAGCCATTCTTGCATTATACTCCCATCCATCAGCTATCGTATCTGCTTCAGGTTCATTATCATCTCCTTTTAACATAACTAACGGAACCCGCCAAGGATGCCCTCTATCCCCACTCATATTTATTTTAACACTAGAGCCAATGGCACAAAAAATCAGAAACAACTCTCATATAGTTGGTATCAAATGTGATAGCTCTGAAGAAAAATTAGAAATGTTTGCAGATGATATATTGCTCCACTTACAAAACCCAACCACTTCTCTTAAACATGTTGTAAAAGAATTACAAGAATTCTCAAAAGTTTCATTTTACAAACTTAATGAAAAAAAAACTATAATCCTCCCATATAATATTTCAGAGACAGTACTGAATACACTGAAATCCAATAGTTCATTCTCTTGGTCCTCCACTTCATTAAAATTTCTGGGCATTTACCTTACAGCACATACTTCCCAATTATATAAAACAAACTACACCCCTTGGATAGCAAATCTTAAGACAAAATTGGAAGCACTGGGAAAATTTGAGTTCTCATGGCTGGGAAGATCTGCAGCATTTAAAATGTTTATACTCCCCCAACTATTATACCTCTTTCGAAATTTACCCATTAAAGTACCAAAAGTGTTCTTTCTCTCACTCCAAAAGATGACCAATACATTTATTTTAGCCAATAAAAAACCCAGATTCTCTAACAATATATTAACAATGCACTCGTCTGAATTGGGTTTAGGAGTACCTGATCTGGAACTTTATTATAAGGCCACTGTACTGGATCAGACGAGACCAATTTGGACAAACAAATTATCTAAACCCTGGATGGAAACTGAACAAAATCATCTCACAACCCGCTCATACAAAACCCAACTAGAGTCCCATTTGATATGGCAAACTAAACATAATATAAGTAACCCCACAATAACAAACTCTTTACAAATATGGAAAGAACTGGTTAAAACTTGCTCTACGGATCCCTTGTCTAAACAATTGCCAATACCATTGATTAGTTTAACCACAACAATCAGCAACCTATCACTTAGCAATTGGGAGTTGAAAGGCCTTGATTCTTTGGAAAAGCTATACAATGGTACCCAATTTAAATCCTTTGAAGCATTAGTCAATGAGTTCCATATACCCAGATCAGATATATTCAAATATCATCAAATCATACACTTCCTTAAAAGACATTCTCCTAATCCAATTTCTTTCTCTCCACAAATCTCAAAATTACTACAACCCCACAATGCTCTCCAGAAAGGGACGTCTATCCTTTATAGAACACTCCTCTCAAATAGAACAGAAATACCCAAATGGCAACTGAAAAAGTGGCAATCAATCCTACAAATGGATCTCTCACAAGATGATTGGGAACTAGCTGTTAAATATCTCAAATCTTCTTCACATTGCACCTCACATCATGAAAACCTACTGAAGATGTTCTGGCTCTGGTATTTAACACCTGACAAAATTGCACAATTTGATCACCAGACCTCCCCTCTTTGTTGGAGGAATTGTGGTCAAGTTGGTTCAATTGAACACATTTTCTGGCACTGTCCACTGATTAGACCCCTTTGGGAATCAATAGAACTTTTACTAAAGAAACTACCTACGAGTTTATCATATATTCCACCTCATATGGGTTTACTCCATATCAAAGTTTGTGACCTACCTCCAAAGGAAAGATTTCTGATCAGCCATGTTATAATAGCCATCAGGATGTCAATTACTGATAATTGGAAATCACAGAATGTACTGAACATTGAAGAAATTCTCAAAATTGTTGAATTCCAGCTAATTGCTGAAAAATCCTGGGCTTTGAGATATGGTTCACTAGAAAAGTTCCTTTTGAGGTCTGATCGGTGGCCATTATTGTTTCCTAATTCCAAACTATCTGAACATTGAAAGTATCCCAACCAAGACATACAAAATGACTACAATGAAACATACAAATATCCCTTCATTGAGTCCCTACTGTCCTCTCTTATATAAGATGCACTATTTATAACAACAAATTTAAAAACAACGTAAAATAAGTACATACCAGTTATACTCGACTACAAAGCCCCTGTTGGGCAATGCCAATTTCCTACCCCACCTTTTTCCCTGTTATCCCTGTTCCTAAATTTAATTAGTATTTATCAGACTCGTATGTTTATAGATTTGGGTTCTTTCAAGAATCCCCTAAGTTATCTATACATAAACATGCCAAGAAGTAAACTACTGAATAGCTCTACATATATAGCTTTATAGTTTTTTTTTTGTTTTTTTCAGTGAGTTAGTTCTATACATTAGTATTGTATTTTGGATGCGAATGCTGGGTACTTAGCAGGGCGTTCCCCAGTATCCCAGCAGGTCCTGCTCCACACTCAACATAACAATTGAACCAACTAACTCTGACCCTTATGTTAAAATACAACAGCTATTGGGTATTTACTTAACAAATATGTACAATTGCAACTGATTATATCAATATTCATGAGAAGATGTAATATTTCTGTAATATTTCTGTTATTATTCTTGTAGACCTATTGTTACATAGACCTGTCTAAATCTGTCATACATGTAATAATTTATGATATATGCTGATGATGCCTTATGTTGGCAATGTTATTTTTTTGTTGAAAAATCCAATAAAAATTACCTTGACTATACTACTTTCCAAAATGGGGTCATTTGTGGGGTGTGTTTACTGTCCTGGCATTTTGGGGGGTGCTAAATTGTAAGCACCCCTGTAAAGCCTAAAGGTGCTCATCGGACTTTGGGCCCCTTAGCGCAGTTAGGCTGCAAAAAAGTGCCACACATGTGGTATTGCCGTACTCAGGAGAAGTAGTATAATGTGTTTTGGGGTGTATTTTTACACATACCCATGCTGGGTGGGAGAAATATCTCTGTAAATGACAATTTTTTGATTTTTTTTACACACAATTGTCCATTTACAGAGATATATCTCCCACTCAGCATGGGTATGTGTAAAAATACACCCCAAAACACATTATACTACTTCTCCTGAGTACGGCATTACCACATGTGTGGCACTTTTTTGCACCCTAACTGCGCTAAGGGGCCCAAAGTCCAATGAGTACCTTCAGGATTTCACAGGTCATTTTGCGACATTTGGTTTCAAGACTACTCCTCACGGTTTAGGGCCCCTAAAATGCCAGGGCAGTATAGGAACCCCACAAATGACCCCATTTTAGAAAGAAGACACCCCAAGGTATTCCGTTAGGAGTATGGTGAGTTCATAGAAGATTTTATTTTTTGTCACAAGTTAGCGGAAATTGATTTTAATTGTTTTTTTTCACAAAGTGTCACTTTCCGCTAACTTGTGACAAAAAATAAAATCTTCTATGAACTCACCATACTCCTAACGGAATACCTTGGGGTGTCTTCTTTCTAAAATGGGGTCATTTGTGGGGTTCCTATACTGCCCTGGCATTTTATGGGCCCAAAACCGTGAGTAGTCTGGAAACCAACTGTCTCAAAATGACTGTTCAGGGGTATAAGCATCTGCAAATTTTGATGGCAGGTGGTCTATGAGGGGGCGAATTTTGTGGAACCGGTCATAAGCAGGGTGGCCTCTTACATGACAGGTTGTATTGGGCATGATCTGACGGATAGGAGTTCTAGGAGGGTGACAGGAGGTGATTGATGGGTGTCTCAGGGGGTGGTTAGAGGGGAAAATAGATGCAATCAATGCACTGGGGAGGTGATCGGAAGGGGGTCTGAGGGGGATCTGAGGGTTTGGCCGAGTGATCAGGAGCCCACACGGGGCAAATTAGGGCCTGATTCTGAGGGGTGCTGTGGGCGATCAGGGGGCAGGGGGGGGGGGCAAATCAATGTGTTTGGGTGCAGACTAGGGTGGCTGCAGCCTGCCCTGGTGGTCCCTTGGACACAGGGTCCACCAGGGCAGGAGGCAGCCTGTATAATACGCTTTGTAAACATATGCGGCGATCGTCGGGTTAACAACCCGCCGGCGCTTCCGATTGGCCGGCGGGTTGACGTCGTGGGTGGGTGGAGCCTATTGCCGGCGGATGCGCGCGCATCCCAGCGCGCGATCCCCGGCAAAACAGTGCCCCAGGACCCGACGCCATTCTGCGTTACGTGGTCCTGGGGCTGCCACTTTGCCGCCGCCAATATGCAGTAGGCGGTCGGCAAGTGGTTAAGTATAGGAAAGTGGAAAATCTCTCTGAAAAAGCGCCAGATCAGAGCGATTTTCCAAGCATGTTTGTTACAGAAGCTGTTCAGTTACAGCTGTACTGTAACAAAATATAACACTACACCAAAATGCTCCAAAATCTCTAGGCATGCTTAGAAATTTGCTAGGCACATGCCTAGAATCGCCTTAAAAAAATCACTTCAAAAAGTGTTGAACGTTTGCTTTTTATGCTAGAACTTTTTGGTGAGCACTGGCCCTCCCATAGCATTTTTTATTATACACTCCCAGGAATTCTGGTTCACTGTATGTTGGGAGTCTATGCCACTCTATATTTCCAATAATTTCCTAATGCTGAACACATTGAACTGTGTGTCTGAGTTGTCTGTGAAATCAACAAAGGTATATTTGAGCAATAACTATTATTACTGTTTTGCCATCTTCCACAATTATTACCTTCTGTCTATATCCATACGTCCTGGATCTCTGACCTTTATATGTTAATAAAAAATGCATGTTGCGCAGTGCTTCAACCATGACATTTATTGCAGTCTGCGCATTATAGATGGTGACGTCTCTGGGGTCAACCATATGAAATGGATTCCAGCTGCCATTACAATAGCCTATTGTATATTGATTGCGATCAAAGTCAAGATCCTTCAGTCTTGAGGGGCTTATGCAATGAAATCTCCATAAAATTGCTTGAGAGCGGTCAGATTGAGGGTGAGACATTTTCTCCACGCTGAAAAAAAATCTCCCAGGAATGACAGGAGTAAAAGTCAGACTGCAATTAGCCATTCTAATGTACTGTCTACCATACTGTAAATGCAGAAACCAGGAATCATTGAAAAGTAGTATTTTACTGTAGATGCTTCGCATAGTACAAAAGTGACCAAACGAGGTGTGAAAATGTCCACAGATGACATATACCTTGGCAGATGACTCTTTAATGATGTCTTCATTTCTGTATTGATGAAGGTGATCATCATTATGCATTTTCACAACAACCTCTATGCAAATCTCATGCCTGGTCAACTCTTTGGTCAGTTTCCTCAGCTCGATGTCTCCACTCTCATCATTCGGAACTATGACTCCAACCCAGTTCCAGCCAAAATGTCTCATGAGCAGAGCTACGGCCACATGATAGACCTTCTCATAGTGCTCATAGTGAGAAATCCTGAAGAAGGAGCTGGAAATCTTATAATCATTTCTGCTCTGTAGTGGGTTATTGTCTTCATAACTGATCTGGAAGTTGTTGTAAGCAAGCAAACTTAATTGTAATCACGAATTAGTAATTTGCTATAATATACTTTACTCTCATACCTGGCAATTCAAATATTCTGTAGATTTTCTTGTTCTTGTGAAAGAAAATACTATGAATTGGTATTAGGGCTGCACAAATGTACTAAACTAGTCCACCTGTTAGTGATGGACAAATATGTTCACCGGTGGACAGTTTGTGGTGAAAAACGATTGTTCTCATTTCACATTTTCGGGGAACGTTATGCAAAGTTTACATTTGCCCCACATTTTGACATGAAGCCATATTTTGACCCTTAACCACTTCCCAACTGAGGGGTTTTACCCCTTGACCACCAGAGCAATTTTCACCTTTCAGCACTCCTTCCATTCATTCTTCTATAACTTTATCATTACTTATCACAATTAAATGAACTATATCTTGTTTTTTTCGCCATCAATTAGGCTTTCTTTAGGTGGGACATTATGCCAAGAATTGTTTTATTCTAAATGTGTTTTAATGGGAAAATAGGAAAAAATGTGGGGGAAAATTTATTATTTTTCAGTTTTCTGCCTTTATAGTTTTCAAATAATGCATGCTACTGTAATTAAAACCCATGAAATTTATTTGCCCATTTGTCTCGGGTTATAAAACCGTTCAAATTATGTCCCTATCACAATGTTTGGCGCCAATATTTTATTTGGAAATAAAGGTGCATTTTTCTCAGTTTTGCATCCATCCCTAATTACAAGCCCATAGTTTATAAAGTAACAGTGTTATACCCTCTTGACATAAATATTTAAAAAGTTCAGTCCCTAAGGTAACTATTTATGTATTTTTTTTATTGTAATTTTTTTTTTTTTATCACAAAAAAAAAAATTGGTGAGTGTGGGAGGTAACGAGTTAATTTTTTGGGTAAAACTAATGTAATTGTATGTGAAAAAATCCTTTAGAGTGTAGTTTTACTATTTGGCCACAAGATGGCAACAGTAACTTTTTGTTTATTGCGACCTGCAAGCGTCCTTCCGGACGCTTGCAGGAAGTACTAGGAGGCTGTGAGTGTTTTTTTTTCACAATGATCGCGCTGCTTATCGGAGAAGCAGCGGATCATTGCGGGGCTTAGATCAACGAACGGGAATGGATTTTCCCGTTCATTGATCTCCAGGAAAGCGGGCGGCGGCGTTTTTACTAGCGGGAGTGCGCGCTAGTGCGAGCGGGAGCGCGGGCAGCGGCGGGAGCGCGGAAAGTACGCATTTCTCCGTCCCTGGGGGTGAAAGGATGGAAAAAGGGACGGGGGTAAACTGGTTAAAGTGGAACTGACTATTGAAAAAACAAACTGTTTCACTTACTTGGGGCTTCTGCCAGCCCCTTGCAGCCTTCCTGTCCCACACCGGTCCTACTTGGTCGACGGCAACTGCGACTGTGCGGCCAGAGCCACAAGTATCTTTCTTTGCATTCCAGCCCATAATAGCATTCTGCACTAATAGCGCAGGATGCTATTGTGGGCCGCAATGTGAAGAAAGATATGCCTGGCCCGGGGTACGCAGGCGCAGTTACCACGTTGACCGAACGGAAACTAGCTGGCAGTGGGAAAACGAAGGATGGTGGAGGACCGGCATGGGACAGGAGGGCTGCAAGGGACTGGCAGAAGCCCCATATAAGTAAAACACTTTTTTTTAATATTCAGTTCTGCTTTAACTCTTAAAGAGGAACTCCAGTGAAAATAATGTAGTAAAAAAAGTGCTTCATTTTTTACCATAATTATGTATAAATGATTTAGTCAGTGTTTGCTCATTGTAAAATCTTTCCTCTCCCAGATTAACATTCTGACATTTATTACATGGTGACATTGTTACTGTGGGCAGGTTATTTAGCTGTTTCTAGCTGCTCTGTCTGTTAGACAGCTAATAACAGCTATTTCCTGTCTCTGAACATTGTTACATTGTAGCTGTTTGCCAGCAGTACCGCGGTCTTCAGAGCCTCTTGTGGGAGGGGTTTCAGCACAAAATCAGTCACACAGCGCCCCCTGATGGTCTGTTTGTGAAAATCATTGTCTTTCACATGTAAAATGGGGTATCAGCTACTGATTGGGAAAAAGTTCAATTCTTGGTTGGAGTTTCTCTTTAAGTCAGGTGGGACAGAAAAGCCAAGCAAACATTTTTACCACACAAACCACACCTATAAAAGCAAACAAAAAAAAACCTGATATCCATTAGAGATGGCCCAAACGGTTTGCCGGCAAACAGTTCCAGGCGAACTTTGGGTGGTTCGCCTTCGCGGGTGAAGGCAAACTTTCCTGGAAGTTCGGTTCCCCCCCATAGTGCACCATTAGGGTCAACTTTGACCTTCTACATCACAGTCAGTAGGCACATTGAAGCCAATCAGGCTACACTCACTCCTGGAGCCACTCCCCCCCTTTTATAAGGCAGGCAGCGCCAGCCATTACACTCAATTGTGTGCCTGCAGTAAATAGAGAAGGGACAGCTGTTGGCAGACTCTCATAGGGAAGATTAGTTAGGTTCTTGTAGGCTTGTTAGCTTGCTCCAGGCTGATTCTTATTGCTAAAATAGCACCCCACAACAGCTCTTTTGAGAGCTGATCTTGTTCTTGTGATCTATTTTTTTTTTCTGTGTGTCCCACTGACACTTGTGTTGCATAGACAGCCTTGCTAATTCATACTATGTGTGTGCCACTACCAGGCCCAGCACATTCAGTGACTACCTGTGTGTGTGACAGGCAGCTGCACATTGTAATACCCATTACTGCATATACAGTACCTACCTGTTGTGTTGAATGAACCCACCTCATCACTGCATATACCTACCTGTTGTGTTGAGTGAACCCACCTCATCACTGCACATACCTACCTCTTGTGTTGAGTGAACCCACCTCATCACTGCATATACCTACCTGCTGTCTTCAGTGAACCCACCTAATCACTGCATATACCTACCTTTTGTGTTGAGTGAACCCACCTCATCACTGCATATACCTACCTGTTGTGTTGAATAAACCCACCTCATCACTGCATATACCTACCTGTTGTGTTGAGTGAACCCACCTCATCACTGCATATACCTACCTGTTGTGTTGAATAAACCCACCTCATCACTGCATATACCTACCTGTTGTGTTGAGTGAACCCACCTCACCACTGCACATACCTACCTGTTGTGTTGAGTGAACCCACCTCATCACTGCATATACCTACCTGTTGTGTTGAGTGAACCCACCTCACCACTGCACCTACCTACCTGTTGTGTTGAGTGAACCCACCTCATCACTGCATATACATACCTGTTGTGTTGAGTGAATCCTCCTCATCACTGCATATACCTACCTGTTGTGTTGAGTGAACCCACCTCATCACTGCATATACCTACCTGTTGTGTTGAGTGAATCCTCCTCATCACTGCATATACCTACCTGCTGTGTTGAGTGCACCCACCTCATCACTGCATATACCTACCTGTTGTGTTGAGTGAACCCACCTCATCACTGCATATACCTACCTGTTGTGTTGAGTGAACCCACCTCATCACTGCATATACCTACCTGTTGTGTTGAGTGAACCCACCTCATCACTGCATATACATACCTGTTGTGTTGAGTGAATCCTCCTCATCACTGCATATACCTACCTGCTGTGTTGAGTGCACCCACCTCATCACTGCATATACCTACCTGTTGTGTACCTGTCAGAAAGTTCTGGACACTGCCAAACCAGAATCCGCTCCCCAGACAGAATTACATAACCACTACCTACCCCCACCACTGAACAATCAATTTCCTCCCAAACTAGACAGCCACATCCACCATGCAGCCTCCACCCCCCTGAATACGATAATCCCGCAGAGAAGGGCAGTCGCAGCGAGGGAGAATGACTGCACCAGATGACTCACATTCACCTATTGTGATCCAAGCAACAGAGGTCCCGTCCTCCGGAGCCCATCTGTCTCCTCTAGAGTGCCGCCGCTCTGTTACTACTACTATTTCCTACTTCCTGTGTGATCTGAGAATCAAAACATTAAAAGTGTATTGTAAAGGAGACAGATGGGTTTCAGATGATGGGACGGGACCTCTATTGATAGGATCACGGATAGGTGAGTGGGCGTTTGTCATCTGCTGCTATCATTCTTGCCCGTTGCAGCTGTGGTTCTCCATAGGAAGGGAGGGAGGAATGGGCAGCAGCAGAGCGCACAGGAAGAGGAGGAGAGCCCAGCTGTAAAGACAATCAGCAGCAGGCGGCATGTTTTGACAGGATGGCGAGAGCTGGATTATGTGCTGATGGGGCCCCTTTCACTCTGAATGTTGCCTGGTCAGTAATCCGGCCCTGCCTACCTGTTGTGTTAAGAGAACCCACCTCATCACTGCATAGACCTACCTGTTGTGTTAAGAGAACCCACCTCATCACTTCATATACCTACCTGTTGTGTTGAGTGAACCCACCTCATCACTGCATATACCTACCTGTTGTGTTAAGAGAACCCACCTCATCACTGCATAGACCTACCTGTTGTGTTGAGTGAACCCACCTCATCACTGCATATACCTACCTGTTGTGTTGAGTGCACCCACCTCATTACTGACTATACCTACCTGTTGTGTTGAGTGAACCCACCTCATCACTGCATATACCTACCAGTTGTGTTGAGTGAACCCACCTCATCACTTCATATACCTACCTGTTGTGTTGAGTGCACCCACCTCATCACTGCATATACCTACCTGTTGTGTTGAGTGCATCCACCTCATCACAGCATATACCTACCTGTTGTGTTGAGTGAACCCACCTCATCACTGCATATACCTACCTGTTGTGTTGAGTGAACCCACCTACCTTTGTGAGTGCACGCAGTGTGATATACCACTCTGTGCATACCTGTTAACTGCACCTGTGTGACTGCACATTGTATTAGTCAAATCAGTGCATACCTTTTACTTCATCCCCCGATATGGACACAATGGACAAAACAGGTAGAGGTAGAGGCAGACTCAGAGGAAGGCACCCCGGCAGGTCTGTGCGAGGTCATGATGATGTGATTTTGTGCGGCCCTGGCCCAAAGTACAGTGCTCAGAAGAAGGCATGTCCCATCACCTCCCAAGATTTTCAGGATGTGGTTGACTATTTAACACAGAACACCTCATCTTCCGCAGCCACCAGCGCTACTACAAGCACCACATCGGCTGCATTTGACACTTCGCAGGAGTTATTTGGTGGTGAAATCACTGATTCACACAGCCACTACTGCTACAACAAGATGAAGGCGCTAAGCAAGTTACACAACCTCATATGTGTGAGTTAGGCACCACTATGGACGTAATGTGTGAGGATGAGGATGATAAAGTACCTGCTGTTGGTGCAGTTTTGGAGTTGTCTGAAGCAAGCGAAAATGGGCAGGATGATTATGATGATTATGATAATACGAATCCCACATGGGTTCCTAAGAGACAAGATGACCAAGGGGACAGTTCAGAGGGGGAGTCAGAGAGGAGTAGGAGGAGACGAGTTCCTGAAAGAAGCAGGGGAAGCTCATCCTCAGAAACAGCTGGTGGCAGTGTCCGGCGCCATGTATCGCCACCTATGGACAGCCAGCCAACATGCCCTTCAACATCAGCTGCTGAGGCCACCATAGTGCCCACACCCCAGGGGGGGCTCAGTGCTTTGGAATTTTTTTTGTGTGTCTCCCTCAGATCAAAGCAATGCCATCGGTTCTCTCTGCCTCCAAAAATTGAGCCGCGGAAAGGCCAACACTCACGTAGAGACAAGTGCCTTACAAAGGCACCTGGAGAAAAGGCACAAACTGCAATGGGAAGAGCACCTGAGCAAAAGCAGCACACAAAAGAAAAGCCACCCTCCTTCTTCTCTTCCTCCTTCAGGTGCAGCATCTTAGCCGCTTTCTCCCTTGCACCTTCACAGCCACCCTCCTCCACTCCGCCTCTGCCCTTGAGTGGTTCCTTCTCCTCTGCCCTGCTGTGGGACAGGTGTCCGTGAAGGAAATCTTTGATCGGAAGAAGACAATTTCTGCCAGTCACCCCCTTGCCCGGCGTCAGACAGCTGGATTGACTGAACTGTTAACTTGCCAGCTATTACCATACAAGCTGGCAGACTCTGAGGCCTTCTGTAAATTTGTGGCCATTGGGAAACCGCAGTGGAAGATACCAGGCCGCAATTGTTTCTCTAAAAAGGCGATGCATAAACTGACCGTGAAGTTGAGAGGCAAGTGGTGTCATCTCTGGCACACAGTGTTGGGTCAAGGGTACACCTGACCACAGATGCCTGGTCTGCCAAGCATGGTCAGGGCTGCTACATTACTTACACAGCCCATTGGGTCAACCTGGTGAACAATGGCAAGCAGGGAGTGCGTGGCTGTGCAGCGGACCTACTTGTGACACCTCCATGGCTCGCAGGCAGGCCTGCTGCCACCCCCTCTCTTCCTGCTACATCCTCTTTGCTGTCATCCTCCTCCTCCTCCTTGGCTGAGTGGCAGTTCAACTCTACTGGTGCTGCCACCTCCTCTCCCGCTACACAGCCCCATCTCCCCAGAGCCTATGCTGCATGCCAAGTACGATGGTGTTACGCCATATTAGACATGGCTTGCCTCAAAGCGGAGAGTCACACTGGACCAGCTCTCCTGGCCGCTCTTAACAAACAGGTGGATCACTGGCTGACCCCGCACCAGCTGGAGAACAGCAACGTGGTGTGTGACAACGGCAGCAATCTCTTTTCCGCTTTGAATTTGGGAAAGCTGACACATGTACCCTGCATGGCACATGTGCTGAATCTAGTCGTTCAAAGATTTGTGTCAAAGTACCCAAGCTTAGAGGACATCCTGAAGCAGGCCAGGAAGTTGTGTGGGCATTTCAGGTGGTCTTACACGGCCGTGGAACACTTTGCGGACATTCAGCAGAGAAACAACTTGCCGTGAGACGCTTGATATTTGATAGCCCGACTTGCTGGAATTCGACCCTGGTCATGTTCTCTCGCCTGCTAGACCAGGAGAAAGCCGTCATCCAGTACCTGTACAATTACAGTAGAAGGACACAATCTGGGAAGATGGGGATGTTGTGGCCCAACAACTGGACACTGATGCGAAATGCATGCAGGCTTATGCGGCCGTTTGAGGAGGTGACCAACCTGGTGAGTCGCAGTGAAGGCACCATCAGCGATTTGATCCCCTATGCTTACTTCCTGGAGCATGCCATGCGTAGAGTGGTGGATCAAGCTGTGGAGGAGCATGAAGAGGAACAGTTACAGCAGGAAGAGTTGTGGGAGCAATTTTCATCAGAACCAGATGTTTCCTCAACACCTGCGGCAGCACAGAGGGGGGAGGAGGAGGAAGAGTCTCGTGTGGAAGAGGAGTCAGACTCAGATGATGAGGAAGGTGTTTCTTTGGAGGAGGAGGAGGCAGCGGCAGAAGAACAACCACAGCAGGTGTTGCAGGGGGCTTATGCTGCTCGATGCTCCCGTGGTATTGTTTGTGGCTGGGGGGAGGAGGAGGAATTACCTGACGTCACTGATGTCACAGGAGCCCTAGTGGTCAGACCGCAAATTGCCTTCCAATCGGTTTCAGCACACCAATCAAGCAAGCTGTGGTCGCACTTGGTGCACGGAAATCGATGGAACTTGGGCAGCAGCCCGACCAGAAGGGAGCCTGTGAGGTACGGTAATTACAACCTTACACACTATTTCAGGGTATCTGCCACCACCACTGGTATGGGCCAGTGGACCCGACTGCCTGACTGGTCCTGCGAATAAAACGGTTAAACACACTCTGCTCTGTCTAGATATCAACAATAGTAGTGTCTCTTCTGAAGTCTGTTTTCAGTTGTGCGGCTGATAAGCAGGGTAGCGGAAGAGTGAATGACTTTGATAAAGTCTTTTATTCACGGCAATATGAATAATTAAAGAGAGTCTGAAGCGAGAATAGATCTCGCTTCAGACCTCATAGCTAGCAGGGGCATGCGTGCCCCTGCTAAAACGCCGCTATAGCGCGGCTTAACGGCGGTCCCTGTCCCCCCAAACCCCCTCCGTGCAGCGGGGGAGCGCTTCCTGGTTGGGGCAGGGCTAACCGCCGCAGCCCTGCCCCATGCGCGTCTGTCAGACGCGTATCTCCGCCTCTCCCCCGCCCCTCTCAGTCTTCCTTCACTGAGAGGGGCGGGGGAGAGGCGGCGATGCGCGTCTGATAGACGCGCTGGGAGGCAGGGCTGCAGCCGTTAGCCCTGCCTCCAGGAAGAGGGGAAAAGCGACCAAGTCTGCGACCAAGGTTTGCGGGGGGTGGGTTGGGGGTGAAGGGACCCCCGTTAAGCCGCGGGATAGCGGCGTTTTAGCAGGGGCACACGTGCCCCTGCTATATATAAGACCTGAAGCGAGATTTAGTCTCGCTTCAGTGTCTCTTTAATATATACAGACAATTATTAAAATCAACAATTTATTGAAACATTAATAGCCAGTGTGAAATTAAAAAAAGGGAGAAAATACTTAGGGTTTGTGGAAATATGTCCGTTCTGGGAAAACTTGTAGAGTTCCTTTTGTTCAGTTTCAGCAAAGTTTAAAATCCAAGCAAAATGGAAAATGTCCTTTGTTTCAGGTCAGACAAGATGGCCGATCAAGATGGCCGCTAGCCATGTGTCCTCTGGCTAGCACCAGATAGCTCTCGTATAGATGGAATGTGGAGGACTGAGGGCCCGCCTGCCAGCCATGTGCTTTTGATGAAGCTGGTTTGGGGGTGTGGCAATGCCGGCCCCCTCTGAGTTACCCACCAATGACAGTTCATTCCCTCTGAGAGATTTTAGGGCTAAACTTATAAACTGCCGTAACTCATGAACGATACATGTCATTTTTAGGGGGATAACAGATTCATACTTGTCGGAAAATACAGATTAATATGACATCAGACATGGCTTGGGCAGCAGGTCAGGTTCCTGAGAAGATTCATACCTGGGTTGTATCTCGACTGGAATCAAGAGATTCAGCATGACCCTACGGGTCCAATGATACCGCTCTCATAACTACCCTATTTATTGTATTCTGTAAATAGGCAAAACATTATATAATACATTCATTTCTTCCTGGTAAGGCTGCAGCCAGGCTGGCTGGTGTCAAGCTGTGACTAGCTCTCTGGGATCTCCCTGTATGTAAAGGACCTTTTGGTTCCTTTAATTAACATCTGAATGTGAGTTTACACCTCTGGCTAACAAGTCACAGGCACCAGGCTTCATGAAAAGAACTCTGCTGCTCTTATGAAGACAGCAGAGACCCTCCAGGCTGGACTGCCTGGTATCCACAGACATGAAATTCTGATTTGGCAGCGCAACAACAGTCGAGGCAGGAAACCGATTGCGGTTGCGTTTTCGTTTCTCACGGCTGTTCCGTGACAACTGAGGAAGAGCAAGAGGAGATGGATAGTACGTCTGGATCCAACTTTGTGCAGATGGCATCTTTCATGCTGTCCAGCCTGTTGAGGGACCCCCGTATAAAAAAACTCAAGGGTAATGAGCTGTACTGGGTGGCCACGCTACTAGACCCTCGGTATAGGCACAAAGTGGTGGACATGTTACCAACTCACCTGAAGGCAGAAAGGATATAGCACATGCAGAACAAGCTGACAACTATGCTTTACAATGCCTTTAAGGGTGATGTCACAGCACAACGCAATAAAGGTACCACTGCCAGTAATCCTTCTACCATGTCCACGCAGGCAAGGACGGGACGCTCTACCGATCTCACGGTGATGGCGGACATGCGGACATTCTTTAGTCCAACGCCTTGCTGTAGCCCTTCGGGATCCACACTCTGCCAACGCCTGGGCTGGCAGGTAGCCGACTACCTGGCCTTAAGTGTGGATGTAGACACTGTAAGCAGCGATGAACCCTTGGACTACTGGGTGCACAGGCTTGACCTGTGGCCAGAGCTGTCCTAATTTGCCATCCAACTTCTCTCTTGCCCTGCCTCAAGAGTCCTGTCAGAAAGGACCTTCAGCACAGCTGGAGGCATTGTCACTGAGAAGAGAAGTTGCCTAAGTCACAAAAGTGTTCAGTATCTCACCTTTATCAAAATGAATGAGGCATGGATCCCGGAGGGCTGCTGCCCGCTCGAAGACTAAGTCAGTCCCCACACACAGCATCTCTGCCTGCATGTCGTCTGACTGCCTGCCCCAAGACTAAGTCAGTCTCCACGCAGCATCTCTGCCTGCATGCCGTGTGACTGCCTGCCCCAAGACTAAGTCGGACCCCACACAGCATCTCTGTCTGCAGGCCGCTTGACTGCCTTCTCCGCCACCACCAACAGGGTCCAGGACTCCAGGTGGATTCCTGAATTTTTAAGGCCGCTGCTAGCCAGGCATGCTCGAATGTACCCAAATTCGATTTGCGTACATTCAAATTCGGGTCCGGGGCAAATTCGGATTCAACTTCGATCACGACCATCAAATTTAATTCGAATTCGATTCGTGATCGGTAACTGAATTCGGGAAAAATTTGTGTTCGCAAATTCGGATGGCCTTTTTTTAATGGAAATTGCATTTAAATAGGTGTAATTTAAAAAAAAAGATTGATGGAAAAAAATTTTTCTGCATCTCTTGTGTATTCTTCTTCACCGTCTTTACCTTCTTCTTTTGTTCTCTTTATCTTTTTCTTCACCGTCTTCTTTTTCTGTTTTACTATCTTCTTTCTCGTCATCAATCATTACTTTCATCTTCATCATCTTCTTCTTCACTTGCATCTGGATCTTTAAGTTCTTCTTCTTCTTCACCTGGTTCTTCTTCTTCTGGTTCATCTTCAATTGGTTTTTCATCTTCTTCTTCACCTGGTTCTTCTTTGTCTTCTTCTTCATCATCATCTGGTTCTTCTTCATCATCATCTGGTTCTTCTTCATCATCATCTGGTTCTTCTTCTTCATCATCTGGTTCTTCTTTTTCTTCTTCAATCATCTGGTTCTTTTTCTTCTTCTTCATCATCATCTAGTTCTTCTTCACCTGGTTCTTCTTCTTCTTCACCTGGTTCTTCTTCTTCATCTTCTTCACCTGGTTCTTCTTCTTCTTCACCTGGTTCTTCTTCTTCTTCTTCTTCACCTGGTTATTCTTCTTCTTCTTCACCACTACCATCTTTTTTTTTGTTTTGTGTTCATATTCTTCCTCTTGTACCCAACTTAATGTTTTTTCCATTACAGAACTCTACTGTTATAAATGTTTTTCTTCAACACCAGCATAGCTAAATTTGTGGCGTAATAGCTAGTGGAGCATGGCAGCAGCGCATAATTCTGTGGACCCTGGTGGTGGGAACACAGACAGCAGGAGGTTAAATAAAGCAGCAGCAGGAGGAGGAGTGACGTTTGGCAGCAGGCAATGTAACGGGCCATGGTACCTAGCGTTGGTAGCATGGCTGTAAATAAACACCAACATCAGGAGGCTCCGGACAGTAGTCGTGAAGCCCACATTGTGTCCAATGCACAACTGGGACAGCACAGTTTTCAACCCAGACGCCGCAGAATGTTGTTTTTTTTATAATAGTATATAGCTATTGTAGAGGCATAACAGCTAGTGGCGCATGGCAGCAGTGCATAATTCTGTGGACCCTAGCGGTGGGAACACAGACAGCAGGAGGATAAATACAGCAGGAGGACGAGGAGTGACGTTTAGCAGCAGGCAATGTATTCTGTGGACCCTGGCGGTGGGAACACAGACAGCAGGAGGATAAATACAGCAGCAGCAGCAGGAGGAGGAGTGACGTGTGTCAGCAGGCAATGTAACAGGGCCATGGTACCTAGCGCTAGTACCACGGCTGTAAATAAACACCAACATCAGGAGGTTCCAGACAGCAGTCTTGAAGCCTACATTGTGTCCAATGCACAACTGGGAAAGCACAGTTTTCAACCCAGGCACCTCAGATTTTTTATTCTTTTTTTTTTTACAACAAAATGTAGCTATTGTAGTGGCGTAATAGCTAGTGGCACATGGCAGCAGCGCATAATTCTGTGGACCCTAGCGGTGGGATCACAGACAGCAGGAGGATAAATACTACAGCAGAAGGAGGAGTGACGTTTGGCAGCAGGCAATGTATTCTGTGGACCCTAGTGGTGGAAACACAGAAAGCAGGAGGATAAAAATCAGCGCTGCGTAATATGTTGGTGCTTTATAAATAAATAAATACAGCAGCAGGAGGAGGAGTGACGTTTGGCAGCAGGCAATGTATTCTGTGGACACTAGCGGTGGGAACACAGACAGCAGGAGGATAAAAATCAGTGCTGCATAATATGTTGGCGCTTTATAAATACAATAAATAAATAAATACAGCAGCAGCAGGAGGAGGAATGACATTTGGCAGCAAGCATGTTACGGGCCATGGTATGTAGCGTTAGTACCACAGCAACTAAAGAAAAACCAGACCAAATTATCAGGACCCAGGGATTGAAGGTTGATGTCAAACAATAATTCCCAGGCACCTCATGTCCTCCTGTCGCTGACAACAGGTGCCTGGAATGTGCCTTCAAACCAGGCCTGGTTTATCTTCAAAAATGTGAGTCTGTCCACGCCCTCTGTGGACAGACAAGGGCGCTTCTCGGTGACCACCCCACTGGCCGCACTGAAGCACCTCTCGGACAGCATGCTGGAAGGGGGGCAAGACAATACCTCCAGGGCGTACTGCGCCAGCTCACTCCAGATGTGCAAGCGCTCCACCCAGTACTCCATGGGGTCCACAGGCTCCTCGCTGCCAGTGTCAAGCCCACTGAAGTACCCCATGTAGTCGGCCACCATCCGGGTCATGCGCTGGCTGTGACTTTGAGAGGAGGTGGCTGCTGCATGCACCTCCTCTCTCGGCTGCTCTACCGTCATGTAGAGTGCCTTCGTCAATGACAGCAGGTCTCCTGGGCGCCTGACGCTGCTGATGGCTGCAGACACCGGCTGCTGTGCTGGCTGCTGGACAGGGACAGAGGGGGTGGAAGGCTGGGGGAAGGCTTCCTCCAATCAACAAGGATCTCCTGCAACTCCCTTGTTCAGTGCTCATGGTCTCCAGCAGGCAGAAACTGAGCCACCCTCCCCCTCAGCCATGGGTCCAGGATCATGCTGATGCAGGCGTCCTCCCTCACTTCCATCTGCCTAACCCTGGGGTCTGTGCTCAGGCACCGCAGCATGTGCCTTGCCATGGGGAACAGGGTGGTCTGTCCAGCAGAGACAACAGGGTCAGTGGCCGCAACACTGTCCTCCTCCTCCTCTGGCCCCTGAGCCTATTCCCCCTCTCTCCACCCTCTCACCACTGCTGCTGCACTCCATTGTTTCCCCTCCACAGCAACGTCCAGCACTTCCAACTCCTCCTCATCCTCATCCAAGGACTCAAATTCCTGTGCAAAAGTGGACTGCGCAGGCGGCTGCTGTTTCATCTGGTTCAGGGTCTCATCTCCCAAATCCAGCAGATTGCACAGTGCCCTGTCTAGCAGACAAACAAAGGGCACACACTAGCAGAGGGATGCCCATTCCTCGCTGACCAGGTTGGTTCCCTGCAGGAAGGGAGCCAAAAACAAACAGACCTGCTGCATCCGCCCCCACTGTGCGTTGGAGAGGAGCTGGAGTTCGGTGGTGCCGGCGAGAGTGCCCTCAATGATGTGGCAGTTGACAGCCCTCCTCTGCTCAACCAGCCGCTCCAACATTGCCAGGGTGGAGTTCCAGCGAGTTGGCACATCAATGACAAGGTGGTGTCATGGCAGGCCCTCACGCTGATGGATGTCTGCCAGGTTTGCTGCGGCAGCAGCTGAGCAGCGGAAAGTGCGCAAAATTTTCCATGCCGCTTCCAAGAGCTCCTCCATCCCCTGGTAGGTGCTCATGAACTTCTGCACCACCAAGTTGAGGACGTGGGCCAAGCAGGGGACGTGGATCAAGTGTCCCCTGCTGATGGCAGCCAGCAGGTTGGCCGCATTGTCGAACAACACCAATCCGACTCTGAGGCCTCTGGGGGTCAGCCACGTCTTCTTCTGCTCCCTCAGGTAGCGGAGCACATTGGCTGTGGTCAGATTGTTCTTCCCCAGGCTTTTCATCTCCAGCAGTGCTTGGCACTGGCGGGCCTACACGCTACTGTTCAGGCGGGGTTGCTTGGCGGCGGAAGCTGCTGCTTCTCCCTTGACCCCACGTGGGGGCACCATAGTGGGCGACTGGTGCTGCTGCTGCCACTGATGTGCCTGAGGATGGACCTGCTGCTTCCTCGCTGGCGCATTCCCCCAGGCTAACCCAGTGGGCCGTGAAGGACAGGTAGCTGTCTGTCCCAAAACGGCTGCTCCACGAATCCATGGTGACGTGGATATGTGCACTCACGGCATGATCAAGCGCGCGGCCCACGTTCGCCATAGCAAAGCAGTGCAGTGCTGGGATCACCATGTGGGAGAAATAGTGGGGACTGAGGACTTGCCACTCCAGGATCCCAAAATGCAGCAGTGCTCTCATGTCACTCCCCTCCTGCACAAAGGAGTATGGCAGAAGCTGGGAGCACATGGCTCGGGCAAGCAACCCGTTCAGCACCTGGATGCGCCTGTTGGTGGGAGGCAGCACCTTGGTCAAACTGGGGAATGACTCGCTGAGCAGGGTCTGGCAGCGTTTGCCTGCACGGGAGAAAGAGGAGGCCACTGTGGAGGGAACTGATGAGGCCACTGAGGACTGGCTGCCCGGGGGGGGGGGCAGTGAGTTGCTGCTGTGCTCCTGATGCTGCTGCTGCTGGATGGGCAGGAGGGTGGGATGCTGCTGCTGCTGCTTCTGCAGTCTGTGCAGTGGCTGTCTGGCTCTGACAACTGCCTGCGCCACTGTCCTTCAGCTTCACAAACTCACTGTGCTCATTGAAATGTCTGGTCTCTAAGTGACCTCTGCTCAGACTGACATCGCAAATGTGGCAAATTGCACGGGTCTTGTCGTCTTCGCACATAGTGAAGAACTGCCAGACTGGGGATTTCAGCTAGCCCTTTGAGCTTGAGGGCTGGGGATTTTTTTTTGCCCTTGGAGGGTTCTTTTTTTCTGTTTGCTTGGAGAAGGTTTGCTGCGGGTGGTGGTAGCGGCTGAAGCAGCAGGCTGTGGCTCCTGCCTTCCATGCCCTGTGCTGGCCACCTTGCTGCTGCCGTTCCTCTGCGCCAGAGATGCCTCCTCCTCCGATGACGAGCTGCCTTCAACCAACTGTGCTAATGGTGGTGGCACCTAGGGATGATCCAGCACCTCATCATCATCATCCCCAAACATTTCCCCTGAGCCCGCCTCAACCAACTCCTCTACCCCAACATTGCATGCCCCTCTTCCTTAGCGCCAACAAAAAACTCCTCCACCTCAAACTCCTCCTCCTCCTCCTTGCATGCCCCCATCATCTCCTCCTCAAACTGCTCCACAACATCCCTCAAAATGCTCATGGACCCTGGGGTGAAGAGCGAGCTCAGTGTGGGCAGGCTAGTCGCTGGGGTTGACGTGACCTCAAGCGGTGGTGGAGGCCTGCTGCGGACCGGAGTGCTGGTGGTGGTGGCACTGGTCTCGCTGGTGCTGGAGGTCTGGCTGGAAACTGTGGCTTGCTGCTCTGCCATCATTTCCACCACAGCCTGCACCTGACTTTCCGTAATGGGCCAGGGGCGACGACCCGTCTCAAAGATGGGTGCAACATGCAGCTGTTGCGCCTCTGCTCCCTCCTCCACAACTCTGCGGTGAGTGGCTGGCGGCAGACCAGTCACAGAGCTGCTGCTGCTGGCAGTGGCTGCTGCAATGGTGCTGCCTCTCCTGCTGGTGCCTCGCCCTCTTCCTCTGCCTGTCATTGTACAATTATACAAATACAATTAGAGATGTCCCGAACGGTTCGCCGGCGAACGGTTCCAGGCGAACTTTGGGTGGTTCGCCTTTGCCGGCGAAGACGAACATTCCCGGAAGTTCGATTCGCCCCATAATGCTCTATGAGGGTCAACTTTCACCCTCTACATCACAGTCAGCAGGCACATTGTAGCCAACCCAGCTACACTCAGCCCTGGAGCCCCACCCCCCTTATATAAGGCAGGCTCTGGCGGCCATTACACTCACTCGTGTGCCGGCTGCTAGTCAGAATAGGGCGAGCTGCTGCAGACTTTTTCTCCTAGGGACAGATTAGTCAGGCTCCTGTCTTGTTAACTTGCTCCTGGCTGAATTGTATTGCTTTAATAGCACCCCTCATTCAACAGCTCTTTTCAGAGCTAATCCTGTTGTTGTGATCTTTTTTTATTTTTTTTTCTGTGTGTCAAACTGACACTTGTGTTGCATAGACAGCATTGCTAATTCATACTGTGTGTGTGCCACTGCCAGCAGCCCAGCAGCACATTCAGTGACTAACTGTGTGTGTGACAGGGAGCTGCACATTGTACTACACAGTACTGCATATACCTACTACTACATGTTTTGTTTAGTAAACCCACCTCCCACTACCTTTGGGTTGAGTGAACTCACCTCACTGCATATCTACCTTTGTGTTCAGTAAACCCACATCACTGCATATAACTACATTTTGTGTTCAGTGAACCCACCTTACTGCATATAACTACCTTTGTGTTGAGTGAACTCACCTCACTGCATACAACTACCTTTGTGTTGAGTGAACTCACCTCACTGCATATAACTACCTTTGTGTTGAGTGAACTCACCTCACTGCATATAACTACCTTTTGTGTTCAGTGAACCTACCTCACTGCATATAACTACCTTTGGGTTGAGTGAACTCACCTCACTGCATCTAACTACTTTTAGTGTTCAGTGAACCCACCTCACTGCATCTAACTACCTTTGTGTTGAGAGAACCCAACCTCACTGCATATAACTAGCATCCCCCCGAGATGGACAAAATGGACAAACCAGGTAGAGAAGAGGTAGAGGCAGACCCAGAGGAAGGCCACCTTGCACCGGCAGGTCTGTGCGAGGTGGTGTTGCTGTGATTTTGTGCGGACCTGGCCCAAAGTACAGTGCTCAGAAGAAGGCACGTGCCATCACTTCCCAAAATTGTGAGGACGTGGTTGAGTATTTAACACAGAACACCTCATCTCCCGCAGCCACCAGCGCTACAACAAGCTCCACATCCACTGCATTTGACACTTCGCAGGAGTTATTTGGTGTGGAAATCACTGATTCACAGCCAATAATGCTACAACAAGATGAAGGCGCTAAGCAAGTTACAACACCTCATACGTCTGAGTTAGGTGGCGATAGTATGGACGTGAGGAGGTGTGAGGTGTGAGGAGGGGGATGATGAAGTACCTGATGTTGGTGCAGTTGTGGAGGTATCTGAGGAAAGCGAAGCTGGGCAGGAGGATTATGATGACGATTCTACGGATGCCACGTATGTTCCCAATAGAGGAGATGACCAGGGGGACAGTTCAGAGGGGGAGCCAGGGAGGAGTAGGAGGAGACGAGTCCATGAACGAAGGGAGCTCGTCCTCAGAAACAGCTGGGGGCAGTGTCCGGCACCATGTATTGCCAGCTATGGACAGCCAGCCAACATGCCCTTCAAGGTCAGCTGCTGATGCCACCATAGTGCCATCACCCCAGGGGGGCTCAGCGGTTTGGAAATTTTTTACCGTGTGTATCTCAGATCGGAGAAAAGCCATCTGTTCTCTCTGCCTCCAAAAATTGAGCCTTGGAAAGGCCAACACTCACGTGGGGACAAGTGCCTTACAAAGGCACCTGGAGAAAAGGCACAAACAGCAAGGGGAAGAGCACCTGAGGAAAAGCAGCACCCAAAAGACAAGCCACCCTCCTTCTCCTCTTCCTCCTTCAGGTGCAGCATCTTCAGCCGCTTTCTCCCTTGCACCTTCACAGCCATCCTCCTCCACACCACCTCTGCCCTTGAGCGGTTCCTGCTCCTCTGCCCACAGCAGTAGCCAGGTGTCCGTGAAGGAAGTCTTTGAGCGGAAGAAGCCAATTTCTGCCAGTCACCCTTTTGCCCGGCGTCTGACAGCTGATGTGGCGGAACTATTAGCTCGCCAGCTATTACCATACAAGCTGGTGGAGTCAGAGGCTCTCTGTAAATTTGTGGCCATTGGGACACCGCAGTGGAAGATATCAGGCCGCAATTATTTTTCACAAAAGGCCATACCCAAACTGTACCGTGCAGTTGACAGGCAAGTGGTGTCATCTCTTGCGAAGAGTGTTGGGTCAAGGGTCCACCTGACCACAGATGCCTGGTCTTCCAAGCACGGGCAAGGCCGCTACATGACATACACAGCCAATTGGGTCAACCTGGTGACCGATGGCAAGCAGGGAGTATGTGGCTGCGCAGCGGACCAACTTATGACACCTCCACGGCTTGCAGGCAGGCCTCCTGCCACCCCTTCTCCTTCTCCTTCTGCTACATCCTCTTCACTGTCATCCTCCTCCTCTTCCTTGGCTGAGTGGCAGTTGAACTCTAGCGGTGCTGCCATCTCCTCCTCTCCCGCTACACAGCCCCATCTCCACAGAGCCTACGCTGCATGCCAGGTACGACGGTGTCACGCCATTTTAGACATGTCTTGCCTCAAAGCAGAGAGTCACACTGGACCAGCTCTCCTGGCTGCTCTTAACAAAGAGGTGGAGCAATGGCTGACCCCGCACCAGCTGGAGATCGGCAACATGGTGTGTGACAATGGGAGCTGTTAGAACCTGTTCCATATCACCTTGCTTCGACACCATTAACTTCTTACAGTTGCGTCTCACAGACTGTGAGATCACTTGACTCTCAACACAGCAAGCAGGAGATAGACTTTTCTCAGGCTTCTTCAATGTTTATGGAGTTTATTCAGGAAACAGAAATACAGATAGATACATTCATCATATCCTAGCCATGCCAATCTTCATGTTGCGTTACAAGCTTCTTGATTAGACTTCCTGCTGAAGTCAATCAGGTACCTTCTTCCTAACTACGTTACACTAGACTACCTATGTACAGCATACATTATATCAGATTACATATAGAATGGAAATACTTAGAGGTTCCAGTCAGCCTTTAGATCTAGCGGGAAAGTCAGAAGCAGAGTGCGCTCTCCATCGCTCACTCAGGGTTTAATACTGACTAGGAAAGAGTTAAATATGACATCATCTTCGCCATCCCCTAGATCAGTCTATTGGTGGACCGACTTGTGGTGTCATCATACACCCCTACTCGATTAATATTCAAGGAGGCTTCTGACCTACATGCAGGAATGTGGATATTTACCAAACATGGCTGATGTTTATTGTTCTAGTGGCGGTACATTTACTCAGTAAAAAGTGCGCTCCCTCACTCCTGGTACACTCCCAGATTACAAGCAAAATATATACAAAAGGTTATACAAAAAATAAAATACATTTTTTTTATATGTGGCTCAGTTCATCAGTTTACGTGTCCATGGATCGCAGAATCAGTCACCAAGCATGTAGTGTGTAATCCAATTTCTGTCAAAATAATCCTGCGCTCACACGTATCTCCTCCACTCCGTGTTTGTATCATTCATAAGAAAAAAAGGGGGAGACACAAAGACATAGCGTGATACTGTTTCAATAGCCTATCACTTATTATATAAATCCAAAAAACCTTAATCCACCAACATTCAGTTGATATATGTTCCCACCATGTGCTACCGCTGCCGAGCCACAGACAGCAGAAAAAACTTTATGCAGTAAGCACGCACTCCAAAATGTCCAAACAGTGAAGTAGACACCCTCACAGTGATTGAACCACAGATAGAGTCTCACAGGTCCTCACCATCTAAAGTAGCTGCCCAGACACAGACAGCAATAAAGGCATAGACCCACGAGTTCAATTCACCTCCTCCTGTGTGCAAGTTGTGACACCACCACCGCTAGCCTCTCACCTTCTTAGTTGCTGTCCAGATTATAAGACAGCAGCCACACTTTAGCTATATCCCCAACACTTTCCACAGCGTTTCTTCAGCGGTACAGACAGATCTCCCAGCTTAAAAGGCTTGTTAGACCTAATGACTGACGGAGCTTGACATAGTGTAAAACTGTATCATTTATTAAAAAATTAAAAGTAGTGCACTCACATCTTCCCAGTAAAAAATGCGCATATCAGCAAGACAGATCCAGCATGTTGACTCGCCCACGCCTCTAAGCTCCGCCCAACGCGTTTCGTACCTCCGTACTCATCAGGGGCTGGAGGCGTGTGGGTAATCGTAGTTTTTATATCCAGTATCCTTGTTCATTCGCCCTATCGGCATTGTGCCCATCTCCAAAATGGCCGCTATGGGACTTCCGCCCTTAAATTTACCCAGCAGCCTTCCGCTGCTTCCTGCCCAGCAATACATTGCCCAATTACAAACGTCCACGTCAGACTGGGCGTGCCTCCGGTCGCCTGCCACTCAACAGCAGAGCTCCAAATCGCCCTCACTCTGGACATAGTTAAGCTCTGCCCCCCGCATCATTCCGTGGACGTCATATGGAATATACGAAATCGGCTTGTAGAGCCAATTAAAAGCCAAGAGCCAGCTCCTGTAAAGTACCAACAAAGCTTAATAGATGGCTATACCCTCTCCTCAAACCCCGATGGGCAAAACGGTCTACTTAACACAACATATACAAATCGATCATAGCATATTTAACAATCTACCTAATACATAAGACAACTAACTAAATATTAGTCCGGCAACATTAATAATGATATACCCTCCAGACAACATATGACAGGTTCATGCCCATTGCAGTGCAAATATACATCAAAATGCAATTTTTAAATAACCAAGTTTAAATCCCACCTATTAAACTCCTCCCACAATATCCAACTAATGGATACATAAGGACATATGCGTCCCCCAATAGGTCAAGGGAAAGGGAAAAAAGGGGAAACCACACACACACAGGAGGAAAGGGGAAATGGAAGAAAAGGGGGGGGGGGAAGGGGGGGAAAGGGGGGAAAGGGGAGGAGGGGGGGCTTAGGGGAGAGGAGGGGGATCGGGCAGGGAATGAAATACGGGGAGAGGAAGGACAAGCCTCGATACCAACCAAAGGGGGCATACAATAACCCCATGTCCCCCACCTAATCATCTGATATAAAGCAGTTGAGGTCAAACTCAATGTTCAGACCCCTTGGATGCATGGTTTTCATCTCATATATCCAACGCGATTCCAGCTTAGATAATTCCCTCATCTTATTACAACCCCTCCATTTCCATGTTAATTTCTCTATTCCACAAAACCGCAGCCCTGTCGGGTCACTTGCATGATGTTCAGAAAATGTTTGGATAAATTATGTGCCTCATTCCTTTTTTTAATGTTCCGTACATGTTCCCCTATCCGCTCCCTCATGCAGGTTATTATTACAGACAAACCACGGGATGTGCTATGGGGGCGAAATTCGCCCCTAGCGTAGCCAATATTTTCATGGACAAGTGGGAGAGAGAAGTACTAAGAGATGGTAGGAGCAGGCCAGTAAAAAAGTGGTTTTGGTATATTGATGACCTCTGCATCATCTGGAGTGATGGAGCAAAGGAATTCGAGAAATACTTGTGCTGGCTTAACTCTAATGAAAAAGGGATTAGGCTTACGGCGGAATATAGTCAAGACAGAATTTGCTTCCTAGACCTGGACCTATATAGGAAACGTGACAGACTACAGATGAGGACACATTTCAAGAAGACCGATAGAAATGGGTATATCCCCTACTATAGCTGCCATCATAGGAATTGGCTCACCAATATACCAAAAGGTCAGATGTATAGGATTAGGAGGAATTGTCCAGAGATCTCTGATTTTAGAGAACAGACAGACATGTTAATTGATAGGTTTGTTGAGAAGGGTTATGACAGAGACAGACTATTGCAGATTAGGGATGCGACTGAGAACATTGATAGGGGGCAGATGCTACGAGATGGAAGGAGCAGAACACAAGAAGGGGCCAATTTTGAATATGCTATATTACTGGATTACAATTCTAGATATAATGAGGTAGAACGGGTGTTTAAAAGGCATTGGAACATACTGAAGGCCGATAATGTTTTGGGACCAAAATTACCAGCAAAGCCACGGTTTATATATAGGAAGGCACAAAATTTGCAGCAAATTCTTGTCCCTAGTTTCATAGATGGCCCAAGAGTACAAGGGGGAGACCTATTGGGCAGTAAAGGGTTTTTTCCTTGTCATAACTGTGTGGGATGTAGAGAAGCACAGGGGCATAGAGGACAGCAGTTTGTGGGATGGAGTAATGGTAAAGAATATAAGATAAGGGATTGTATTACGTGTAACACTCATCACGTGGTATATTTGTGTTGGTGTCCATGTGGATACTAATACATAGGGAGGACAACGAGGAAATTGAGGGAGCGGATAGGGGAACATGTACGGAACATTAAAAAAGGTAATGAGGCACATAATTTATCCAAACATTTTTCTGAACATCATGCAAGTGACCCGACAGGGCTGCGGTTTTGTGGAATAGAGAAATTAACATGGAAATGGAGGGGTTGTAATAAGATGAGGGAATTATCTAAGCTGGAATCGCGTTGGATATATGAGATGAAAACCATGCATCCAAGGGGTCTGAACATTGAGTTTGACCTCAACTGCTTTATATCAGATGATTAGGTGGGGGACATGGGGTTATTGTATGCCCCCTTTGGTTGGTATCGAGGCTCGTCCTTCCTCTCCCCGTATTTCATTCCCTGCCCGATCCCCCTCCTCTCCCCTAAGACCCCCCCCCCTCCCCTTTTCCCCCTTTCCTTCCCCTTTCCCGACTCCCCCCCCCCTTTTCTTCCATTTCCCCTTTCCTCCTGTGTGTGTGTGGTTTCCCCTTTTTTCCCTTTCCCTTGACCTATTGGGGGACGCATATGTCCTTATGTATCCATGAGTTGGATATTGTGGGAGGAGTTTAATAGGTGGGATTTAAACTTGGTTATTTAAAAATTGCATTTTGATGTATATTTGCACTGCAATGGGCATGAACCTGTCATATGTTGTCTGGAGGGTATATCATTATTAATGTTGCCGGACTAATATTTAGTTAGTTGTCTTATGTATTAGGTAGATTGTTAAATATGCTATGATCGATTTGTATATGTTGTGTTAAGTAGACCGTTTTGCCCATCGGGGTTTGAGGAGAGGGTATAGCCATCTATTAAGCTTTGTTGGTACTTTACAGGAGCTGGCTCTTGGCTTTTAATTGGCTCTACAAGCCGATTTCGTATATTCCATATGACGTCCACGGAATGATGCGGGGGGCGGAGCCTAACTATGTCCAGAGTGAGGGCGATTTGGAGCTCTGCTGTTGAGTGGCAGGCGACCGGAGGCACGCCCAGTCTGACGTGGACGTTTGTAATTGGGCAATGTATTGCTGGGCAGGAAGCAGCGGAAGGCTGCTGGGTAAATTTAAGGGCGGAAGTCCCATAGCGGCCATTTTGGAGATGGGCACAATGCCGATAGGGCGAATGAACAAGGATACTGAATATAAAAACTACGATTACCCACACGCCTCCAGCCCCTGATGAGTACGGAGGTACGAAACGCGTTGGGCGGAGCTTAGAGGCGTGGGCGAGTCAACATGCTGGATCTGTCTTGCTGATATGCACATTTTTTACTGGGAAGATGTGAGTGCACTACTTTTAATTTTTTAATAAATGATACAGTTTTACACTATGTCAAGCTCCTTCAGTCATTAGGTCTAACAAGCCTTTTAAGCTGGGAGATCTGTCTGTACCGCTGAAGAAACGCTGTGGAAAGTGTTGGGGATATAGCTAAAGTGTGGCTGCTGTCTTATAATCTGGACAGCAACCAAGAAGGTGAGAGGCTAGCGGTGGTGGTGTCACAACTTGCACACAGGAGGAGGTGAATTGAACTCGTGGGTCTATGCCTTTATTGCTGTCTGTGTCTGGGCAGCTACTTTAGATGGTGAGGACCTGTGAGACTCTATCTGTGGTTCAATCACTGTGAGGGTGTCTACTTCACTGTTTGGACATTTTGGAGTGCGTGCTTACTGCATAAAGTTTTTTCTGCTGTCTGTGGCTCGGCAGCGGTAGCACATGGTGGGAACATATATCAACTGAATGTTGGTGGATTAAGGTTTTTTGGATTTATATAATAAGTGATAGGCTATTGAAACAGTATCACACTATGTCTTTGTTTCTCCCCCTTTTTTTCTTATGAATGATACAAACACGGAGTGGAGGAGATACGTGTGAGTGCAGGATTATTTTGAAAGATAGTGGCGGTACATGCCCAGGTCAGGGAGACCTGTGGCCTTGTCCACAGAACAGCTTCTTGGTATGTTCTAGTTCTGCTGACAGAACTGGAGATTCTCTCTCTAAGAGAAAATCCCTTAAAGGGCAGGTCTGCTCCTCAAGCCTTTTTGACTAACTCAGTCCAAATAACTGAGGCCTACTTAAATTATAACAGGAGCAATCTCCGTTCCGCTTTGAATTTGGGAAAGCTGACACATGTACCCTGCATCTCTCTTCCAAGTGCCCAGGAGCACTCACAGTGGCTTTAATGCAGGAAAGTGCGCCTAGGTCCTCACCCCAGTACCAAGGGGTCACAACATAAAATTTTGCCAAAGGACCGGCACCACTCGATGTATTTAGAAGCTATTTATAACTTTATTGGCATCAATATGATAGCAACGACAGACGCTGTTTCGGCCCCCATGGGCCTTTATCAAGTTGCACAGGATGATCCTGTGCAACTTGATAAAGGCCCATGGGGGCCGAAACAGCGTCTGTCGTTGCTATCATATTGATGCCAATAAAGTTATAAAGAGCTTCTAAATACATCGAGTGGTGTCGGTCCTTTGGCGAAATTACATGTACCCTGCATGGCACATGTGCTGAATCTGGTCGTGCAAAAAATTGTGTCAAAGTACCCAGGCTTAAAAGACGTCCTGAAGCAGGCCAGGAAGTTTTGTGGGTGTTTCAGGCGGTCTTACATGGCCATGGCACGCTTTGCGGACATTCAGCGGAGAAATAACTTGCCAGTGAGACGCCTGATTTGCGATAGCCTGACTTGCTGGAATTCCACCCTGCTCATGTTCTCTTGCCTGCTAGACCAGGAGAAAGCCGTCACCCAGTACCTGCATAATTACAGTAAAAGGACACAATCTGGGAAGATGGGTATGTTCTGGCCACCGAACTGGACACTGATGCGAAATGCATGCAGGATCATGCAGACGTTTGAGGAGGTGACCAACCTGGTGAGTCGCAGTGAAGGCACCATCAGCGACTTTATCCCCTACGCTTACTTCCTGGAGCGTGCCGTGCATCGAGTGGTGGATGAAGCTGTGGAGGAGCGTGAGCAGGAATAGTTACGGTAGGAGGAGTCGTGGGAGCAATTTTCATCCGAACCAGATGTTTCCTTGACACCTGCGGCAGCACAGAGGGGGGAGGAGGAGGAAGAGGAAGAGTCATGTGGGGAAGGAGAGGAGTCAGACTCGGATGAGGATGAGGAAGGTGTTTCTGTGGAGGATAAAGAGGCGGCGGCAAAAGAACAACCGCAGCAGCCATCAGAGGGGGCTTGTGCTGCTCCACGTTCCCGTGGTATTGTTCGTGGCTGGGGGGAGGAAGAGGAGTTGCGTGACGTCACTGTAATGATCTGCTCAGCTGTCTGCATGGGCAGACAGCTGTTTGTCCATTCTTTAGGTCTGAGTGTTGCAGGTCTCTGGAAAAGAGACCTGTCTTCGCTTTGCAACTTTCAGAGTTGCTCTGCTGGTGAGGAATTTGCATATACTTGTCATGCAAATTGCCTAGCTGCCTCCTTTGATGGCTTGCAGTACAAATACCTTTTGCTCCCAGAATCCCTTGCTGGTCATGATGGTTTGTTTCTGCAAACTCTCCTGGAGTATCAGCCTTGCTATCGTTTGCTAAGATTATCTTAGAGTAATTCCTTGGGACTGCACTAGGCATCCCTTCTAGTGCAGTCAGGTTGTATTATCGGCATTGCCTTGTTCTGTCTCTCTGTCTCGATTGTCTTGTCACCAGCGGCGGTCGACAGGAAATCATTCTGTCTGTCTGGGAGTGTAGGCCAGAGCTGCGGTTGCTACTGGCTGCTCCATCTGTCTGGGTTGCATTCGCCCTAGTGGTAGTGGCAGTGCTTCCTTCTGTATTCTGCCTTAGCGGTGCTAGTCAGAGCAGCGGTTGCTACTGGTAGCCCCATCTGTCTGTCTTGTCTGGTACGAACGCTTGCTGTACGCTCGGTGAGGTAACCGTTTAGCAAGCGTTCGCATTCTCTATTTCGTGTTTGTGTTTCATTGGTTAGTTAGGGTGGCACGCTTATCACTGGGCGCCTAACGCGCGGTGATCGTGTCTTAAACGCGTTCGCTGTTGCAAATGAGTGCGGTGTTCGCATTTAGCTAGCGTTTGTTATTTTCCTTGATGTTGTGATTGTTGTTGCTTTCTGTGCCTTTCTTGCTACTCTCGTGCTCTGTCCTGCTTGGTCTTGTGTCACTGTTGGCAATCGCCAGTCTTGCGATTGCGTTCATACTTTGTTTCTGCTGATGTGTGTTCACCGTCGCTGGGTGGCGACTAGATTGGTGGACACACATTCATTCTGTCTCTATGCTCTCTCTCTCTTTTAGGGCTATCCAGCCCTGCATTGCTTCAACTCGTACAATTCCCAACTGGCATCTGTGGCTGTGCAGAGGGTGTGTTCGTCTGCACTCCACAGCTCCATCTGCCGATGGGAATCTCCCTCTACAGGTGCATAGCACCATAGCTGGGTTCTCTCAAATTACACGCTTGTGGAGGATTTCCGTAGTGTCAGCGCGCGTCCTGTGCGTTGACCACGGAAATAGTTCCGCAATCGTTACAGTCACTTAGCAAGAGCAAGAGGAGATGGAGAGTACATCAAGATCCAACTTTGTGCAGATGGCCTCTTTCATGTTGTCCAGCTTGTTGAGGGACCCCCGTATCAAAAAACTCAAGGGGAATGACCTGTACTGGGTGGCCACGCTACTAGACCCTCGGTACAAGCACAAAGTGGCGGACCTGTTACCAACTCAACAGAAGGCGGAAAGGATGCAGCACTTGCAGAACAAGCTGGCAATGATGCTTTACAATGTGTTTAAGGGTGATGTGACAGTACAACGCAATAAAGGTACCACTAGCAGTAATCCTCCTCCTCCCAAGTCCACGCAGGCAAGGACAGGAAGCTCCAGCAATCTCGGGGTGATGTCAGACATGCGGACATTCTATATTCCAACGCCTCGCCGTAGCTCTTCCGGATCCACCCTCCACCAACTCCTGGACCAGCAGGTAGCCGACTACCTGGCCTTAACTGTGGATGTAGACACTGCGAGCAGCGACGATGAACCCTTGGTCTACTGGGTGCGCAGGCTTGACCTGTGGCCAGAGCTGTCCCAATTCGCCATCCAACTTCTCTCTTGCCCTGCCGCAAGCGTCCTGTCAGAAAGGACCTTCAGTGCAGATGGAGGCATTGTCACTGAGAAGAGAAGTTGCTTAAGTCACAACAGTGTTCAGTACCTCACCTTTATCAAAATTAGTCCTGTGTATCAAAATGAATGAGGCATGGATCCCGGAGGGCTACTGCCCGACCAAAGACTAAGTCAGTCCCCACACACAGCATCTCTGCCTGCAGGCCGCTTGACTGCCATCTCTGCCACCACCAACAGGGTCCAGGACTCTCGGCGGATTCCTGAATTTTTAAGGCCGCTGCTAGCACCGGCCGCTATACTAATTTTTCTGGTGCGTGTACATGCCTGCCTAATTTTTCTGGCTGCACTGCGGGCGGCTGCAACAACAAAAAAAAAAGGCATGCACATGTGCCCATCCCCCTTCGTGATCATTACCTTGCCGCGGTGAAGGGGCTTGCGTATCACAATGAAGCAATGACCGCCGGCTATATGAGTGTCTCGGGTGGGGGTGGCACACCAAAGATAATAAGGTCGTTGCTTCATTGTGGTCAGACCAAATTTGATCAGCTGGACAGTCACTGTTTTGTCATTCAGCTACATCAGCCGGGTGACCATATGGGCTGTAAAGCCACCATCACCTGCACTCTCGTCATGGTGCGCACCAGTCCAGCACGGCCGTCACTACACAAACGGCTGTTTGCAGTCACTGCATACCTTTCACTGCATCTGTGACTGCACATTGTATTATACCTGGCAGTCAGTGCATACCTTGCACTTGAATGGATGGCAGACTTGCCCTCCATAACTGATTCTCGTAAAAGGCAAGTGGTGTCATCTTTGTCCGCCATAACAGATTCTCGTTAAAGGATTTAAAGTGAAATTGTTTCAAAAACAGCAGGTCTTCCCGTATTGTTATTTTTGGCCACTACCTCGGGGCGGGAATGCCATGCCTGCTGCCTTCCTTGCCTGGATGTGTGGTGGTAGCCGTTTCTTAGGCTCCAATTCCAGAACGGAGAAACTAGTACCATCAAAAGTTTCACATACTTGAAGGAATGGCAGACTTGCCCTCCATAAAACATTCTTGGCAAATGCTTTCGAGTTGGTTTGTCTTCCGCTGGGTCAAGGGTCCATCTGATCACAGATGCCTGGTCTGCAAAGCACGGTCAGGGCAGGTACAGCATGGGTCTCAGCAGGCTCCCACTTCGGACCGGAATCGAACCTTGATTCCCCGACCATCACCTGTGGTGACAATGGCAGACTTGCCCTCCATAACAGATTCTCATTAAAGGATTTAAAGTGAATTCATTTCAAAAACAGCAGGGCCTCAAAAGACCTCCCGTATTGTTATTTTTGGTCACTACCTCGGGGCGGGCATGCCTGTCGCCCTCCTTGCCTGGATGTGTGGTGGTAGCCATTTGTTAGGCTACAACTCCAGACTGGAATCACACCAGGAAGGGTTCCCCCGCCATTACCCTTGGTCACAATGGCAGACTTGCTCTCCATAATAGATTCTTGTTGCAGGTACTGAACAGCAAGTAGAAAATGTAATGTAAAAAAAATAGATGTAAGCTTTAACAATGGTAGAGAAAGAACCATCGGAAGTTGATAAGGCAGATAGACATTACCTAACCAGACATCACTGAGTGAGGAAGAGCAATCTCGTCATGGTGTGCACTGCGCAGTAGTCCACCACGGCCGTCACAACACAGACAGCTGTTTGCGGTGCATTGCACAGTGAGTGTGGTGTGTCAGTGTGAAGCAGTACTCTAATTACACTTCCTAAATGATGTATACACATGCAAAATGTTTGAAAGCACTTTAGGCCTGCAATTTAGCATTCAATGGGATTCCTGCCCTTAAAACACTGCTTTGCATCAAATCCAGATTTTTTCCCGGGACTTTTGGCATGTATCCCACTCCGCCACCTGGGGGTCCAGGTGTTAGACCCCTTGAAACATGTTTTCCATCACTTTTCTGGCCAGCATAAGTGTTTCTAGTTTTTCAAGTTCGCCTCCCCATTGAAGTCTATTGCGGTTTGCAAACTTTTCCGCGAACCGAACCTTCCGCGGAAGTTCGCGAACCAAAAATTGGAGGTTCGCGACATCTCTAAATACAATAAGAAAAAAAATATGTGTAGAAAAGGGCGGGAAAGGGTGTACACTTTAATAAAGAGTCTGGGTTGGTGGTGTCGGGTGGTGACTTAGTGACAACAAAACAATTAAAGTCAGTCACACACGGTCGGACGCAATCAATCAATAGGGTCGGGCAGATGACAGTCACATATCACAATGGATGCTGGCCTGTGAAGTAACTATTAGACAGTACAGAAGCTAATAAAGTCACAGACTAACAGTAGAAATTAAGTAAACGAGTAGTAATAGTAGTAGTAGTAGTGGTAGTAGTAGTACACAATTAACTATAATCCCTAGTGTACTACACAATAACTAAGTCGTGTGGCAGACAGTGAGTGACAACTAAAGTCGGTCACACACGGTCGGACGCAATCAATCAATAGGGTCGGGCAGATGACAGTCACAGATCACAACGGATGCTGGCCTGTGAAGTAACTATTACAAAGTACAGAAGCTAATAAACTCACAGACTAACAGTAGAAATATGTAAACGAGTGGTAGTAGTAGTAGTGGTGGTAGTAGTAGTACGCAACTAACAATAATCCCTAATGTACTACACAATAACTAAATCGTGTGGCAGACAGTGAGTGACAATTAAAGTCGGTCACACACGGGCGGACGCAATCAATCAATAGGGTCGGGCAGATGATAGTCACAGATCACAACAGATGCTGGCCTGTGAAGTAACTATTACACAGTACAGAAACTAATAAACTCACAGACTAACAGTAAAAATTAAGTTAACGAGTAGTAGTAGTAGTAGTAGTGGTGGTAGTAGTAGTACGCAACTAACTATAATCCCTAGTGTACTACACAATAACTAAGTCATGTGGCAGACAGTGAGTGACCATTAAAGTCAGTCACACACGGTCGGACGCAATCATTCAATAGGGTCGGGCAGATGACAGTCACAGATCACAACAGATGCTGGCCTGTGAAGTAACTATTACACAGTACAGAAGCTAATAAACTCACAGACTAACAGTAGACATAAGTAAACAAGTAGTAGTAGTAGTGGTGGTAGTAGTAGTACGCAACTAACTATAATCCCTAGTGTACTACACAATAACTAAATTGTGTGGCAGACAGTGAGTGACAATTAAAGTTGGTCACACACGGCCGGACGCAATCAATCAATAGGGTCGGGCAGATGCAGTGGCGTATCTAGGTAATATGGCGCCTATGGCAAACACTGAAAATGCGCCCCCCTCCTTTCTCCATCAGAGCCCCTTCCCCTGTAAAAACAGCACCATTCCTTACATACCCTTGTTGTTGTTTTTTGCGGCTTATTGCTGCCTGCTTTTTCAGAAATACTTCTTTTACATTACTATTAAGTAGACTTGTGGCTCAAAATTAATAAAATAATCAAGTAGTCACAGACATCCAGACGGGGGAAATTCTAACCATTTTTTTGTCACCCCAGGCAAAAAAACCTGTCCCCAACCCATGTCATATACAGTACACATACACTATGGAACATATTCCATATGATATATAGACCATGCACCATTTTAATACATGCTGTCATCATGTCCCTTAGAAAAAAAACACACACACACACCAGGTATAACATCCCCTACAGAACAATTTCAGGTATAAGAGTATGTAAAGTGCTGCAGAAGATGTGCTATATAAATACATTATAATTATATCGTAGGACATTTGAGTATGACTATGGTAATAATTATATTGTAAGCTCCTCTGGTGACAGTGACAAGGCTATATATTCTGTAAAGAGCTGTGAAAAATATCAATGCTAAATAGATACACAATATGGTAGGACATTAGGCTATGACAATGGTAGGATTAGTTTGTATGCTCCTCTGAGGACAGGCAGTGAAATTGTACTCTGTAAAGTGCTGCAGAAGATGTCAGTGCTATATAAATACATAATAATAATATGGTAGGACATTAGACTATGACTATGGTAGGGATTAGATTGTGAGCTCCTCTGAGGACAGTCCGTGACATGACTATGTACTCTGTAATGTGCTGCAGAAGATGTCAGTGCTATATAAATACATAATAATAATATGGTAGGACATTAGACTATAACTATGGTAGGATTAGATTGTGAGCTCCTCTGAGGACAGTCCGTGACATGACTATGTACTCTGTAAAGTGCTGCAGGAGATGTCAGTGCTATATACATACATAATAATAATATGGTAGGACATTAGACTATGACTATGGTAGGGATTAGATTGTGAGCTCCTCTGAGGACAGTCCGTGACATGACTATGTACTCTGTAAAGTGCTGCAGGAGATGTCAGTGCTATATACATACATAATAATAATATGGTAGGACATTAGACTATGACTATGGTAGGGATTAGATTGTGAGCTCCTCTGAGGACAGTCCGTGACATGACTATGTACTCTGTAAAGTGCTGCAGGAGATGTCAGTGCTATATAAATACATAATAATATGGTAGGACATTAGACTATGACAATAGTAGGATTAGATTGTGAGCTCCTCTGAGGACAGTCCGTGACAGGACTATGTACTCTGTAAAGTGCTGCAGGAGATGTCAGTGCTATATACATACATAATAATATGGGAGGACATTAGACTATGACAATAGTAGGATTAGATTGTGAGCTCCTTTGAGGACAGTCAGTGACAGGACTATGTACTCTGTAAAGTGCTGCAGGAGATGTCAGTGCTATATACATACATAATAATATGGGAGGACATTAGACTATGACAATAGTAGGATTAGATTGTGAGCTCCTCTGAGGACAGTGACATGACTATGTACTCTGTAAAGTGCTGCAGGAGATGTCAATGCTATATAAATACATAATAATGATATGGTAGGACAGTAGACTATGACAATAGTAGGATTAGATTGTGAGCTCCTCTGAGGACAGTCCGTGACATGACTATGTACTCTGTAAAGTGCTGCAGAAGATGTCAGTGCTATATACATACATAATAATAATATGGTAGGACATTAGACTATGACTATGGTAGGATTAGAGTGTGAGCTCCTCTGAGGACAGTCAGTGACATGACTATGTACTCTGTAATGTGCTGCAGAAGATATCAGTGCTATATAAATACATAATAATACTATGGCAGGACATTAGCCTATGACTATGGCAGGGATTAGAGTGTGAGCTCCTCTGAGGACAGGCAGTGAAATGCCTACGTACTGTGTAATGTGCTGCAGAAGATGTCAGTGCTATTATAATAATATGGCGTGGCTATGGTAAAGATTAAATTGCAAGCTCCTCTGGTGACAGCCAGTATATTCTTATTAAATGCACGGCTAGAATGCTCCTGGCCACACCTACACAACCAGGTGGCTGCAATGACATAAAGTGAATATGGAGTGAACAGAGCATTGGTTTCCATTCAACTGCTTCCACTTGAAGCCACAAATGGGCAGCAGAGCAGCCCAATGGAGGACAGTCCACCCAAACGGGAACCTGTAAGTGAACTAAAGGCATTCATGTTAACTTACCTAGGGCTTATTCCAGTCCTCTGTAGTTCATCAGGTCCCACACTCTCCTCCCAGTCTGCTGCTGTGCCCCTCCGAATGCTGGCCGACTGACTCCTGTTGCAGGCTAAGGTACATGTGCGGCCCCAGCCTTGATTGAGCTCCATTCTGTGCATGCGCAGTAGCAAGGTTTATGAACAGTGAAGGCACAGAACGCTCCTTGCAACTGGAGCACGAGCAAGGACAGGGCCGCACTGGGGATGCACAGTTGCCCGCGATAGGGCTCAGTGGACCAGCATTCAGAGGGGCACAAAAGCACAGTACACTGGGAGGACAGCTGAAGACCTGATTGACAGGGAGCTGGAGGAAGCCCTAGATAAATTAAACTGAATGCAGCTTTCATTCACAATTCCCTTTAATCCATAAGGGCCTCACAGTATACAAAAGTAGGCACATACAGTAGATTGCTAGGATAGTAGTAGGGTAGGGGGAGGGTGTTAAGAAAAGGTAGCATATGACACCAAATTAAAACACAATTATTATTTTTTTACATTTAATTGAACAAATAGAATACTGTAAATGATCACCTCTCAGTCTACTGTCTGCAGCAGCAGCAGAAGCTGGGCAGCACAATGTAGTGCAGTGAGTCACACACTCAGTGATGCACCTGTGCTGTCCCAGCTGGCTGCTGCTGCTTTCAGGCCGGCTTACATGTCCTGGGCTGCTTGCTGCCTGTCACTATAAACATTGGATCGCCACCACAGTCTCCCCGGATGATGTCCACAGTGGAGTCACCCATCGTTGCCAGTTCAGTCAGGAACTCGTGGCAGACGAAGAGGCGGCAGGTATCAATTTTCTATTGGCCCTGCAGGAGAGGGGCGGGTCTTACAGACAGGAAGAGAACTCTACACTCCTGTTCCGAATGGCCCGGGGAGGGGGCGGGACTAGAAACTAAGAATGGCGGCGATAACAAACTAAACGGGACTCGAGAGGCTGCAAGCGTGCCAGCGGAGGGGGAAACGAGGATTGTACTGGCACTGTATTGTCGCTGATTCCTCTTACCCAAATCGCTCAGAATCAAAGGTGACCGCAGTGAGTAGAGGGAGGGCGCACAGACAGTACCCAGATGGCTGCACTTCACATGTTGGAGTGTGCAGTGCTCTGCGTCCGCAGGTACTGTGCGCTGTCTCCTCACGCCGTTTGCCGCTATTCTGAGGTCTGAGCGATGCGGGGATGGCGGAGCAGCAGTGACGTGACAGGCGGGACACGCATAGAGAGGCATGGGTGATAGCAAAGAAGGGGGGTCAGGCATGGCGCCCATGGGTGCTATGGCGCCCATGGCACTAGCCATACCTGCACCCCTCTAGATCCACCTCTGGGCAGATGACAGTCACAGATCACAACGGATGCTGGCCTGTGAAGTAACTATTACACAGTACAGAAACTAATAAACTCACAGACTAACAGTAGAAATTAAGTAAACGAGTAGTAGTAGTAGTAGTGGTGGTAGTAGTAGTATGCAACTAACTATAATCCCTCCCTAGTGTACTACACAATAACTAAGTCTTGTGGCAGACAGTGAGTGACCATTAAAGTCAGTCACACATGGTCGGACACAATCAATCAATAGGGTCGGGAAGATGACAGTCACAGATCACAACAGATGCTGGCCTGTACACAGTCAATAACTAACTATTAACTTACACAGTACTGAAGCTAATAAACTAACTGTAACATCCCCTATGATGGCGGCTGCGGGTACGCAGGATACCTCTGCAGCCACCTTTGTTCTCGGTACTGAGGCCTCATCCGTTCCGCTGGCATCTAACACGCCAGGGACGGGACTGTCAGTTGCTTATAGGGTTGCTGTCTCACGTGGGCGCACGCGGAGACAGGACATTTATGCTGGAAGAAGGCACGTCAGCTGTCCTGCCGGTCGGCTGACGTCAGGAGAGACTCACGGTGCCCGGATTAGCTGATTGGCAGGGGCGTGGCTGTGGGCTCTCCTCACTGCTTCATAAGCGTTCTCCGCTCACTTACAAACGGTCTGCTGTTGTGAATTCGTCAGTGTTAGCGCTCCGACCTTAGACTAGTTCCGGTGTGTTTTGATCTGGGAGAAAACCAGGGATTTCACACAAGACTAGGATTATTGCCTTATTGTATTATTGATATTCTGTGTACGACTCTGGCTTATCTCTGACTCTGATTCTGCTCTACGTTTCTGTACTTCTGCCCATCTGATCTAAGTTGCTGAACCTCTGCCTGAATCATTCCTATTCTCTTGCCTTCTGATTTTGTACTGTACCAGCCTGTCTGCTGCTGAACCTTGCCTGTCTGACCCTTCAACTCTCCAGTGAGCCCTTGTCACTGGAGAGGTGCTCTGATAGTACCCACCAGCCCCTCTGGTGAGGTCTAGCTAAACTATCTAGTTACTATTGTTGATAATACCCACCAGCTCCTCTGGTGAGGTCTAGCTAAACTATCTAGTTACTATTGTTGGTAGTACTCACCAGCTCCTCTGGTGGGGTCTAGCTACTATTTAGTTACTGTTGCTGATAGCGCTCACCAGCTCCTCTGGTGTAGGCTCCTAGCTACCGAGCTTCTATCTTGGCTAGTACCCTCCAGCTCTTCTGGTGGGGCCTAGCACAGATTGGTTGCAGATAGTACCCACCAGCTCCACTGGTGAGGTTTAGTCAAACTATCTGCCATTTCCTCTGGTGGTTCTCTCCAGCCCCTTTGGTGAGATCTACACTCTACTGTTGCACCAAACACTATTGTCACCACATCTCTGCTTTCTATACTTGCATTATTGGTGATTCTGCAGATCACCACATAATCAGGTATAGAGTCTGCATTATTGGTGATTCTGCAGATCACACAATAATCAGACGTCTGTGTTGCTACTCCAATACGTTATACAATCGTTACAGAACAGCAGACCATAACAAGTATGGAGGCACTGTGCAATCGGGTTGAACTCTTGACCACAACCCTTAACGATCTTATCAAGACGGTTAATGTACAGCAGACTCAGATTAACCAGCTGATTGAATCTGTTAACCATCTGAAAGAACGTAATGCACAAGTGTCATCCCCTCTTGCCATTGAGCCCAGGATGCCCCCTCCTGAAAAGTTCTCGGGGAATCGCTCTGCCTTCCAAAATTTTAAACATCGGTGTTTATCTTACTTTGAGCTAAGGCCAGTCTCTTCAGGTACAGAAACTCAGAGAGTCACTTTGATTAAAACATTATTATCTGGCGATTCGCAGACCTGGGCCAATAGTCTCCCACAGGGTCATGAGGCTTTGACCTCAGTTGAGGAATTTTTTAAAGCTATGGCTATTATATATGATGATCCCGATTTAGCTATAACATCAGAGAGGAAACTAAAAACCCTCAGGCAGGGGAACAATCCAGCCGAAACTTACGCTGCTGAGTTTAGGAGGTGGGCAGTGTCAGCCAGGTGGGGTCAGTACGCCTTACTAGATTGCTTTTTATCGGGGTTATCTGATGCAGTAGCAGATTTGATGTTGGGTCACCCTGAACCCAAATCTTTAGATGAGGCCATATCATTGGCCATCAAGATTGATCGGCGAGTTCGCTACCAGAAGCAGGCCCGGGGTAAGATGCCAGGGAGATTTGCTTCTGGTACCTTTGCGCCTCCTGTCTCCTTCTCTCCTCCTCGGGATGAGCCAATGCAGATTGGACAGTCCAAGCTCACCGAGGTTGAGAAAAATCTAGACGTAAAGAAAAACTCTGTCTTTATTGTGCCGAGAATGGGCATATAGTATCCAACTGTCCCAAGAAAGCGGAAAACTTGATCGCCTAGGAGTAGCTAGAGGTACTACCCTAGGCGATCCAGTCGTACCTCTAAACAATAAACGCTTGCTTCTGCCGTGTTCTATCACCTGGGAGGGACAGACTCATTCCACCCAGGCCTTAATAGACTCGGGTTCCGCTGTTAATGTTATGGCTTATGATTTTGCTCTTAAATTCGGTTTTCCGCTTATTTCTGTGGGACAGCAGGTACAGATAACTGCAATGGACGATTCCCCATTGCAGGAGAAACAGTCCCTTACCCAGACTCCGGTAGTGTTATGTCAACTGGGAGTCTTGCATAAGGAACAGATACAATTTCTGGTACTCAAGATGTCCACCTCCACTGTTATTCTGGGTATGTCGTGGCTTAAAAAACACTCCCCTCAGATTGACTGGAGTTCCAGGCAGTTAGTAAGTTGGTCCTCCCACTGTCGTCATCATTGTTTGGAGAAAGTTACCATAGGCGCTACCGAGATCCAAGTGGAGGGGTCATCTGAGCAGTCCTCTGACCCCCGTGAGATAGAAAGCTGGAAAGATTGGGCCTCTATATTGAACCCATTCCAGCAGGAGGTTCCTGAGGGGAAACCAGATGGGGTTTTATTTGTGCCACTACAGTTTAGAATCAAAATTCTCCATATGTTTCATACTCATAAAAATGCCGGTCACCCTGGTGTGGCCCGCACTCTGGAGTTACTGGACAGATGTGTATGGTGGCCCTCTATGGTGTCTGATTGTAAAGACTTTGTCGGTAGTTGCTCTGTGTGTGCTAGGAGTAAGTCATCCAGACGTGCTCCTGTGGGTACACTACAGTCACTTCCAGTGCCAGAGCAACCATGGACCCACTTGTCCATGGACTTTGTGGGTGAATTGCCTAGGTCTGATGGGAAAACAGTCATATGGGTGGTAGTCGATAGGTTCAGCAAGATGGCCCATTTCATTCCCTTGGACGGACTCCCCACTGCACAGGAACTGGCGGAGCTCTTCATCCACCACATTTTTAAATTACATGGGATTCCAGAGATTATGGTGTCAGATAGGGGAGTACAGTTTGTTTCCAGATTTTGGAAGGCCTTTTGACATCTTTTGGGTATGAATCTATCATTTTCCTCTGGCTACCACCCACAGACAAACGGGCAGACCAAAAGGGTTAATCAGGCTCTAGAGCAATTTCTTAGTTGTTACGTGGCAGAGGCTCAGATGGATTAGGTCAAAATTTCTGCCCTTCGCAGAATTTGCCCACAATAACTTGAAGTGCGCTTCCTTGGGATTCTCCCATTTTCAGGTTGTAACAGGAAGATCTCTCCTCTGCCTGTGGTCTCGTCTCCCTTCCAAGCTTTGGAGGAGTGGCAGGGAACACTAGGGGAGATTTGGGAGATAGTCAGGAATGGTCTAGAGGGGGCTTTCGCTGCCCAGAAGAGACAGGCAGATAGGAGACGTTCTGTAGAGTGGAGCTTTGCACCGGGTGATAAGGTGTGGGTGTCTACCCGGCATTTGGCCTTAAAGCAACCTTCTGTTAAATTGGGTCCTAAATTAATAGGGCCATACTCTGTATCCAAGAAAGTCAATAACGTGACCTATGTGGTTGCTCTTCCGCCCAGCATGAGAGATGTCAAAACTTTCCATGTGTCCCTTTTGAAACCTGCCGTGCATGTGGATTCCACGGCGCCCGGATTGGCTGATTGGCAGGGGTGTGGCTGTGGGCTCTCCTCGACTGCTTCATAAGCATTCTCTGCTCATTTACAAATGGTCTGCTGTTGCGAATACGTCAGTGTTAGCGCTCAAACCTTAGACTAGTTCCGGTGTGTTTTGATCTGGGAGGAAACCAGGGATTTCACACAAGACTAGGATTATTGCCTTATTGTATTATTGATATTCTGTGTACGACTCTGGCTTATCTCTGACTCTGATTCTGCTCTACATTTCTGTACTTCTGCCCATCTGATCTAAGTTGCTGAACCTCTGCCTGAATCATTCCTATTCTCTTGCCTTCTGATTTTGTACTGTACCAGCCTGTCTGTTGCTGAACCTTGCCCTTGTCACTGGAGAGGCGCTCTGATAGTACCCACCAGCCCCTCTGGTGAGGTCTAGCTAAACTATCTAGTTACTATTGTTGGTAGTACCCACCAGCTCCTCTGGGGAGGTCTAGCTAAACTATCTAGTTACTATTGTTGATAGTACCCACCAGCTCCTCTGGTGAGGTCTAGCTAAACTATCTAGTTACTATTGTTGGTAGTACCCACCAGCTCCTCTGGTGGGGTCTAGCTACTATTTAGTTACTGTTGCTGATAGCGCTCACCAGCCCCTCTGGTGTAGGCTCCTAGCTACCCAGCTTCTATCTTGGCTAGTACCCTCCAGCTCTTCTGGTGGGACCTAGAACAGATTGGTTGCAGATAGTACCCACTAGTGTTGGGCGAACACCTAGATGTTCGGGTTCGAGAACGTTCGCCGAACATCGCCGCGATGTTCGGGTGTTCGCGCCGAACTCCGAACATAATGGAAGTCAATGGGGACCCGAACTTTCGTGCTTTGTAAAGCTTCCTTACATGCTACATACCCCAAATTAGCAGGGTATGTGCACCTTGGGAGTGGGTACAAGAGGAAAAAAAACATTTGAAAAAGAGTTTATAGTTTTTGAGAAAATTGATTGTAAAGTTTCAAAGGAAAAACTGTCTTTTAAATGCGGAAAATGTCATGTTTCTTTGCACAGGTAACATGCTTTTTGCCGCCATGCAGTCATAAATGTAATATAGATGAGAGGTTCAATAAACAGGGACCGGCAACGCTAACCCAGCAGCAGCACACGTGATGGAACAGGAGGAGGCGCAGGAGGAGAAGGCCACGCTTTGAGACACAACAACCCAGGCCTTGCATGAGGACAAGAAGCGTGCGGATAGCATGCTTTTTACCGCCATGCAGTCATAAATGTAATAAAGATAAGAGGTTCCATAAACAGGGACCGGTAACGCTAACCCAGCAGCAGCAGCAGCACACGTGATGGAACAGGAGGAGGCACAGGAGGAGAAGGCCACGCTTTGAGACACAACAACCCAGGCCTTGCATGAGGACAAAAAGCGTGCGGATATAGCAGCAATGCTTTTTGCCGCCATGCAGTCATAAATGCAATAAAGATAAGAGGTTCCATAAACAGGGACCGGTAACGCTAACCCAGCAGCAGCAGCAGCACACGTGATGGAACAGGAGGAGGCGCAGGAGGAGAAGGCCACGCTTTGAGACACAACAACCCAGGCCTTGCAGGAGGACAAGAAGCGTGCGGATAGCATGTTTTTTTCCGCCATGCAGTCATAAATGTAATAAAGATGAGAGGTTCCATAAACAGGGACCGGCAACGCTAACCCAGCAGCAGCAGCAGCACACGTTATGGAAAAGGAGGAGGCGCAGGAGGAGAAGGCCACGCTTTGAGACACAACAACCCAGGCCTTGCATGAGGACAAGAAGCGTGCGGATAGCATGCTTTTTACCGCCATGCAGTCAAATATGTAATAAAGATAAGAGGTTCCATAAACAGGGACCGGTAACGCTAACCCAGCAGCAGCAGCAGCACACGTGATGGAACAGGAGGAGGCGCAGGAGGAGAAGGCCACGCTTTGAGACACAACAACCCAGGCCTTGCAGGAGGACAAGAAGCGTGCGGATAGCATGCTTTTTTCCGCCATGCAGTCATAAATGTAATAAAGATGAGAGGTTCCATAAACAGGGACCGGCAACGCTAACCCAGAAGCAGCAGCAGCACACGTGATGGAACAGGAGGAGGCGCAGGAGGAGAAGGCCACGCTTTGAGACACAACAACCCAGGCCTTGCATGAGGACAAGAAGCGTGCGGATAGCATGCTTTTTACCGCCATGCAGTCAAATATGTAATAAAGATAAGAGGTTCCATAAACAGGGACCGGTAACGCTAACCCAGCAGCAGCAGCAGCACACGTGATGGAACAGGAGGAGGCGCAGGAGGAGAAGGCCACGCTTTGAGACACAACAACCCAGGCCTTGCAGGAGGACAAGAAGCGTGCGGATAGCATGCTTTTTTCCGCCATGCAGTCATAAATGTAATAAAGATAAGAGGTTCCATAAACAGGGACCGGTAACGCTAACCCAGCAGCAGCAGCAGCACACATGATGGAACAGGAGGAGGCGCAGGAGGAGAAGGCCACGCTTTGAGACACAACAACCCAGGCCTTGCATGAGGACAAGAAGCATGCGGATTGCATGCTTTTTACCGCCATGCAGTCATAAATGTAATAAAGATAAGAGGTTCCATAAACAGGGACCGGTAACGCTAACCCAGCAGCAGCAGCAGCACACGTGATGGAACAGGAGGAGGCGCAGGAGGAGAAGGCCACGCTTTGAGACACAACAACCCAGGCCTTGCAGGAGGACAAGAAGCGTGCGGATAGCATGCTTTTTTCCGCCATGCAGTCATAAATGTAATAAAGATGAGAGGTTCCATAAACAGGGACCGGCAACGCTAACCCAGCAGCAGCAGCACACGTGATGGAACAGGAGGAGGCGCAGGAGGAGAAGGCCACGCTTTGAGACACAACAACCCAGGCCTTGCATGAGGACAAGAAGCGTGCGGATAGCATGCTTTTTACCGCCATGCAGTCATAAATGTAATAAAGAGAAGAGGTTCCATAAACAGGGACCGGTAACGCTAACCCAGCAGCAGCAGCAGCACACGTGATGGAACAGGAGCAGGCGCAGGAGGAGAAGGCCATGCTTTTTGAGACACAACAACCCAGGCCTTGCATGAGGACAAAAAGCGTGCGGATATAGCAGCAATGCTTTTTGCCGCCATGCAGTCATAAATGTAATACAGATGAGAGGTTCAATAAACAGGGACCGGAAACGCTAAACCATCCCAGATGTTCATTGGTCATGTTACTTGGTTGGGGTCCTGGAGTGTTGCGTAGTCGTTTCCAATCCAGGATTGATATATTTTAATTTGAGTCAGACGGTCTGCATTTTCTGTGGAGAGGCGGATACGCCGATCTGTGACGATGCCTCCGGCAGCACTGAAACAGCGTTCCGACATAACGCTGGCTGCCGGGCAAGCCAGCACCTCTATTGCGTACATTGCCAGTTCGTGCCAGGTGTCTAGCTTCGATACCCAATAGTTGAAGGGTGCAGATGGATTGTTAGACACAGCTACGCCATCTGACATGTAGTCCTTGACCATCTTCTCCAGGCGATCGGTGTTGGAGGTGGATCTGCACGCTTGCTGTTCAGTGGGCTGCTGCTGCATGGGTGTCAGAAAATTTTCCCACTCCAAGGACACTGCCGATACCATTCCCTTTTGGGCACTAGCTGCGGCTTGTGTTGTTTGCTGCCCTCCTGGTCGTCCTGGGTTTGCGGAAGTCAGTCTGTCGGCGTACAACTGGCTAGAGGAGGGGGAGGATGTCAATCTCCTCTCTAAAGTCTCCACAAGGGCCTGCTGGTATTCTTCCATTTTGACCTGTCTGACTCTTTCTTCAAGCAGTTTTGGAACATTGTGTTTGTACCGTGGATCCAGAAGGGTATAAACCCAGTAATTGGTGTTGTCCAGAATGCGCACAATGCGTGGGTCGCGTTCAATGCAGTCTAGCATGAATTGAGCCATGTGTGCCAGAGTCCTACCAGAATCCTCATCATGCTCTTGTGAGCGTTGTGATAGTTGTTGTGATGCATCATAGTCGTCACCTTCTTCCTGGTCTGCTTCTGCTGACCATTCGCGCTGAATTGTGGAAGTCCAACGTGCACCGCTCTGGCCCTCGTCAGTGGTGGCAGGAAATTCCTGCTCCAACTCCAGCTGTTCCTCCTCCTCTTCTTCGTCATAGCTGCTGGGACCAGCATTTCCTGAGGCGGATGGCCTGATGTTGGTACCATCACGCTGATCGTTTTCTCCTTCAGATTCCCCCAGTTGCATCATGACAGCTGTTTCCTTGATTTTCAACATTGACCTCTTCAGTAAACACAGCAGTGGTATGGTAATGCTGACTGAAGAGTTGTCACTGCTCACAAGCAACGTGGATTGCTCAAAATTTTGGAGGACTTGGCAGAGGTCCAACATGTTGGCCCAATCGGATCCACAGAAGCTTGGCAGCTGGCCGGATGCGCCTCGGTACTGCGCCGTCATGTACTGGACCACTGCACTCTTCTGCTCGCAAAAGCGGGCTAGCATGTGCAGCGTAGAATTCCAGCGCGTAGGGACATCACACAGCAAGCGATGGTGGGGGAGATTGAAGCGCTCCTGCATCTTGGCGAGTGCCCCCGAAGCAGTACTTGAATTTCTACAATGTTTGGCCACTCGTCGCACCTTCAACAGAAGATCGGCCACGCCTGGGTATGTCTTCAGGAACCGCTGAACTACTAGGTTCATCACGTGCGCCAGGCAAGGGATGTGTGTCAGCTTAGCCAACCTTAAAGCGCGAATGAGATTACTCCCATTATCACACACAACCATGCCCGGTTTCAGGTCCAGCGGTGCCAGCCACAAATCCGTCTGTTCCTTTATTCCCCTCCAAATTTCCTCCCCTGTGTGCTGCTTATCCCCAAGGCAGATCAGCTTCAGCAACGCTTGCTGACGCATGCCAACAGCTGTGCTGCACTGCTTCCACGATCCTACTGCTGCTGGTGCTGGGTTCGCGTTTCCGGATAAGGTACAGCTTTGAGATGCGTTGGAGGAGAAGGAGTCAGAGAGGTAGCTGCTGCTGTTGTTATCCAGTGGGAGGGACGGCGGTGCAGCTGTTTGCGGCGTGGGCAACACCCGCGCCGTAGCAGGTGAGGAATCGCTGCCAGGCTCCACAAGGTTCACCCAGTGCGCGGTAAGGGAGATGTATCGACCCTGGCCGAACGCACTCGTCCAGGTGTCAGTGGTGAGGTGAACCTTGCAGGCAACGACATTCTTCAAGCTTCGGGTTATTTTGCTGACCACGTGCTCATGCAACTCAGGCACTGCAGAGCGCGCAAAGTGGTAGCGGCTGGGAACCACGTAACGTGGGATGGCCACTGACATCATGCCCTTGAAGCTGTTTGTCTCCACCACTCGATATGGCAGCATTTCGCAGGCCAGAAGCTTGGCTATGCTGGCTGTTACTGCCACGGCCCGGGGGTCATTTGCTGGCAATTTCCTCTTGCGCTCAAACATCTCCGACACAGACAACTGAACCGTAGGGCTGCACACTGAAGGGCTGTTGGTTGTTGTGTTTGATGAAGACTGGGAGACCTCAAGAGCACTACTCCGGAAAGTGACAGTGTCAGCGTCGTCTGATGTTTGTGAATGTTGGGAACCACGCAATGGCTGGGCTACTGCTGCTGCTGAGGCGGGTCTGGTGGTGAGTCTGGTGAACCCAAGGGAGGCAGTGTTGCTGGTACCCTGTCCTGTCGAGTTTGCCCACAGAGTGGGATGTTTGGATAGCATGTGGCGGCTCATGCTGGTGGTGGAGAGGTTGTTAATACTTTCCCCCTGCTCATTCGGGTCTTGCACACCTTGCAAATCGCCATGGTAACATCCTCAGTGCAGTCTGCAAAGAAAGCCCAGACTTTGGAGCACCTGCCTTGCTGGCGATTTCTGTTTGCGCCTCTTTTGCCTCTCACTTGAACTTCCACGCTTGTGGTGCCTGAAATTTCGCGCTGCCTACCTTGTGGCACAAGGCGAACTCGTGCAGCAGTGGGTTCTTCAACAGACTCATCTGTGCTGCTGCTACGACGGCGATGTTCTCGTTCACAAACAAAATCTGGGTCTAGGTCCACATTGTCCATACCCTCCTCTTCCATCTCCTCAAACTCGTCATATGTGATTGTGGGGGGCCGCCGCCGTGGAGTAGAGCTCTCCAGAACAACCTCTGCGCAGCTCACTTCAACGTCGTCTTCCAGAGCTTCTCGGCCGACCTCCTGCAATTGCAACCCCTCCTGCCCAACTTGCTCTGGGATTTGGGTTTCAAAGTCCTCGGACTCGCCTTGTTGTATTTCAGTGCCCGGTGCATTTCCCACAGTTAATGGTTGTGAATCCGGGCACAACATTTCTGGCTGTTCCTCCATTGACCTTTCAAAGGTGGAAGTTTGTTGGCCTGGGAATAGCTCCTGCGAATACCCCATTGTGTCCTGAGGTAATTCATCGGACTGGTTATCTGGCAGTTGTGTGCGTGGTGTCGCTGCCGGTTGTGTCAGCTTTGTGCCCACTGGCTCCTTGTAACTGGCTGAGGACTCGGACCTCGTGCGTGATGTGCTGGTGCTGCTTAACCCACTGCTGGACGCTTGAGAGGTCATGCAAGTAATTATCTGGTCCTGTTCTTTTGGATCTGTGAGGGTTGTTGTCCTGGACAACATGGGCGGTATTGAGTGGGTTTTCTTGGGTGCTCCCCTGTGGCCTGTACGTGAACTGTCAGGGGAAACACCTCTTCCCTTGCCCCTTCCTCTTTCACCGGATTTCTTCCTCATTTCACTTATCCTTACAGTACACGCTGACTGGCAGCAGTACAGTGGCAGTACAGAAATGCTATACAGTGGTGGGTGAGCGGTGTACCACTATTGCCAGCAGCGACACAGAGCACAATGCTATACAGTGGCGGGTGAGCGGTGTACTACTGTTCCCAGCAGACACAGAGTGGCAGCAAACACAATGCTATATAGTGTGGCTGAGCCGTGTACACACAGTGGCAGTAAACACAATGCTATATAGTCTGGCTGAGCGGTGTACACACAGTGGCAGTACACACAATGCTATATAGTCTGGCTGAGCGGTGTACACAGAGTGGCAGTACACACAATGCTATATAGTCTGGCTGAGCGGTGTACACACAGTGGCAGTACACACAATGCTATATAGTCTGGCTGAGCGGTGTACACAGAGTAGCAGTAAACAATGCTATATAGTCTGGCTGAGCGGTGTACACACAGTGGACGTACACACAATGCTATATAGTCTGGCTGAGCGGTGTACACAGAGTGGCAGTACACACAATGCTATATAGTCTGGCTGAGCCGTGTACACACAGTGGCAGTAAACAATGCTATATAGTCTGGCTGAGCCGTGTACACACAGTGGCAGTAAACAATGCTATATAGTCTGGCTGAGCGGTGTACACACAGTAGCAGTACACACAATGCTATATAGTCTGGCTGAGCGGTGTACACAGAGTGGCAGTACACACAATGCTATATAGTCTGGCTGAGCGATGTACACAGAGTGGCAGTACACACAATGCTATATAGTCTGGCTGAGCGGTGTACACAGAGTGGCAGTACACACAATGCTATATAGTCTGGCTGAGCCGTGTACACACAGTGGCAGTAAATAATGCTATATAGTCTGGCTGAGCCGTGTACACACAGTGGCAGTAAACAATGCTATATAGTCTGGCTGAGCGGTGTACACAGAGCGGCAGTAAACAATGCTATATAGTCTGGCTGAGCGGTGTACACACAGTGGCAGTACACACAATGCTATATAGTCTGGCTGAGCGGTGTACACAGAGTGGCAGTACACACAATGCTATATAGTCTGGCTGAGCGGTGTACACAGAGTGGCAGTAAACAATGCTATATAGTCTGGCTGAGCGGTGTACACAGAGTGGCAGTACACACAATGCTATATAGTCTGGCTGAGCGGTGTACACAGAGTGGCAGTAAACAATGCTATATAGTCTGGCTGAGCGGTGTACACACAGTGGCAGTACACACAATGCTATATAGTCTGGCTGAGCGGTGTACATAGAGTGGCAGTACACACAATGCTATATAGTCTGGCTGAGCGGTGTACACAGAGTGGCAGTAAACAATGCTATATAGTCTGGCTGAGCGGTGTACACACAGTGGCAGTAAACAATGCTATATAGTCTGGCTGAGCGGTGTACACACAGTGGCAGTACACACAATGCTATATAGTCTGGCTGAGCGGTGTACACAGAGTGGCAGTACACACAATGCTATATAGTCTGGCTGAGCGGTGTACACAGAGTGGAAGTACACACAATGCTATATAGTCTGGCTGAGCGGTGTACACAGAGTGGCAGTAAACAATGCTATATAGTCTGACTGAGCCGTGTACACAGAGTGGCAGTACACACAATGCTATATAGTCTGGCTGAGCCGTGTACACACAGTGGCAGTAAACAATGCTATATAGTCTGGCTGAGCCGTGTACACACAGTGGCAGTAAACAATGCTATATAGTCTGGCTGAGCGGTGTACACAGAGTGGCAGTACACACAATGCTATATAGTCTGGCTGAGCGGTGTACACAGAGTGGCAGTAAACAATGCTATATAGTCTGGCTGAGCGGTGTACACACAGTGGCAGTACACACAATGCTATATAGTGTGGCTGAGCGGTGTACACAGAGTGGCAGTACACACAATGCTATATAATCTGGCTGAGCGGTGTACACAGAGTGGCAGTACACACAATGCTATATAGTCTGGCTGAGCCGTGTACACAGAGTGGCAGTACACACAATGCTATATAGTGTGGCTGAGCGAGCGGTGTACTACTGTTCCCAGCAGCGACACACAATGACTGGGGGGACCCTGGCTAGCGTGGCTGGAGCGCGAACTACCCTGCCTGCCTACCCAAAGCTAAACCCACAGACAAATGGCGGAGATATGACGTGGTTCGGGTATTTATTTACCCGAACCACGTGACCGTTCGGCCAATCAGAGCGCGTTCGGGCCGAACCACGTGAGCCGTTCGGCCAATCAGAGCGCGTTCGGGGTCCGAACCACGTGACCCGTTCGGCCAATCACAGCGCTAGCCGAACGTTCGGGGAACGTTCGGCCATGCGCTCTTAGTTCGGCCATGTGGCCGAGCGGTTTGGCCGAGCACCATCAGGTGTTCGGCCGAACTCGAACATCACCCGAACAGGGTGATGTTCTGCAGAACCCGAACAGTGGCGAACACTGTTCGCCCATCACTAGTACCCACCAGCTCCACTGGTGAGGTTTAGTCAAACTATCTGCCATTTCCTCTGGTAGTTCTCTCCAGCCCCTCTGGTGAGATCTACCCTCTACTGTTGCACCAAACACTATTGTCACTACATCTCTGCTTTCTATACTTGCATTATTGGTGATACTGCAGATCACACAATAATCAGACGTCTGTGTTGCTACACCAATACGTTATACAATCGTTACACTAACAGACTACAGCAGTACAAATTAACTAAACTAGTTCTAGTACTGTACACAACTAACTATAATCCCTAACCTACCTAAGTTAGTAGTAGACTAAGGCTACTTAGGCTAGCAGGCCTAGCCTGCACACAGACTAACACTATCCTAGCACAGTATACAGTATACACTAGCTGACTAAAAACAATCAAAATACTATCTACAGTATATATATAAAATCGTATGTATGTGTGTATGTGTGTATGTGTGTGTGTATGTGCCGCGATCACGCGAAAACGACTTGACCGATTTGAACGAAACTTTGTATACAGATCCCTTACTACCTGGGATGATATGTTCTGGGGGTCTCGTGGCCCCCCTGCACACCTGAGCGGAGCTACAAACAGCAAATCAGATCAGAAGTGGGTGGAGCCTACAACTGCCAATCAAAATTCACCTATTGATTTTCAAGGGGAATATTAAAACTGCTGCCATTCTTACACTGTTAGTGGCAGAGGCTTCAAACCCGGTACAGTTCGTCATTGGGTGACTGGGGTCCAAATTCACTAAAGGGGCTGGGCCACAAACAGCCAATCAGATTTCCTTGCTGGATAAACTGCTTCCATTCACACATTTTTGATGCCAGGAACCTGAAAGCTCACAAACTTGGTCATTGAGTGACTGTGTGTCATGGTTACAAAAAGTGGGCGGAGCCAAAAATAAAGTTCAGTAGGAAAATATAAACTGCAGCCATTCTTACACTGTTTCTGGCAGGGTTCTCAAACTTTGCACAGTTGGTCACTGGATGAATGGGATGAATATTTAAGAGAGTGGGTGGAGCCTACAACAGCCAATTAAAATGCACCTCTTGATTTTCAAAGAGAATATTTACATTGCTGCCATTCTTACACTGTTAATAGCACATGCTTCAAACCTGGTACTGTTAGTCACTGGGTGACTGGGGTTCAAATTCGGAAAGGGGGCGGAGACACAAACAACCAATCAGATTTGTTTAATTTCAAAGAGAATATACAAATAATTGATACCAAAAGCCCAAAGCTCATAAACTTGATCATTGAGTGACTGTATGTTAAGGTTAGAAAATGTGGGCGGAGCCAACAACTGCATTTTATTCCAGGGGAAAATATAAACTGCAGCCATTCTTACACTTTTAATGGCGGGGTTCCCAAACTTGACACAGTGGGCCACTGGGTGACTAGGATTCATATTCAGAAATGTGGGTGGAGCCAACAACAGCCAATCAAATTTCACCTATTGATTTTCAAGGGGAATATTTACATTGCTACCATTCTTACACTGTTAATGGCAGAGGCCTCTTAGCTGATAGGTGACTGGGGTCCAAATTCACTAAAGGGGGCGGAGCCACAAACAGCTATTCAGATTTGTTAGATTGATTTCAGCCATTCTGTTATTGGCAGGGTTCTCAAACGTGACACAGTTGGTCAATGGATGAATGGGATTAATATTCAGGAAAGTGGGTGGCACCTACAACAGCCAATCAAAATGCACCTATTGATTTTTAAGGGAAATATTGAAACTGCTGCCACTCTTACACTAATAATGGCAGAAACCTCAAACCAGCTATTCAGTCATGAAGTGGCTGGGGTTCAAATGCAGTAAAGGGGTGGAGCCACAAACAGCCAATCAGATTACTTTACTGGATAAACTGCTTCCATTCACACAATGTTGATGGCAGAAACCCAAAAGCTTAAAACTTGGTCACTGGGATTTTCTGGGATTCATATTCAAAAAAGTGGGTGGAGCCTAAAAAGAAAATAAAAATTCACCTGTTGATTTTCAAGGGGAATATTTACATTGCTGCCATTAACAGTGTGTTAATGGTACAAGCCTCAAACCTGGTACAGTTGGTCATTGGGTCACTGGGCTTCAAATTCAGAAATACGTGGAGCTACAAACAGCCAATCAGATTAGTTTCATCTCACTGGTAAATTACAAATTATTGATGCCAAGGACCTCAGAGCTCACAGACTTGGTCATTGAGTGACTGTGTGTGTCAAGGTTACAAAAATAGGGCGGAGCCAAAAACAAATTTCACTGGGAAAATATAAACTGCAGCCATTCTTACACTGTTAATGGCAAGGGTTCTCAAAGTTTGCCCAGATGGTCACTGGGTGACTGAGATTATTTTATGGGAAGTGGGTGGAGCCTATAACAGCCAATCAAAATTCACCTGTTTATTTTCAAGGGGAATATTTAAATTGCTTCAATTTTTGCTCTATTAATAGCAGATGCCTCAAACCTGCTACAGTTGGCCATTGGGTGACTGGGGTTCAAATGCCGGAGAGATTCAGAGCCACAAACAACCAATCTGATTTGCTTAAACTGTGTGTACAGTTTATTGCATTTTACTCTTGCTTAGTGTTGTATAAAAAAAAAATAGCACTTTCAGTGCCAGCTGGGAACAGTTGTGCCCATACAAAACACAGTTTAATGCATTTTACTCTTGCTCAGTCTATATATATAAAATCGGATGTACAGTATGTATGTATGTGTGTGTGTGTGTGTATGTATGTGTGTGTGTGTGTGTGTGTGTGTGTGTGTGTATGTGCCGCGATCACGTGAAAACGGCTTGACCGATTTGAACAAAACTTGGTATGCAGGTCCCTTACTACCTGGGATGATATGTTCTGGGGGTCTCACGGCCCCCCTGCACACCTGGGCGGAGCTACAAACAGCAAATCAGATTTCACCCATTCAAGTCAATAGAAAAAATGTAAAAGGCTGCCATTCTAACAGTAAACAAGCCAGAGTCCCCACACTTGGCACAGTTGGTCACTTGGTGACCGAGGTTACAAATCCAGGAAAAGTGGGCGGAGCATAAAACAGCCAATCAAATTTCAGCCGTTCATTTTAAATGGGAAAATGTAAACTGCAGCCATTCTTAGACTGTTAATCGCAGGGGTCTCAAACTTGACACAGTTGGTCACTGGGTGAATGCGATTATGATTCAAGAAAATGGGTGGAGCCTACAACATCCAATCAAAATTCACCTATTGATTTTCAAGGGGGAATATTGAAACTACTGCTATTCTTACACTTTTAATGGCAGAGGCTTCAAACTTGCTACAGTCAGTTATTGGGTGACTGGGGTCCAAATTCACTAAAGGGGCGGGGCCACATACAGCCAATCAGATTTCCTTGGTGGATAAACTGCTTCCATTCACACATTTTTGATGCCAGGAACCTGAAAGCTCACAAACTTGGTCATTGAGTGACTGTGTGTCAAGGTTACAAAAAGTGGGCGGAGCCAAAAACCACTTTTACTGGGAAAATATAAACTGCAGCCATTCTTACACTGTTAATGGCAGAGTTCTCAAACTTTGCACAGTTGGTCATTGGGTGACTGAGATTAACCACTTCAGGATTCGGCGTACGCTTAACTACGCCCCTGAATCCTGAAGTGGATGCCATGGAAACAGCCGCTCGTATGAGCGGCCGTTCCATGTCAGTTCACGGAGCGTGTCTCCGTGAACACCCTGCGAGCCGCCGATCGCAGCTCGCAGGGTAAATGTAAACACACGGGGAAGATCTTCCCCGGTGTTTACATGTAAACGGCGCTGCTGCGCAGCAGCGCCGTGGCAGAGATCGGCGATCCCCGGCCTCTGATTGGCCGGGGACCGCCGGCACCTGATAGGCTGAAGCCTATCCTATCCGGCGCAGGACGGAGTTCCGTCCTGCGCCACTCACAGTGGAGAGCGAGGGAGGGAAGGGGAAGGAGGCCAGGGAGCGCTGCGGAGGGGGGCTTTGAAGAGCCCCCCCCCGCAAGTGCATGCAGCCGGCGGCGATCAGACCCCCCCAGCAGGACATCCCCCTAGTGGGGAAAAAAGGGGGGAAGTCTGATCGCCCTGGCTGCCAGCTGATCGGTGCTGCGGGCTGGAGAGCCCACGCAGCACCGATCAGCAAAATATCCCCTGGCACAGAAGTGGTTAAGATTTTGGAAGGTGGGTGGAGCCTACAACAGCCAATAAAAAAATCACCTTTTGATTTTCAAAGGGAATATTTAAGCCGCTACCATTCTCTTATACTGTTAAAAGCAGATGCCCCAAACCTGGTACAGTTGGTCACTGGGTGACTAGGGTCCAAATTCAGAAAGGGGGCAGAGCCACAACAGCCAGATTTGTTTATTTTTCAATGGGAATATACAAAGTATTGATACCAAGGACCCCAAAGCTGATAAACTTGATAATTGAGTGACTGCATGTCAAAGGTAGAAAAAGTGGGCGGTGCCAACAACTACATTTTTTACATGGCAAGGTTCCCAAACTTTATACAATTGGCCACTGGGTGACTGGGATGAATATTCAGAAATGTGGGTGGAGCCTACAACAGCCAATCAAAATGTACCTATTGATTTTCAAGGGGTATATTCACATTGCTACCATTCTTACACTGTTAATGGCAGAGGCCTCAAACCTGATACAGTCAGTCATTGGGTGACTGGGGTCCAAATTCACTAAAGGGGTAGAGCCACAAACAGCCAATCAGATTTGTTAGATTGATTTCAGCCATTCTGTTATTGGCAGGGTTCTCAAACAGGACACAGTTGGCCACTGGGTGACTGGGACTAATATTCAGGAAAGTGGGTGGAGCCTACAGCAGCCAATCAAAATTCACCTTTTGATTTTCAAGGGGAATATTTACATTGCTGCCATTCTTACACTCTTCATGGCAGAGGTCTAAAATCTGCTACAGTCAGTCACTGGGAGACTGGGGTTTAAATTCTGAAGGGAGCGGGTCAAAAACAGCCAATCAGATTTGTTTAATTTCAATGGTAAAATGCAACTTATTGATGCCAAGGACCCCAAACCTCATAAACTTGGTCATTAAGTGACTGTATGTCAAGGTTAGAAATAGTGGGCGGGGCCAAAAACAACTAACTTTTTACATGGGAAAACTGCAGCTTTTCTTACACTGTTAATGGCAGGGTTCTCAAACTTCACACAGTTGGTCACTGGGTGACTAGGATTAATATTCGGAAAAGTGGGTGGAGCCTACAAGAGCCAATCAAAATTCACCTATTGATTTTCAAGGGGAATATTGAAACTGCAGCCATTCTTACACTGTTAACGGCAGAGGCTCAAACCTGCTACAGTCGGTCGTTAAGTGTCTGGGGTTCAAATTCAGTAAAGGGGCTGAGCTAAAAACAGCCAGATTTCTTTGCTGGATAAACTGCTTCCATTAGCACAATTTTGATGCCAGGAACCCAAAAGCTCACAAACTTGGTCATTGAGTAGTGACTGTGTGTCCAGGTTACAAAAACTGGGTGGAGTTAAAAACAGATTTTTCTGGGAAATTGTAAACTGCAGCCCTTTTTCACTTTTAATGACAGGGTTCTCAAACTTAGCATAGCTGGTTACTGGGTGACTGGGATTAATATTCACAAAAGTGGGTGGAGCCTAAAAATGCCAATCAAAAATCACATGTAGCTTTTCAAGGAGAATATTAAAATTGCTGCCATTCTTGCCCTGTTAACGGCACAAGCCTCAAACCTGGTACAGTTGGTCATTGGGTCACTGGGGTTCAAATTCAGAAAAGGGGACAGAGACACAAACAGTGAATCAGATTTGTTTCATTTCATGGGAAAATACAAATTATTGATGCCAAGGACCCCAAAGCTCACAAACTTGGTCATTGAGTAGTGACTTTGTGTCCAGGTTACAAAAAGTGGGCGGAGCCAAAAACAAATTTCACTGGGAAAGTGTAAACTGCAGCCCTTCTTACACTGTTTATGGCAGGATTCCCAAACTTTGCCCAGATGGTCACTGAGTGACTAAGATTAATATTCAGGGAAGTGGGTGGAGCCTATAATAGCCAATCACAATTCACCTGTTGATTTTCAAGTGGAATATTTAAATTGCTGCTTTTTTTACACTGTTAATAGCAGATGCCTCAAACCTGCTACAGTTGGTCATTGGGTGACTGGGGTTCAAATGCTGGAGAGGGGGTGAAGCCACAAACAGCCAATCTGATTTGTTTAATTTATATGGGAATATACAAATTATTGTTGCCAAGGACCCCACAGCTCACAAACTTGGTCATTGAGTGTTTGTGCGTTAGGGTTAGAAAGTGGGCGGAGGCAACACCAGTCAAATGCATATACAGGCAATGCCGGGTCATCAGTGGGTGGAGACAAATACAAATTTCACTGGGAAAATGTAAACTGCAGCCATTCCTACAGTGTTAATGGCAGGGTTTTTAAACTTTGCACAGTTGGTCACTGGGTGACTGGGATTAATATTCAGAAAAGTGGGTGGAGCCTACAAAAGTGAATCAAACTTCACCTATTGCTTTTCAAGGGGAATACTTAATTGCTACCATTCTTGCACTGTTAATGGCACAGGCCTCAAACCTGGTACAGTTGGTTATTGGGTGACTGGGGTTCAAATTCAGAAAAGGGGGTGGAGCCACAAACAACCAATCAGATTTTTTCATTTCAATGCAAATTATTGATACCAAAGACGGCAAAGCTCACAAACTTGGTCATTGAGTAATTGTGTGTTAGGGTTAGAAAAAGTGGGTGGAGCCGACACCAGCCAGATACATACCCGGGCAACGCCGGGCAATCAGCTAGTTATTCATAAAAGTGGATGGAGCCTACAAAAGCCAATCAAAATTAATCTATTGATTTTCAAGGGAAGTATTTCATTACTGCCATTCTTGCACTGTTAATGGCACAAGCCCCAAACTGGGTACAGTTATTTATTGGGTGACTGGGGTTCAATTGCAAAAAAGGGGTGTAGACACAAACAGCCCATCAGATTTGTTTCATTTCAATGCAAATTATTGATGCCAAAGACTGCAAAGCTCACAAATTTGGTCACTGAGTAATTAAGTAATTGTCTATTACTATTACAAAAAAATGGGCATAGCCAACATCAACCAAATACATACCCAGGCAATGCTGGGTCATCAATGGGCGCAGACAAATAGAAATTTCACTGGGAAAATGTAAACTACAGCCATTCTTACACTGTTAAAGGTAGGGTTCTCAAACTTTGCAAAGTTGGTCACTGGGTGACTGGGATTAATATTCATAAAAGAGGGTGGAGCCTACAAAAGCCAATCCAAATTAATTTATTGCTTTTCAAGGGGCATATTCAATTGCTGCCATTCTTGCACTGTTAAGGACACAAGCTTAAAACCTGGTACAGTTGGTCATTTGGTGACTGGGGTTCAAAATCAGAAAAGAGGGTGGAGCCACAGCCAATCAGATTTGTTTCATTTCAATGCAAATTATTGATGCCAAACAATGCAAAGCTCACAAACTAGGTCATTGAGTCATTGTGTGTTAGGGTTAGAAAAGTGGGCGGAGCCAACACCAACCAAATACATACCCGGGCAACGCCGGGCAATCAGCTAGTCTAACTATAAATGAGTACAATATAAGTGTGTAGAATGTGTGTAGGATGCAAAACACTGGGTTTAGCACATGAAAAGTACTTGCTCAGACACGCATCAGCACTGGAGATGCTCTCAGTACGCTCAGTCACAAAGCAAGGACGGGCTCCCTAAGATGGCCGCCTCCTTATATAGAGAAGGGGCGGGCCAGGCTCCCCTCCTCTGATTGGTTGCTAGGGTTGCCAGGGCCTCGGCTGGAGGACTTCTGATTGGCCCAATGACGTCATCCCTGGATACCAAAGCCAAACCTTGTGATCACCACGTCATCCAGCCGAATTCGAGAGGACTATTTGGGAACCTTCGTATTTGAATTCGGTACCAGCATTCACGCTTCGGCTTCAACTTCGGCAACCATGAAAATCTACACGATTATTTGGGTATATTCGAATTCGAGAGTCCTGATGAGCACCCCTGCTGCTAGCAGCAGCCGCTATAATAATGTTTCTAGTGTATGTACATGCCTGCCTAATTTTTCTTGCTGCACTGCGGCTGCAAACAAAAGGCATGTACATGTGTCAATTCCCCTTCATGATCGTTACCTTGCAGCGGTGAATGGGCTTGTGTATCACAATGAAGCAATGACCGTCGGCTATATGAGTGTCTCGTGGGGAAGCACATCCAAGATAATAAGGTTGTTGCTTCATTGTGGACAGACCAAATTTGATCAGCTAGACAGTCACTGTTGTTCTGTCATTGAACTACCTCAGCCCGTGGGCTGGAAAGCCACCATCACCTGCACTCTCAGATCTTGCCACAGATTCTCGATTGGATTTAGATCTGGACTTTAAATGGGACATTCTAACACATAGATATGTTTTGTTTTAAACTATTCCATTGTTGCCCTGGCTTTATGTTTAGGGTCATTGTCCTGCTGGAAGGTGAACCTCCGCCCCAGTCTCAAGTCTTTTGCAGACTCCAAGAGGTTTTCTTCCAAGATTGCCCTGTATTTGGCTCCATCCATCTTCCCATCAACTCTGACTAGCTAGCAACCCCAGAGCATGATGCTGCCACTGCCATATTTGACAGTGGGGATGGTGTGTTCAGAGTGATGTGCAATGTTAGTTTTCCACCACACATAGCGTTTTGCATTTTGGCCAAGAAGTTCCATTTTGGTCTCATCTGACCAGAGCACCTTCTTCCACATGTTTGCTGTGTCCCCCACAGGCTTGGGGCAAACTGCAAACGGGACTTTTCTGTTAACAATGGATTTCTTCTTGCCACTCTTCCATAAAATAGACTATAAAATAATAAAATAATATAAAATATTAAAATAAATAGTTGTCCTATGGACAGATTCCCCCACCTAAGCTGAAGATCGCTGCAGCTCGTCCTATACAGCAAGGCCTCAAAAAAGTTTTATTCCATTATTCCTTGTGCTCTCACAGTCAGGACTTGCATCACGTGCCATGCCTGCTGCCTTCCTTGGATGTGTGGTGGCAGCCGTTCCTGCTCCTTTGCCCACAGCGTGCCTGCGGCCTTCCTTGTGGTGGTAGCCGTTTCTTAGGCTCCCACTCCAGACTGGAATCGAACCAGGATTCCCCGGGCATTACCCGTGGTCACCATGGTACTGAGAAAGTACCATCAAAACTTTCACACAGTTGAATGAATGGCAGACTTGCCCTCCATAACACATTCTTGGCAAAATCTTTCAATTTAGTTAGTCTTGCGCTAGGTCAAGGGTCCATCTGACCACAGATTCCTGGTCTGCAAAGCACGGTCAGGGCTAGTGTTGATCGAACAGCGCTCGACACTGTTCGTTATTCCCCAAACATTAGGGTGTTCAGGTCGAACACAGCCGAGCGCCGCATGGTGCTCAGCCGCCCTGTTTGGTCTCCTCCCCTCGCTTAAGCGTAAGCGGCGACAATGCTTTTTTGCACAGCTATGGTCACACAGCATAGCTGGATGTGACCATAGCTGTGAATAGCCGAGTGAGTCACGTGATCGGGTATATAAATACCCGAAACGCGTGGCTGGCTCCGCCATTTGCATCTGGGTTTAGCTTGGGGTAGGTAGGGACAGCCACAGTGCCCCAGCCTCAACACCTCTGCCAGCAGCAGCCACAGTGCCCCAGCCTCACCACTGCCAGTGGCCCAGCAGCAGCCACCAGTGGTGCTCAAATACCCCTTTTTAAAATTCGAGTTTGGTCGAATTCGAATAGTAAATTATTCGAGGTCAGTCGAATATTCGAGTCGAATAAATTTTACTATTCGATTCGACCTCGGACTTCGAGCTCACTATTCGAGTCGGTATTCGAGCTCATTATTCGAGCTGACTATTCGAATTGGCCTTAAATAGCTTCCCAACACTTGTTTTGAGGGTGAATGATGCAAGAAACATCTTTTTTTCCAAGTAACAACAGCAAGTGATTATGTGGGGATGTTCCTTTAAAAAAAAAAAGGTGAAAAGAGAAGTTGTGTCCAGAATTTTGTTCAGTACTGTATATACTTCTTCTTCTTCTTCTTCTTTATCTTCTATATCTTCTTCTTCTTCTTCTATATCTTCTTCTTCTTCTTCTATATTGTCTTCTTCTTCTTCTTCTTCTTCTTCTTCTTCATCTTCTTCTTCATCTTCTTCATCTTCTTCATCTTCATCTTCTTCATCTTCTTCTTCATCTTCTTCTTCATCTTCTTCATCTTCTTCATCTTCATCTTCTTCTTCTTCTTCATCTTCTTCATCTTCTTCATCTTCTTCTTCATCTTCTTCATCTTCTTCATCTTCATCTTCTTCATCTTCTTCTTCTTCTTCATCTTCTTCATCTTCATCTTCTTCGTCTTCTTCGTCTTCTTCATCTTCTTCTTCTTCTTCTTCTTCTTCTTCTTCTTCATCTTCTTCATCTTCTTCATCTTCTTCATCTTCTTCTTCATCTTCTTCATCTTCTTCATCTTCATCTTCTTCATCTTCTTCTTCTTCATCTTCTTCATCTACTTCATCTTCTTCATCTTCTTCTTCATCTTCTTCATCTTCTTCATCTTCATCTTCTTCATCTTCTTCATCTTCTTCTTCTTCTTCATCTTCTTCTTCTTCTTCTTCTTCTTCTTCTTCTTCTTCTTCTTCTTCTTCTTCTTCTTCTTCATCTTCTTCTTCTTCTTCTTCTTCATCTTCTTCTTCTTCATCTTCTTCTTCTTCTTCATCATCTTCTTCTTCTTCTTCTTCTTCATCTTCTTCTTCTTCATCTTCTTCTTCTTCATCTTCTTCTATATCGTCTTCTTCTTCACTTATTTCTCTTTTCATTTTTTTTTTTTAAAGAAATGCAGCTATTTTTGAGCGTAACAACAAATAGCTGGTGGCGCACGCATGTTGGAAGCGCCATTGTATGTGCTCCCTGGCAGTGGAAACACACAGACAGCAGGAGGTAAATTCAGCAGCAGGAGGAGGAGGATGAGTGTGTGGCAGCATGCAGTCAATGAGGCAGGCAGCGTGACATAATAGCCCTGGTACCTAGCGGTGATACCAGGGCTGTAAATAAACACAACAGGAGGTCCCAGACAGCGGTCGTGCAGCCCACATTGTGTCCAATACACAACTGGGACAACACAGTTTTCAACCCGGGCACCTCAGAAAAATTAAACCTTTTTTTGTAATGGTTTTGTAGTTTTGGTTTTACAACCAATTACACAGATATATAGCTATTTTTTGACGTAATAGCTGGTGGCAGAGTGGCAGCAGAAGGTAAATCTGTGTACCCTGGCGGTGGGAAACACAGACAGACAGCAGCAGCAGCAGGAGGAGGAATGGAGGAGTAATTATGTGAGCAGCTATTGTTTGACGTAATAGCTGGTGGCAGTGTGGCAGCAGAAGGTAATTCTGTGTACCCTGGCAGTGGGAAACACAGACAGACAGCAGCAGCAGCAGGAGGAATGGAGGAGTAGTGTGAGTGTGGCAGCAGGTAGGCAGCGTGACATAATAGCCCTGGTACCTAGCGGTGATACCAGGCCGTAAATAAACACAACAGGAGGTCCCAGACAGCGGTCGTGCAGCCCACATTGTGTCCAATACACAACTGGGACAACACAGTTTTCAACCCGGGCACCTCAGAAAAATTAAACCTTTTTTTTTTTTTAATGGTTTTTTGGTTTTGTTTGTAAAAGAAATTACACAGATATATAGCTATTGTTTGACGTAATAGCTGGTGGCAGAGTGGCAGCAGAAGGTAAATCTGTGTACCCTGGCAGTGGGAAACACAGACAGACAGCAGCAGCAGCAGGAGGAATGGAGGAGTATTGTGAGCAGCTATTGTTTGACATAATAGCTGGTGGCAGTGTGGCAGCAGAAGGTAATTCTGTGTACCCTGGCAGTGGGAAACACAGACAGACAGCAGCAGCAGCAGGAGGAATGGAGGAGTAGTGTGAGTGTGGCAGCAGGTAGGCAGCGTGACATAATAGCCCTGGTACCTAGCGGTGATACCAGGCCGTAAATAAACACAACAGGAGGTCCCAGACAGCGGTCGTGCAGCCCACATTGTGTCCAATACACAACTGGGACAACACAGTTTTCAACCCGGGCACCTCAGAAAAATTAAACCTTTTTTTTTTTTTTAATGGTTTTTTGGTTTTGTTTGTAAAAGAAATTACACAGATATATAGCTATTGTTTGACGTAATAGCTGGTGGCAGAGTGGCAGCAGAAGGTAAATCTGTGTACCCTGGCAGTGGGAAACACAGACAGACAGCAGCAGCAGCAGGAGGAATGGAGGAGTATTGTGAGCAGCTATTGTTTGACGTAATAGCTGGTGGCAGTGTGGCAGCAGAAGTTAATTCTGTGTACCCTGGCAGTGGGAAACACAGACAGACAGACAGCAGCAGCAGCAGGAGGAATGGAGGAGTAGTGTGAGTGTGGCAGCAGGTAGGCAGCGTGACATAATAGCCCTGGTACCTAGCGGTGATACCAGGCCGTAAATAAACACAACAGGAGGTTCCAGACAGCGGTCGTGCAGCCCACATTGTGTCCAATACACAACTGGGACAACACAGTTTTCAACCCGGGCACCTCAGAAAAATTAAACCTTTTTTTTTTTTTTAATGGTTTTTTGGTTTTGTTTGTAAAAGAAATTACACAGATATATAGCTATTGTTTGACGTAATAGCTGGTGGCAGAGTGGCAGCAGAAGGTAAATCTGTGTACCCTGGCGGTGGGAAACACAGACAGACAGCAGCAGCAGCAGGAGGAGGAATGGAGGAGTAATTATGTGAGCAGCTATTGTTTGACGTAATAGCTAGTGGCAGTGTGGCAGCAGAAGGTAATTCTGTGTACCCTGGCAGTGGGAAACACAGACAGACAGACAGCAGCAGCAGCAGGAGGAATGGAGGAGTAGTGTGAGTGTGGCAGCAGGTAGGCAGCGTGACATAATAGCCCTGGTACCTAGCGGTGATACCAGGCCGTAAATAAACACAACAGGAGGTCCCAGACAGCGGTCGTGCAGCCCACATTGTGTCCAATACACAACTGGGACAACACAGTTTTCAACCCGGGCACCTCAGAAAAATTAAACCTTTTTTTTTTTTTTAATGGTTTTTTGGTTTTGTTTGTAAAAGAAATTACACAGATATATAGCTATTGTTTGACGTAATAGCTGGTGGCAGAGTGGCAGCAGAAGGTAAATCTGTGTACCCTGGCGGTGGGAAACACAGACAGACAGCAGCAGCAGCAGGAGGAGGAATGGAGGAGTAATTATGTGAGCAGCTATTGTTTGACGTAATAGCTGGTGGCAGTGTGGCAGCAGAAGGTAATTCTGTGTACCCTGGCAGTGGGAAACACAGACAGACAGACAGCAGCAGCAGCAGGAGGAATGGAGGAGTAGTGTGAGTGTGGCAGCAGGTAGGCAGCGTGACATAATAGCCCTGGTACCTAGCGGTGATACCAGGCCGTAAATAATCACAACAGGAGGTCCCAGACAGCGGTCGTGCAGCCCACATTGTGTCCAATACACAACTGGGACAACACAGTTTTCAACCCGGGCACCTCAGAAAAATTAAACCTTTTTTTTTTTTTTAATGGTTTTTTGGTTTTGTTTGTAAAAGAAATTACACAGATATATAGCTATTGTTTGACGTAATAGCTGGTGGCAGAGTGGCAGCAGAAGGTAAATCTGTGTACCCTGGCGGTGGGAAACACAGACAGACAGCAGCAGCAGCAGGAGGAGGAATGGAGGAGTAATTATGTGAGCAGCTATTGTTTGACGTAATAGCTGGTGGCAGTGTGGCAGCAGAAGGTAATTCTGTGTACCCTGGCAGTGGGAAACACAGACAGACAGACAGCAGCAGCAGCAGGAGGAATGGAGGAGTAGTGTGAGTGTGGCAGCAGGTAGGCAGCGTGACATAATAGCCCTGGTACCTAGCGGTGATACCAGGCCGTAAATAATCACAACAGGAGGTCCCAGACAGCGGTCGTGCAGCCCACATTGTGTCCAATACACAACTGGGACAACACAGTTTTCAACCCGGGCACCTCAGAAAAATTAAACCTTTTTTTTTTTTTTAATGGTTTTTTGGTTTTGTTTGTAAAAGAAATTACACAGATATATAGCTATTGTTTGACGTAATAGCTGGTGGCAGAGTGGCAGCAGAAGGTAAATCTGTGTACCCTGGCGGTGGGAAACACAGACAGACAGCAGCAGCAGCAGGAGGAGGAATGGAGGAGTAATTATGTGAGCAGCTATTGTTTGACGTAATAGCTGGTGGCAGTGTGGCAGCAGAAGGTAATTCTGTGTACCCTGGCAGTGGGAAACACAGACAGACAGACAGCAGCAGCAGCAGGAGGAATGGAGGAGTAGTGTGAGTGTGGCAGCAGGTAGGCAGCGTGACATAATAGCCCTGGTACCTAGCGGTGATACCAGGCCGTAAATAAACACAACAGGAGGTCCCAGACAGCGGTCGTGCAGCCCACATTGTGTCCAATACACAACTGGGACAACACAGTTTTCAACCCGGGCACCTCAGAAAAATTAAACCTTTTTTTTTTTTTTAATGGTTTTTTGGTTTTGTTTGTAAAAGAAATTACACAGATATATAGCTATTGTTTGACGTAATAGCTGGTGGCAGAGTGGCAGCAGAAGGTAAATCTGTGTACCCTGGCAGTGGGAAACACAGACAGACAGCAGCAGCAGCAGGAGGAATGGAGGAGTATTGTGAGCAGCTATTGTTTGACGTAATAGCTGGTGGCAGTGTGGCAGCAGAAGGTAATTCTGTGTACCCTGGCAGTGGGAAACACAGACAGACAGCAGCAGCAGCAGGAGGAATGGAGGAGTATTGTGAGCAGCTATTGTTTGACGTAATAGCTGGTGGCAGTGTGGCAGCAGAAGTTAATTCTGTGTACCCTGGCAGTGGGAAACACAGACAGACAGCAGCAGCAGCAGGAGGAATGGAGGAGTAGTGTGAGTGTGGCAGCAGGTAGGCAGCGTGACGTAATAGCCCTGGTACCTAGCGGTGATACCAGGCCGTAAATAAACACAACAGGAGGTCCCAGACAGCGGTCGTGCAGCCCACATTGTGTCCAATACACAACTGGGACAACACAGTTTTCAACCCGGGCACCTCAGAAAAATTAAACCTTTTTTTTTTTTTTAATGGTTTTTTGGTTTTGTTTGTAAAAGAAATTACACAGATATATAGCTATTGTTTGACGTAATAGCTGGTGGCAGAGTGGCAGCAGAAGGTAAATCTGTGTACCCTGGCAGTGGGAAACACAGACAGACAGCAGCAGCAGCACACAGCAGCCCACTGTAGGTGTAAAATGTGTGGCTGCAGGCGACGTAATAGTCAAAGTGAACCAGGCTGGCTTAGTGAGCAGGAGCCAGGAGGTGGTAAAGGGTGGTAAGGCACATTAACGATGGTTCTTAGCCAGTTCATGTCCCCCTCTCGCCGACAACAGGGGCCAGGAACTCGCCTTCCACCCACGCCTGGTTCATCTTGAGAAACGTCAGTCTGTCCACAGACTTGTGAGACAGACGTGAGCGTTTCTCGGTGACCACGCCACCAGCTGCACTGAAGCAGCGCTCGGACAGCACGCTGGAAGGGGGGCAGGACAGCACTTCCAGGGCGTACTGCGCCAGCTCGCTCCAGATCTCCAGGCGCTTGACCCAATACTCCATGGGATCAACAGGGGCATCGCTGTCAAGCCCGCTGTAGGACCCCATGTAGTCAGCCACCATGCGGGTCAGGCGCTGGCTGTGACCGGAGGAGGATGCTGCTGCATGCACCTCCTCTCTAGTCACTGCTGCCGGAGCCTCTACAGTCCTGTAGAGCTCGTGGCTGAGAGACAGCAGGTCTGTGGGGCGCTTGCTGCTGCTGGATGCAGGCACCTGCTGCTGCCTCTGTGCTGGCTGCTGGACAGTGGGGGTGGAAGGCTGGGGGAAGGCTTCCTCCAAGCGCTCAACAAGGGCCTGCTGCAAGCTCCTTATTTGTTGTGCTGGGTCTCCTCCTGCAGGCGGCAGGAACTGGCTCAACTTCCCCTTGAGGCGTGGGTCCAACATCATGCTGATCCAGATGTCCTCCCTCTGCTTCATCTGGATCACCCTGGGGTCCCTGCGCAGGCACGTCAGCATGTGCGCTGCCATTGGGAAGAGGCGGGCCACGTCTGCTGGCACATCGACGGCAGTGCTGCTGTCCTCATCCTCCTCCTCTGCCTCGTCAGCCTCATCCTCTCTCCACCCCCGCACCAACTCAGCTGCACTGTGCTGCTCCCCCTCATCAGCAGCAAGGTCAGGGACCTCCACCAAGTCCTCCTCCTCCTCCCCCTCAGAGGTGGACTGTGCAGCTGCTTGCCGCTCCTGCTGGTCCAAGGCTGCCGCTCCCTGTTCCAGCAAAGCATCGAGGGCCCTGTTCAGCAGACAAACCAGGGGCACCCACTCGCAGACCATAGCATGGTCCCTGCTCACCATGTTAGTGGCCTGCAGAAAGGGAGCCAGCACTAAGCACACCTGCTGCATGTGCCTCCAGTCATCATCGGGGACGATGGACGGGATGTTGCTGGTCTTGTCCCTTCTCTGAGCGGCGGAAACAGTGGCCAGGGCAAGGTACTGGTTGACAGCGTGCTTCTGTTCAACCAGACGCTCCAACATCGCCAGGGTGGAGTTCCAGCGAGTCGGAACGTCAATGATCAGCCGATGGCGTGGCAGATCCAGCTCCTTTTGCACGTCTTCCAGGCTCGCACAGGCTGCAGCCGAGCGCCGGAAGTGACGCACAACGTTCCTTGCCGTTTCCAGCAGTTCGCCCATCCCCTGGTAGGTGCGCAGGAACTTCTGCACCACCAGGTTCAGCACGTGGGCAAGACAGGGGATGTGGGTCAGGTTTCCCCTGTCTATTGCGGCAACCAGATTGGCCCCATTGTCGGCCACCACCTCTCCGACTCTGAGGCCTCTGGGGGTCAGCCAAATCCTCTCCTGCTCCTGGAGTTTGGCCAACACATGGGTTGCCGTCAGCTTGGTCTTCCCAAGGCTGACCAAGTGCAGCAGCGCTTGGCAGTGGCGGGCCTTCACGCTGCTGCTGAGGCGGGGGGTTTGGCCAGGTGTGCCGGAGGATGGCAGAGGATCGGAGGAACCTGCTGCAGTTCCCCTGACCCTGCGGGGTGGCACCACCCACTGTGTTGCTGCTGCTGCTGTGCCCGCTGCTGCTCTCCCATCCTCACCCCCTTCCACCAAGCTGACCCAGTGGACAGTGAAGGACAGGTAGCGGCCTGTCCCGAAGCGGCTGCTCCAGGAGTCCATGGTGACGTGGACCCTTTCACCAACCGCGTGCTCCAGCCCTCTCTCCACATTGGCCATCACAAAGCGGTGCAGTGCAGGAATGGCCTTGCGGGAGAAAAAGTGTCTGCTGGGGAGCTGCCAGTCTGGGGCTGCGCAAGCAAGCAGCGCACGAATGTCGCTCCCCTCCTGCACGAGCGTGTATGGCAGGAGTTGGGAGCACATGGCCCGTGCCAGCAAGCCGTTCAGCTGCCGCACGCGACGGCTGCTGGGAGGCAGAGCCCTAACCACCCCCTGGAAGGACTCGCTCAAAAGGCTCTGGCGTCGCTTTTTGCTGGCACGGGAATCAGCAGACACAGCAGAGGAGGCCACTGAGGACTGGCTGCCAGAACAGGCCTCAGTGTCGGTGGCAGGAGTTGCAGAGGGGGGAGGAGCAGTGCGTTTCCGCACTCCTGCTGGTGCTGCTGGAGGAGCAGGAGGGCGGGTGGCTGCTGTTGCTGCTGCTGCTGCTGAAGGCTGTGCAGTGATGGGTGTGGTGCCACTGCCAGCACCAGATTCCTTCAGCCTCTGGAACTCCTCATGCTGGTGGAAATGTTTCGCAGCAAGGTGGTTGATGAGCGAGCTGGTGCTGAACTTTAAGGGGTCTGCACCTCTGCTCAACTTCCGCTGACAGTGGTTGCAAGTGGCGTACTTGCTGTCCACAGTGGGCATGGTGAAAAAGCACCAGATTGGTGACAAAAACATCCCCCTACGGCATGGAAGCGCTGCTGCCTGTCTCCCTGTGGTGGTTGGGGGGAGGGCTTGGGTGCGGCTGGTGGTGGTACTGGCAGATGCTGCTGCTGCTGCTGCTGAGCCTGAGACACCAGCAGGCTGTGGGACCTGCCTACTGCTGCCAATGCTTGCAATGATGCGCCTCCTTGCAAGGCCCACAAGCGCATCCTCCTCCTCCTCCTCAGAGCTGCTGAGGACGACATCCCCTGGAGGTGGTGGCACCCAGTCTCTGTCTGTCACCGTGTCATCACCATCATCCTCCCCCTCCTGAAACATGTCCTGCTGGAATGATGACCCCCCAAACTCCTCTCCTGATGCATGGATGGGCTGCTTGACTGTCGCCACAGTCTTGCTGTCCAATCCCTCATCCCCCAAAGTGCCCATCAGCATCTCCTCCTCAAAATCGCCAACAACAGCAGACAATACCCTGATGGTGCCTGGGGTAAAAATACTGCTGAGTGACAAGTCGCCAACTTGTGACGGTGAACTGGCCTCCTCCTCCCCCCCAGGCCCTGCTGGGCGGCTGCTGCGAACAGGGGTGGTGGTGGTGGTGGTGAGGGTGGAGGCCTCGGATGCAGAGCTGATGGCGGGCTGCTCATCCTCCGTCATGAGTTGCACCACAGTGTCTGCATCCTTTTCCTCAATGGGACGTTTCCGACCCGGCTGGAGGAAAATCGGAGCAGGTGCTACACGCTGCTGCTGCTGTGTCTCTGCAGCGTGAGTTGCAGATGCTCCTGCTGGGCGGCGCCCAAGGCGTCCACGGCCAGTGGCTATGGGAGGAATGTTAGCCACTGACGCTGCTGCTGCTGCTGCGGAACTGTGCATGGTGGCGCGGCCGCGGCCTGCCACAATGCTGCTCCCTCTCCTCCTGATTCCCTTGCTGCCCTTCCCCTTGCCCAAACCGCGCTGGCTGCCACTTCCAGACATCTTCGATGTTTTGGGCGTATAGACAAAAGTTTTTTAAAAGGGCGGGTGAAAAGTGGGGTACTTTAATGGAGTGGGTTGGTGGGTGAGGTGACTGAGTGAGTGTCCCTAGTACAGTAAGTAAGTAGTAACAGTCAGGAAGTACAACTAGCAGTTACAATAATCTATCAGTAATCAGAAGGAAATAGAGTGTGTGTTGTGTGTACACAGACAGTGAGTGCACACACGCAGGAGCTAGTAGCCTATGAACAGTGACTGAGTGTCCTAGACTCCTAGTACAGTAAGAGTAACAAGTAGTAACAGTAAGTAACTAACTAATTACAATAATCAATCAGTAATCAGAAGGAAATAGAGTGTGTGTAGTGTGTACTCAGACAGTGAGTGCACACACGCAGGAGCTAGTAGCCGATGAACAGTGACTGAGTGTCCTAGACTCCTAGTACAGTAAGAGTAACAAGTAGTAAAAGTAAGTAACTAACTAATTACAATAATCAATCAGTAATCAGAAGGAAATAGAGTGTGTGTAGTGTGTACTCAGACAGTGAGTGCACACACGCAGGAGCTAGTAGCCGATGAACAGTGACTGAGTGTCCTAGACTCCTAGTACAGTAAGAGTAACAAGTAGTAACAGTAAGTAACTAACTAATTACAATAATCAATCAGTAATCAGAAGGAAATAGAGTGTGTGTAGTGTGTACTCAGACAGTGAGTGCACACACGCAGGAGCTAGTAGCCGATGAACAGTGACTGAGTGTCCTAGACTCCTAGTACAGTAAGAGTAACAAGTAGTAACAGTAAGTAACTAACTAATTACAATACTCAATCAGTAATCAGAAGGAAATAGAGTGTGTGTAGTGTGTACTCAGACAGTGAGTGCACACACGCAGGAGCTAGTAGCCGATGAACAGTGACTGAGTGTCCTAGACTCCTAGTACAGTAAGAGTAACAAGTAGTAACAGTAAGTAACTAACTAATTACAATAATCAATCAGTAATCAGAAGGAAATAGTGTGTGTAGTGTGTACTCAGACAGTGAGTGCACACACGCAGGAGCTAGTAGCCGATGAACAGTGACTGAGTGTCCTAGACTCCTAGTACAGTAAGAGTAACAAGTAGTAACAGTAAGTAACTAATTACAATAATCAATCAGTAATCAGAAGGAAATAGAGTGTGTGTAGTGTGTACTCAGACAGTGAGTGCACACACGCAGGAGCTAGTAGCCGATGAACAGTGACTGAGTGTCCTAGACTCATAGTACAGTAAGAGTAACAAGTAGTAACAGTAAGTAACTAACTAATTACAATAATCAATCAGTAATCAGAAGGAAATAGAGTGTGTGTAGTGTGTACTCAGACAGTGAGTGCACACACGCAGGAGCTAGTAGCCGATGAACAGTGACTGAGTGTCCTAGACTCCTAGTACAGTAAGAGTAACAAGTAGTAACAGTAAGTAACTAACTAATTACAATAATCAATCAGTAATCAGAAGGGAATAGAGTGTGTGTAGTGTGTACTCAGACAGTGAGTGCACACACGCAGGAGCTAGTAGTAGCCGATGAACAGTGACTGAGTGTCCTAGACTCCTAGTACAGTAAGAGTAACAAGTAGTAACAGTAAGTAACTAACTAATTACAATAATCAATCAGTAATCAGAAGGAAATAGAGTGTGTGTAGTGTGTACTCAGACAGTGAGTGCACACACGCAGGAGCTAGTAGCCGATGAACAGTGACTGAGTGTCCTAGACTCCTAGTACAGTAAGAGTAACAAGTAGTAACAGTAAGTAACTAACTAATTACAATAATCAATCAGTAATCAGAAGGAAATAGAGTGTGTGTAGTGTGTACTCAGACAGTGAGTGCACACACGCAGGAGCTAGTAGCCGATGAACAGTGACTGAGTGTCCTAGACTCCTAGTACAGTAAGAGTAACAAGTAGTAACAGTAAGTAACTAACTAATTACAATAATCAATCAGTAATCAGAAGGAAATAGAGTGTGTGTAGTGTGTACTCAGACAGTGAGTGCACACACGCAGGAGCTAGTAGTAGCCGATGAACAGTGACTGAGTGTCCTAGACTCCTAGTACAGTAAGAGTAACAAGTAGTAACAGTAAGTAACTAACTAATTACAATAATCAATCAGTAATCAGAAGGAAATAGAGTGTGTGTAGTGTGTACTCAGACAGTGAGTGCACACACGCAGGAGCTAGTAGTAGCCGATGAACAGTGACTGAGTGTCCTAGACTCCTAGTACAGTAAGAGTAACAAGTAGTAACAGTAAGTAACTAACTAATTACAATAATCAATCAGTAATCAGAAGGAAATAGAGTGTGTGTAGTGTGTACTCAGACAGTGAGTGCACACACGCAGGAGCTAGTAGCCGATGAACAGTGACTGAGTGTCCTAGACTCCTAGTACAGTAAGAGTAACAAGTAGTAACAGTAAGTAACTAACTAATTACAATAATCAATCAGTAATCAGAAGGAAATGGAGTGTGTGTAGTGTGTACTCAGACAGTGAGTGCACACACGCAGGAGCTAGTAGTAGCCGATGAACAGTGACTGAGTGTCCTAGACTCCTAGTACAGTAAGAGTAACAAGTAGTAACAGTAAGTAACTAACTAATTACAATAATCAATCAGTAATCAGAAGGAAATAGAGTGTGTGTAGTGTGTACTCAGACAGTGAGTGCACACACGCAGGAGCTAGTAGCCGATGAACAGTGACTGAGTGTCCTAGACTCCTAGTACAGTAAGAGTAACAAGTAGTAACAGTAAGTAACTAACTAATTACAATAATCAATCAGTAATCAGAAGGAAATAGAGTGTGTGTAGTGTGTACTCAGACAGTGAGTGCACACACGCAGGAGCTAGTAGTAGCCGATGAACAGTGACTGAGTGTCCTAGACTCCTAGTACAGTAAGAGTAACAAGTAGTAACAGTAAGTAACTAACTAATTACAATAATCAATCAGTAATCAGAAGGAAATAGAGTGTGTGTAGTGTGTACTCAGACAGTGAGTGCACACACGCAGGAGCTAGTAGCCGATGAACAGTGACTGAGTGTCCTAGACTCCTAGTACAGTAAGAGTAACAAGTAGTAACAGTAAGTAACTAACTAATTACAATAATCAATCAGTAATCAGAAGGAAATAGAGTGTGTGTAGTGTGTACTCAGACAGTGAGTGCACACACGCAGGAGCTAGTAGCCGATGAACAGTGACTGAGTGTCCTAGACTCCTAGTACAGTAAGAGTAACAAGTAGTAACAGTAAGTAACTAACTAATTACAATAATCAATCAGTAATCAGAAGGAAATAGAGTGTGTGTAGTGTGTACTCAGACAGTGAGTGCACACACGCAGGAGCTAGTAGTAGCCGATGAACAGTGACTGAGTGTCCTAGACTCCTAGTACAGTAAGAGTAACAAGTAGTAACAGTAAGTAACTAACTAATTACAATAATCAATCAGTAATCAGAAGGAAATAGAGTGTGTGTAGTGTGTACACAGACAGTGAGTGCACACACGCAGGAGCAGCTAGTAGCCTATGAACAGTGACAGTGAGTGTCCTAGTACAGTTACAGTATATAACTACAATACTAATACAATCAGTAGTAAAGGACAGCAGAAATACTGGTATAGATGAGAGAAATAAACAGAGGACAGGAGAGAACAGCTGCCCACACAGGCAGGCCCTGAGGCCTAAAGCTGTAAGCTTGCAGCAGCTGTCTCTGTCTATGTAACACAAAAGCTACTAACTAAAATACAATGTCTAACTAACTAACAACAATATAGGTGTGTATAGGAGGTGTATGTGAGCAAAAACGCTAGGTAAATGACCACAATAGAGCTCTTGCTAAGCCAAAGCACAAAGGAGCAACTCTCTCTCTATGCAAGTCTCAGGCAAGCACGGAGAAACCTAACATGGCGGCCGCTATTTATAGGGTAGGGGCTGGCCAGGGTCCCCCTCTGTGATTGGCTGCCGTCAGAGGGCCTGGGAGCCCTCTGATTGGCTCTAAGGACATCAATCTGGGCTATGACGCTATTCGAGCTCGGTACCGAGCTCGAATAGCGCCGTTTTGCTCGAATAGCTCGAATAGTGAATGGGCTATTCGAGTGTACTCGAATACCCCATTCGAATAGCTCTAGCTATTCGGAGCTCGAATACCGAGCTCGAATAGCTGAGAAAGAGCTCGAATATTCGAGCTACTCGAATATTCGAGCTCTGCTGAGCACCACTGGCAGCCACAGAGCCCCTGTCTCACCACTGCCAGCGGCCCAGCAGCATCCACAGAGCCCCTGCCTCACCACTGCCAGCAGCAGCCACAGAGCCCCTGCCTCACCACTGCGAGGCATTGGCAGCAGCCACAGTGCCCCAGTCTCACCACTGCCAGCAGGCACTGCCAGCCCACTGCCAGAAGGCACTTCCAGCAGCCACTGTGCTCTCAGTACTTTCAGTGCCAGCTGGGAACAGTTGTCCCCATAAAAAACACAGTTTATTGCATTTTACTCTTGCTTAGTGTTGAATAAAAAAGCAGTACTTTCAGTGCCAGCTGGGAACAGTTGTGCCCATAAAAAACAGAGTTTATTGCATGTTACTGTTGCTTAGTGTTGTATAAAAAAAATAGCACTTTCAGTGCCAGCTGGGAACAGTTGTGCCCATAAAAAAACACAGTTTAATGCATTTTACTCTTGCTTAGTCTATATATATAAAATCGGATGTACAGTTTGTATGTATGTGTATGTGTGTGTGTGTGTGTATGTATGTGTGTATTTGTGTGTGTGTGTGTATGTGCCGCGATCACTCGAAAACGGCTTGACCGATTTGAACGAAACTTGGTACACAGATCCCCCACTACCTGGGATGATATGTTCTGGGGGTCTCACGTCTCCCCTGCACACCTGGGCGGAGCTACAAACAGCAAATCAGATTTCACCCATTCAAGTCAATGGAAAAAATGGAAAAGGCTGCCATTCTGCCAGTAATCAAGCCAGAGTCCCCACACTTGGCACAGTTGGTCACTTGGTAACGGAGGTTACGAATCCAGGAAAAATGGGAGGAGCATAACACAGCCAATCAAATTGCAGCCATTCATTTTAAATGGGAAAATGTAAACTGCAGCCATTAGACTCTTAATGGCAGGGTTCTCAAACTTGCCACAGTTGGTCACTGGGTGAATGCGATTAAGATTCAAGAAAATGGGTGGAGCCTACAACAGCCAATCAAATCTCACCAATTGATTTTCAAGGGGAATATTTAAACTGCTGCCATTCTTCCACTGTTAATGGAAGAGGCTTCAAACTTGCTACAGTTGGTCATTGGGTGACTGGAGTCCAAATTCACTAAAGGGGTGGGGCCAACTACAGCCAATCAGATTTCCTTGGTGGATAAACTGCTTCCATTGACACATTTTTGATGCCAGGAACCTGAAAGCTCACAAACTTGGTCACTGGGTGACTGTGTGTCAAGGTTACAAAATGTGGGTGGAGCTACAAACAACTTTTACTGGAAAATATAAACTGCAGCCATTCTTACACCGTTAATGGCAGGGCTCTCAAACTTTGCACAGTTGGTCACTGGGTGAATGAGATTAAGATTTTGGAAGGTGGGTGGAGCCTACAACAGCCAATAAAAATTCACCTTTTGATTTTCAAAGGGAATATTATACTGTTAATAGCAAATGCCTCAAACCTGATACAGTCAGTCATTGGGTGATTAGGGTTCAAATTCAGAAAGGGGGCGGAGCAACAAACAGCCATATTTGTTTATTTTTCAATGGGAATATACAAAGTATTGATACCAAGGACCCCAAAGCTGATAAACTTGATAACTGAGTGACTGTATGTCAAGGTTAGAAAAAGTGGCCGGTGCCAACAACTAAATTTTTAACATGGCAGGGTCCCCAAACTTTACACAATTAGCCACTGGGTGACTGGGATGAATATTCAGAAATATGGGTGAAGCCTACAACAGCCAATCAAAATTGACCTATTGATTTTCAAGGGGAATATTTACATTGCTACCATTCTTACACTGTTAATGGCAGAGGCCTCAAACCTGATACAGTCAGCCATTGGGTGACTGGGGTCCAAATTCATTAAAGGGGTGGAGCCACAAACAGCCAATCAGATTTGTTAGATTGATTTCAGCTGTTCTCTTATTGGCAGGGTTCTCAAACGTGACACAGTTGGCCCCTGGGTGACTGGGACTAATATTCAGGAAAGTGGGTGGAGCCTACAGCAGCCAATCAAAATACACCTTTTGATTTTCAAGGGGAATATTTACATTGCTTCCATTCATACACCCTTAATGGCAGAGGCCTCAAATCTGGTACAGTCAGTCACTGGGAGACTGGGGTTTAAATTCTGAAGGGAGTGGGCCAAAAACAGCCAATCAGATTTGTTTAAATTCAATGGTAAAATGCAACTTATTTATGCCAAGGACCCACTGGCGTAACAATAGGGGATGCTACCCCTGCCGTCGCGGGGGGGCCCGGGGCCCCCCTAGGGCCTGCTCAGGGACTTTTGGGGGGCTGGAGGGGTCGCAGCATAAGAGGAGAGTGTGGCAGATCGGTGGGGAGGGGGGAAATTCCCCCCCCCCTCACCTCGGGCTCTCCTCTCAGCACTCCCCTCTTGCAATCATTGGTGGCAGCGGGCAGCAGCAGCAGCGGCGGCAGGCAAGCTGAAAACATTTCCTCCTTCTTGCCGGAGCTCTTCCGTTCTCTAAGAGCTTCATGCAACTTCCTCTTAGAGAACGGAAGAGCTCCGGCGAGAAGGAGGTAATGTATTCAGCCTGCCGCCGCCGCTGCTGCTGCCCGCTGCCACCAATGATTGCAGGAGTGGAGTGCTGAGAGGAGAGTCTGAGGTGAGGGAGGGGGGGGAGAATTGAGGGGGGGGGGGGAATTTCCCCCCTCCCCACTGATCTGCCACACTCTCTTCTTATGCTGCGACCCCTCCTGCCCCCCAAAAGTCCCTGAGCGGATCCTAGGGGGGGGGGGGGGGGGGGGGGGGCTTTTTGTTTTTGCAGGGGGACTCAGGGATTTCTAGGTACGCCCCTGCAAGGACCCCAAAGCTCATAAACTTGAGTAATTGTGTGTTAGGGCTAAAAAAAATGGGTGGAGCCAACACCAGCCAAATATATACCCGGGCAACGCCGGGCAATCAGCTAGCGTTGTATAAAAAACAGTACTTTCAGTGCCAGCTGGGAACAGGGGCCCCATAAAAAAAACACACTTTATTGCATTTTACTCTTGCTTAGTGTTGAAAAAAAACAAAAACAGTACTTGCAGTGCCAGCTGGAAACAGGTGTGCCTATCAAAAAAACACAGTTTATTGCATTTTACTCTTGCATAGTGTTGTATAAAAAAACAGTACTTTCAGTGCCAGCTGGGGACATTTGTGCCCATAAAAAAAACACAGTTTATTGCATTTTACTCTTGCTTAGTGTTGAAAAAAAACAGTACTTTCACTGCCAGCTGAGAACAGTTGTGCCCATAAAAAAACACAGTTTATAGCATTTTACTCTTGCTTAGTGTTGTAAAAAAATCAGTAATTTCAGTGCCAGCTGGGAACAGTTGTGCCCATAAAAAACACAGTTCATTGCATTTTACTCTTGCTTAGTGTTGTATAAAAAACAGTACTTTCAGTGCCAGCTGGGAACAGTTGAGCACTTTACTATTGCTTATTGTTGAAAAAAAACTGTATTTTCAGTGCCAGCTGGGATCAGTTGTGCCCATAAAATAAACACATTTTATTGCATTTTACTGTAGCTTATTATTGAAAAAAAAACAGTACTTTCAGTGCCAGCTGGGATCAGTTGTGCCCATAAAAAACACAGTTTATTGCATTTTACTGTTGCTTTGTAACGATTGCAAAATTATTTCCGTGGTCAGCGCGCTGACACTACGGAAATCCTCCACAAGCGTGTAAATTGAGAGAACCCAGCTATGGTGCTATGCACCTGTAGAGGGAGATTCCCACCGGCAGATGGAGCTGTGGAGTGCAGATGAACACAGCCTCTGCACTGCCACAGACACCAGATGGGAATTGTACAAGTTGAAGCAATGCAGGGCAAGATCGCCCTTAAAGAGAGAGAGAACACAGAGACAGAATGTATGTGTGTCCACCAATCTAGTCACCACCCAGCGACGGTGAACACACAACAATGGAAATGAAGTGGGAACGCAATCGCCAGAGTGGCGATTGCCAATAGTGACACAAGACTGAGCAGGACAGAGCACGAGAGTAGCAAGAAGGCACAACCAGTAACAGCAATAAGAACAACAAGGAAAATAGCAAACTCTAAACGCGAACACCGCACTCATTCGCAACAGCGAACGCGTTTAAGCACGATCACCGCACGTTAGGCGCCCAGTGATAAGCATGCCACCCTAACTAACCAAAGAAACACAAACACGAAATAGAGAACGCGAACGCTTGCTAAACGGATACCTCACCGAGCCTACAGCAAGCGCTCGTACAAGACAAGACAAACAGATGGGGCTACCAGTAGCAACCACTGCTCTGGTTAGCACCCCTAAAGCAGAATACAATCCAGACAGATGGAGCAGCCAGTAGCAACCGCAGCTTTGGCCTACACTCCCAGACAGACAGAACGATTTCCTGTCGACCGCCGCTGGTGACTAGAGTTGGGCCGAACGGTTCGCCTGCGAACGGTTCCATGCGAACTTCAGTGGTTCGCGTTCGCGTCCCGCAGGCGAACTTTTGCGGAAGTTCGGTTCGCCCCATAATGCACCATGAGGGTCAACTTTGACCCTCTACATCACAGTCAGCAGGCCCAGTGTAGCCAATTAGGCTACACTAGCCCCTGGAGCCACTCCCCCCCTTATAAAAGGCAGGCAGCGGCGGCCATTACGGTCACTCGTGTGCCTGCACTGCCTGCGTTAGTGAGAGTAGGGCGAGCTGCTGCAGACTGTCTCTCATAGGGAAAGATTAGTTAGGCTTAGCTTGTTCCTGGCTGCATACCTGTTCTGTTCTGTGAACCCACCACTGCATACCTGTTCTGTGAACCCACCACTGCATACCTGTTCTGTGAACCCACCACTGCACACCTGTTCAGTGAACCCACCACTGCATACCTGTTCTGTGAACCCGCCACTGCATACCTGTTCTGTGAACCCACCACTGCATACCTGTTCTGTGAACCCACCACTGCATACCTGTTCTGTGAACCCACCACTGCATACCTGTTCAGTGAACCTGCCACTGCATACCTGTTCTGTGAACCCGCCACTGCATACCTGTTCAGTGAACCTGCCACTGCATACCTGTTCTGTAAACCCACCACTGCATACCTGTTCTGTGAACCCACCACTGCATACCTGTTCTGTGAACCCACCACTGTATTCCTGTTCAGTGAACCCGCCACTGCCGTCACTACACAAACAGCTGTTTGAGGTGCGTTACACGGTGAGTTTGGTGTGTCAGTGCGAAGCAGTACCTTAATTATACTACCTGATTGATGTATACACATGCAAGATGTTTTAAAGCACTTTAGGCCTGTCATTTAGCATTCAATGTGATTTCTGCCCTTAAAACGCTGCTTTGCGTCAAATCCAGATTTTTCCCGGGGACTTTTGGCGTGTATCCCACTCCGCCATGCCCCCCTCCAGGTGTTAGACCCCTTGAAACATCTTTTCCATCACTTTTGTGGCCAGCATAATTTTTTTTTTCAAAGTTCGCATCCCCATTGAAGTCTATTGCGGTTCGCGAACTTTAACGCGAACCGAACCTTCCGCGGAAGTTCGCGAACCCGGTTCGCGAACCTAAAATCGGAGGTTCGGCCCAACTCTACTGGTGACAAGACAATCGAGACAGAAGGACAGAACAAGGCAATACAGATAATACAACCTGACTGCGCTAGATGGGATGCCTAGTGCAGTCCCCAGGAATTACTCTAAGATAATCTTTAGCAAACAAGCAAGGCTGATTCTCCAGGAGAGTTTAGCAGGAACAAACCTTCATGACCAGCAAGGGATTCTGGGAGAACAAGGTATTTATACTGCAAGCCTTCAAAGGAGGCAGGTAGGGAATTTGCATGACAAGTGCATGCAAATTCCTCAGCAGAGCAACTCTGAAACTTGCAAAGAAAAGACAGGTCTCTTTTCCAGAGACCTGCAGCCCTCAGACTTAAAGAATGGACAAACAGCTGTCTGCCCGTGCAGACAGCTGAGCAGATCATTACATGCTTATTGTTGAAAATAAAATAGTTCTTTCAGTGCCAGCTGGGATCAGTTGTGCCCATAAAATAAACACACTTTATTGCATTTTACTCTTGATTATTGTTGAAAAAAACAGTACTTTCAGTGCCAGCTGAGATCAGTTGTGCCCATAAAATAAACACAATTTATTGCATTTTACTGTTGCTTATTGTTGAAAAAAACCAGTACTTTCAGTGCCAGCTGGGATCAGTTGTTCCCATAAAATAAACACATTTTATTGCATTTTACTGTTGCTTATTGTTGAAAAAAAACAGCACTTTCAGTGTCAGCTGAGATCAGTTGTACCCATAAAAAAACACAGTTTATTGCATTTTACTGTTGCTTATTGTTGAAAAAAAATAGTACTTTCAGTGCCAGCTGGGAACAGTTGTGCCCATAAAAAACACACTTTATTGCATTTTACTCTTGCTTATTGTTGCCAAAAAAGCAGTACTTTCAGTGCCAGCTGGGAACAGTCGGGCCCATTAAAAAAACACACTTTATTGCATTTTACTCTTGCTTAGTGTTGTATAAAAAGCAGTATGTGATTAGTGCGTTTAGTGCAGGCAGGCAGGTTCAGAAAGCTCACTTGTATTAAGCTAGCCAGTCATACACTTCAGCTACTACCTACAGACAGTCACACTGCCAGTGCTGTTCATTCATTAAGTTTTGTGAGTGACATTGTGTACTGTGCTCACTGCTCACTGGTATTATTCATCTCATTTGGCAGTGATACCATTCAGTTAGGTTGTACTCTGCTCACTGGTATTAATCATCTCATTACCCAGTGATACCCATCAGTTAGGTTGTACTTTGCTCACTGCTCACTGGTGTTCATTTCATTACCCAGTGATACCCTTCACTTAGGTTGTACTGTGTTCACTGCTCACTGGTATTATTCATCTCATTTGGTAGTGATACCCTTCACTTAGGTTGTACTGCTCACTGCTCACTGGTTCAGCTCGTTAGCCAGTGATTCGCTTCAGTTACTATTTACAGACAGTCAGACTGCCACTGCAGTTTGTTCACCACATTTCGTGAGCCCATCGTGAGTTTCTCAAAGACCTCCGCTGTGAGCAGCACTCCCAACAGCAGCAACAGCCAACGCCCCACACAAGTTATAGCATCCACCCCAGCAGCCAGTGGTCAGCAGCCCTCCCTGGATGAGAGCGTTGTGTCCCTCGGTCCAGCACCAGGGTGACTATTGAGGGCTGCCATTGAGGAGATGATGGGGCCTGATGTGGAGGAGGAGGTTGGGCTCTGGCCAGCATCCCAAGTTAATGTTGAGGATGATGAGAGATCTGTGTCTGGGGATGTTGGGGTGGCAGAGGTGGTGGGAGGGTCAGGAGAAGAGTTCTATGATGATGGTGATGATGATCGGGACCATCTGTATGTGCCTCAGACCCCAGAAAACATGTTGTGTTTAGGTACTAAAATCTGCGTTCCCACTGCTCGGGTCCACGGATGCGTATAATTTTTTGGGCAGCACTATCAAACTGTGGTACTTCAGTGAGTTGCCATGGTCCTTCTGTGCTGCTGCACTGACTATCTGCTTTGTTCTCCTGTCGCTGCTAAAGTCTGCCTTCATGGACGGTCAGTTCGCGCAATTCCACCTCCAACACCACTTGCCTGCAGAGGATGGTCAAGGACTACATGTCAGATGGCGGAGCCGTGTTCAACTATCCATTAGTCCCCTTTAATTATTGGGTCTCTAAGCTAGACACCTGGCACGAACTGGCACTGTACGCAATAAAGGTGCTGGCTTGCCCTGCCGCCAGCGTTATGTCCAAATGTTGTTTCAGTGCTGCCGGAGGCATCATTACAGATAGGCGTATCCGCCTCTCAGGCTCAGTATTGCCTCTGTTGGATTACAATTCAGATACATCCTTTGAGCGCTGTCACTTGTCTGTCTATATGTTTTATAAAATGTGTATACCATTTGTATGACTAGCTGCGCAAGGAATACTGTGTTTTTATCGTTAGATTAGCGTTAGGTCTTCCCCGAGGGAGTATGTCACCGCCGTTGGGAAGTCTATTAGGTCATAATCTGTGCACATATTATCACTGAAGCTAACACCCCCCTTTGCCTGTAGTGAGTGCTAGGTGTGTATTTTAGTCCAGTAGTTATTGGAGCTCTGCACATCAATGCAGATAAATCATTCAGGTATAAGTTCACCCCTCACTGAAGCTATGCCCCCCCCCTCCCTTCCTTTTTGCTTGTAATGAGTGCTAGGTGTGTATTTTAGTCCAGTAGTTTTGGAGCTCTGCACATCAATGCAAACAAATCATTTAGGCATTCTTACACTGTTAATGGTAGGATTCTCAAACTTGACACAGTTGGTCAAAGGGTGACTAGGATTAATATTCAGATAAGTGGGTGGAGCATAAAACAGCCAATCAAACTTCCCCTATTGATTTTCAAAGGAGAATACTGCTGCAATTCTTACACTGTTAATGGCAGAGGCCTCAAACCTGCTTAAAGAGGAACTCCAGCCTAAACAAAAATACTGTCATTAAGTTACATTAGTTATGTTAATTAAAATAGATAGGTAATATAATCTCTTACCCACACTGTTTTAAAAGAACAGGCAAATGTTTGATTTCATGAGGGCAGCCATCTTTTTGGTTGAAAGGAGGTGACAGGGAGCATGAGAAACAGTTCCAACTGTCCTGTGTCCTGAGCACCTCTCCCAGTTGCTAGGCAACGTGAATAACAACATAGGAAATCCCATCATGCTGTGCACAGCATCAGGGAAAAAAAAGCCCGGGCTTTTTTTCTTTGATGGGTGGAGCTTAGCTAAAAATGCAGCTAAAAATGATGCTTTGGTAAGAAAAATAAAGTTCTGATGCTGTGAAACTGTTAAAGAAACACCAAGCCTTTTCAGTTCTGCTGAGTAGATTTTTAGTCCGGAGGTTCAGTTTAAGACATGTGTGAATGGATTAAGGGAGGATCTGAATGAATGGTGGATAAATGTGCTATTGAGATGAAGATCCCAGAAACAAGAGATGCTAAGCGAACAAGCTCCCCTGAAGTCCTGCTCCACACTCCAATCATGTTTGCCCACCTCCCCTCACTTTCTCTCCTCCCGACCTTTTTCTTTTTTTTTTCCTTACCCCCGGTACCCCATTTTATGCATCCCCTCCCACCTTTTTTGTCTCTCAGTGGAGGGGAGTTGGGGCAGGGAATGTAGGCCCCTTTATACCCCTGGGGGGGAGGGAGGAGATATCCCTAGGAGTAGAAGAGAAGATGAGCCCCTATGAAAGGAGGATTGGAGATGGGGCGACCGGAGGAGATGGGAACCACTTCCCCCGGTGGGGGACGGGATTCTACGGGGGCGGGAGAGGGGAGGGCTTGGGCCCTTGAAACTGTATTTGTATAATGTTTATATGAATTTAAGATTGATATGTGAAATGTAGAATCTTCTGTGATATAGTGTTGAGTTTATACTTATGAAAAGTTGTTAAATAAAGAATATATTTAAAAAAAAAATGCTTAAGTGTCTAAGGTTCAAGTTCACTAAAGGGGCAGAGCCACAAACAGCCAATCAAATTTATTTGCTGGATAAACTGCTTCTATTAACACAATTTTTATACTAGGAACCCGAAAGCTCACAAACTTGGTCACTGGGTGACTATGTGTCAGGGTTACAAAAAGTGGGTAGAGTCAAAAACAGATTTCCCTTAGAAAATATAAACTGCCGCCCTTCTTCACTGTTAATGGCAGGGTTCTCAAATTTTGCACAGTTGGTTACTGGGTGACTGGGATTAATATTCACAAAAGTGCGTGGAGCCTAAACAAGCCAATCAAAATTCACCTATTGATTTTCAAGGGGAATATTAAAATTGCTGCCATTCTTGCACTGTTAATGGCACAAGCCTTAAACCTGGTACAGTTGGTCATTGGGTCACTGGGGTTCACATTCAGAAAAGGGGGTGGAGCCACAAACAGCCAATCAGATTTGTTTCATTTCACTGGGAAAATACAAATTATTGATGCCAAGGACCCTAAAGCTCACAAACTTGGTCATTGAGTGACTGTGTGTCCAGGTTACAAAAGTGGGTGGAGCCCAAAAAAATTTCACTGGGAAAATATAAACTGCATCCATTCTTAGACTGTTAATGGCAGGGTTCTCAAAATTTCCCCCGATGATCACTGGGTCGCTGAGATTAATATTCAGGGAGCCTATAATAGCCAATCAAAATTCACCTGTTTATTTTCAAGGGGGATATTTACATTGCTGCCATTTCTACATTGCAGATGCCTCAAACCTGCTACAGTTGGTCATTGGGTGACTGGGGTTCAAATGCTGGGGAAGGGCGGAGTCACAAACAGCAAATCTGATTTGTTTAATTTCTATGTAAATATACAAATTATTGATTGCAAAAACCACAAAGCTCACAAACTTGGCCATTGAGTGTTTGTGTGTTAGGGTTAAAAAGGGGGCGGAGCCAACACCAGCCAAATACATACCCGGGCAACGCCGGGTCATCAGTTAGTTCTTTATAAAGACATTCCCTGAAAAAGATTTATACAAAGATGCTGACCAGCCCCGCTGCTTGCTATACACGTTTTTGGCAGTTGGACAGAGCAACTGCCATTCACCAAGTGCTTTTAAAAACAAAGAAAACCCTGAGAACCCCCCCTGAGAAGATAGGCTAGTACAAAATCTGTCAGTAATGTCAGATTTCTACTACTTACTGTAAGTGACAGCAACATAGGAGAAAAGTAATATATGGCTAATTTTACTCTGGAAGAAACATACTTTTTATTTGTGTATGTTTACATGTATTTTACATTTTAAGATTTTTGCTACAGAGGTCCTTTAAAGGAATGTAATGGGATTTCTGCCTTTTAGAATTTGAAACATGATCGTAAACTACATCATTTTTGGTGGGACTTTTGCTATGGGTCTCCCTCCGGCAGGTCACTGTCCAGGTGTTAGGTCCCTTTAAAAAACTCTTCCATCAGTTTTGAGGCGAGAAACAGTCCTTATAGGTCTTAGAATTCACCTGGCCATTGAAGTCTATTGCAGTTTGTGCCGTGTTTGCCAGTTTGTGAACGTTTTCAGAAAATTTGTTTTGCGAACTAAAAATGTTATGTATTCTGCATCACTAACAGGGGCGTAGCAATAGCAATAGGGGTTGCAGAGGTTGTGACCGCATCGGGGCCCTCCCTCAACTAAAGTATTAGCTCTGTATTGGCCCTGTGCTCATAATAATCACTTCTATAGATACTTTGAATGGTAATTATCAATAACAAGTTGTTCCCATCCCCTTCTTGCACCTCTGACACTGTAGTTGTCATTAGAAGGTTTTGGTGCGCCATATCAATTGTTATGTATAGAGTGCTTGGGGGGGCCCACTGTAAAACTTGCAAGGTAAATGGTGGGGAGGGGCACTTCTTTCCGTAGTATTCGGGTGCATAACCACGGATGTCAAGCCACATCCAATAGACAGTCCAATAGTAGAAGAAATTGGTTAGCACTCCGGCTTCTCAGTTTTTTTCTCCAATTACATGTCAACACTTAAGTTAACAATTGTTTCGGGGCCATCAAGAGTCCCCTTCTTCAGAACAGTGCAGACAAAACCTTGTAAAACTTGCATCGGGGCCCACATATCCTTAGCTACGCCACTGATCACTAGGGAGAGTGCTCTGTAGAAGTTTCTGCACTGCTCCCTCTTGGGGGCATGGAAGGCCTACATGTGGCTCCCCTGTAGAGATGCAAAGTATTTTATGTGGGCCAACTCCTGCAGGATACAGCAGTGAGGAAGTTTAAGACCCGGACGGCATATTCTGGCAAGCAGATGCACTTTGCAAACGCTATGCCATTTTAATTGGTCAATAGACATGAGGCTGCCAGCTTATAAATCAGGTGACACCTGGTCTGAGATCACATTGATTTTTTTCTTTGTTTGCAGTCCCCTGTTTTTTATGTTATTCCACTTTGAGTGGCACTCTTGATCAACTAATTTCTCCATAAAACTACTACCTGACTTCTTCGTCGAGGTCTTTGTTGGTGAGATTTACACAGCATGCCTAATGGCCAGTAAATTAATCCTGAAGGCTTAAAGGGAACCTGAACTGAGTAAAATTATTTAAAATAAACACCTGCAAATTAATATTACATACTTACCTCGCCATCAGTTCCTCTCAGAAGCTCACCATTTTCTTTTTTCAGTGATCCTTTCCAGTTCTGACAATATTTTGTCAGAACTGAAAAATACCAGTTGCTGTCAGTTATATATCAGCACAGCAGTAGAGATGTTGCGAACGGTTCGCCGGCGAACGGTTCCAGGTGAACTTTGGGGGTTCGCGTTCGCCTGGACCAAGCGAACTTTTGCGGAAGTTCGATTCGCCCCATAATGCACTATGAGGGTCAACTTTGACCCTCTGCATCACAGTCAGCAGGCATATTGTAGCCATTCAGGCTACACCAAGCCCTGGAGCCCCACCCCCCTTATATAAGGCAGGCTGCGGCGGCCATTAGCCTCACTCGTGTGCCTGCTAGAGACAGACTAGGGACAGCTGCTGCAGACTTGTTCTTCTAGGGACAGATTAGTTAGGTTCTTGGCTGCTTAGCTTGCTCCTGGCTGATTGTTATTGCTTTTATAGCACCCCTCAATAGCTCTTTTCAGAGCTCATCCTGTACTTTTTTTCTGTGTGTCAAACTGACACTTTTGTTGCAAAGCCTTGGTAATTGATAGTGTGTGTGCCACTGCCAGCAGCCCAGCACATTCAGTGACTACCTGTGTGTGTGACAGGGAGCTGCACATTGTACTACCCAGTACTGAATATACCCAGTACCTGTTGTGTTTACTTAACCCACCTCATCACTGCATATACCTAGCTTTGTGTTGAGTGAACCCAGCTCACTGCATCTAAGTACCTTTACTGTTCAGTGAACCCACCTCACTGCATATAAGTACCTTTACTGTTCACTGAACCCACCTCACTGCATCTAAGTACCTTTACTGTTCAGTGAACCTAGCTCACTGCATCTAAGTACCTTTACTGTTCAGTGAACCCAGCTCACTGCATCTAACTACCTGTTGTGTTGAGTGAACCCACCTCACTGCATCTAAGTACCTTTACCGTTCAGAGAACCCAGCTCACTGCATCCAACTACCTGTTGTGTTGAGTGAACCCACCTCACTGCATCTAAGTACCTTTACTGTTCAGTGAACCCAGCTCACTGCATCTAACTACCTGTTGTGTTCAGTGAACGCACCTCACTGCATCTAAATACCTTTACTGTTCAGTGAACCCAGCTCACTTCATCTCACTACCTGTTGTGTTCAGTGAACCCAGCTCACTGCATCTAAGTACATTTACTGTTCAGTGAACCCACCTCACTGCATCTAACTACCTGTTGTGTTCAGTGAACCCACCTCACTGCATCTAAATACCTTTACTGTTCAGTGAACCCAGCTCACTGCATCTTACTACCTGTCGTGTTCAGTGAACCCAGCTCACTGGATCACTGAATATTGAACTGTATTATTTGTTATGACCTTTTGCCTGCCTGACTATCCTCCTGAATTCTGATTCTGTACCTTGCTATTTTCTGATATCCTGTTGCCAAACTCTGCTCATTCCTGAACTCTGTATTTGCCTTCTGACTCTGTACCTCGCTACCTCTGATACCCGCTGCCGAACTCTGCCTGTCTATTGGATTACGTTACCGTCTTCTGAATCTGTACCTTATCTGTCTGTGTGTTAACGACCTGGCTTGTCTGACCTCGAGAACTGGCCTTAGTGTTAGAGGCAGTTCCCAGACCTGTTAGTGACACCCCCTCTTTGGTGTCACTCACACTCTGTCCTTCCTACTCTCAGCCTAGCTCCTCCCCCGGGAGAGTCTAGGCCTACGGAAGGAACATACTTCTGTGCTGTACTCCCTACTGCTCCTGTACCTCCTCCTGAGGAGTAGTACTCAAGTATTATTGTTGCACTTAACACTATCATCTCTCAGGTGTCCAGAGGTTAGTAGATATATCTGATTATCGGTGATACTGCAGATCATCAATAATCGGGTATATTCTGTATTCTCGGTGATACTGCAGTTCACCGGTAATCAGACCCTCTCTGTGTTACACCGATCGTTACAGAACGCCAGACCAAAACAATATGGACGCACGCACTGACCGTCTGGGCGCACTTGCCACTTCGGTGGATAACATCAACCAAGTGCTGGGTACTCACCAAGCGTTAATTGATGCCCTATCAGGGTTTGTACAAACCCTCCAGACGTCAGTGGATGAAGTGCGATCCCCTCATAGCGTTGACATACGTATGCCCGTACCCGAAAGATTTTCTGGCCACAGATCTGACTTTCGAAATTTTAGGAGTAGAGTGTTGTCGTATTTTGAGTTGAGACCCCGATCTTCAGGGACCAAGACCCAAAGGGTCACATTTATTAAAACCTTGTTATCTGGCGACTCTCAGACATGGGCGTACAGTTTGCCCACCGGAGACCTAGCCCTTACTTCCGTAGAGAAATTTTTTAAAGCTATGGCAGTAATTTACGACGATCCGGACCTTGCCTCGACTTCTGAGCGGAAGCTCAAGCTTTTGCGTCAAGGCAAAGGTCCGGTCGAAGATTATGCAGCTGAATTTAGGAGGTGGTCAGTTACAGCCAGGTGGAACACTTATGCCCTGTTAGTTTGTTTTTTGTCAGGGCTGTCCGATGAGGTCTCTGACCTAATGCTAAGCCAGCCCGAGCCCAGAACAGTCGATGAGGCCATCTCAGCGGCCATTCGAATCGACCGTAGGCTGCGCTATCAAAGACAGACCAGGGGTAGTCACCGTGTCCGAGTAGTGTCTTACACCACAACACCAGTGACCCCACCTCCTTCTGTCTCACCTCCTCCCGTCTCGCCTCCACCCGAGCCAATGCAGATTGGTCGGTCAAAGCTGTCCCAGGTGGAGCGAAGACGGAGGATGACTGAACAGCTATGTCTGTATTGCGCTGAAGGGGGGCATAGAGTACGAAATTGTCCGAATAAGCCGGGAAACGCTACCGCCTAGGAGTTGTAGGGGGTAACACCCTAGGCACCCGACTCTTACCCCTAGAAGATAAACGGTTGCTTCTTCCTTGTACAGTTACATGGGAAGATAAAACCGAGGTCACTGAAGCCTTTGTTGATTCAGACTCTGCAGCGAATTTTATGGATTTTGAGTTTGCTAAGAGATTGGGTATTTCACTCACCCCGGTAAAAGCACCCATCTAAGTTACGGTTGTGGATGATTCCCCCCTGCAAAGGAATCATCCGTTATCCCAGACACCAGAGGTGGGAGTCACTATAGGGGTGCTGCACAGAGAAAGGTTGCAGTTCTTTGTGCTACACATGACAACCTCCACAGTTATCCTTGGCATGCCCTGGTTGCACCTCCACTTCCCACAGATCGATTGGGCCACCGGTCAGTTAACTAGCTGGTCAGATCATTGTGTTCAGCAGTGTTTAGGGAAGGTGACGTTAGGCCAAATCAGGGTTCAGTTGGAGGGTGTACCCGAGCAGTATTCTGAATATTCTGATGTGTTCTGTCCCAAAGCCGCAGATAAATTACCTCCCCATCGCCCGTTCGATTGCCCCATCGATCTCCGATCTGGTTGTATGCCTCCCCGGGGTCATCTTTATAATTTGTCTGGGCCAGAGAAAGTGGCCATGCAGAAATACATCCGTGAAAACCTAGCCAAAGGGTTCATTCGCCCGTCCCGGTCGCCCGCTGGCGCAGGTTTCTTTTTTGTTAAGAAAAAAGACGGTGGCCTGCGTCCCTGCATAGATTACCGGGGTTTGAATAAAATCACAGTGAAGAATCGCTATCCTTTGCCATTGATAGACGACTTATTCACGCAGGTTACCGACGCTCAGATTTTTTCAAAATTGGATTTACGGGGTGCATACAACCTGGTGAGGATTAGAGAGGGCGATGAATGGAAGACGGCCTTTAACACGCCCGACGAGCATTACGAGTACTTAGTGATGCCCTTCGGGCTGTGTAATGCCCCGGCCGCCTTCCAAGAACTGATTAATGAGGTATTCAGGGAGGTGTTGGGCAAATTCGTCCTGGTCTACCTGGATGACATCCTTATTTTCTCCAACAACCTCTCCGAGCACAGATCCCATGTCAAGTTGGTGTTGAATAAATTAAGACAAAACATGCTTTATGCGAAACTGGAAAAATGCACCTTGGAGGTCACATCTGTCGCCTTCCTGGGTTATACAATTTCCACCTCGGGCCTGTCTATGGACCCTGCCAAGGTCTCTGCTGTTCTGGAATGGCCACAGCCAGTGGGGTTGAAGTGTTTGCAGCGTTTTTTAGGGCTTTGCGAATTACTATAGAAGGTTCATAAAGGGGTACTCCACTGTCATTGCACCCCTCACCAGTCTCATTAAAAAAGCGGCAGATACCACCCACTGGTCTCCAGAAGCCCTACGGGCATTCTCCACTTTAAAGGATCTGTTTTGCTCTGCACCCATCCTTAGACATGTAGACACTTCCTATCCCTTCATCGTCGAGGTGGACGCCTCGGAGGTTGGGGTGGGGGCTGTGCTGTCTCATCGGTCAGGGTTGCAGGGAAGGTTACACCCGTGTGCTTATTTCTCTCGTAGGTTCTCCCCAGCAGAGAAAAACTATGATATAGGCAACAGGGAGCTCCTAGCCATTAAACTGGCCTTTGAAGAATGGCGTCATTGGTTAGAAGGAGCAGAGCATACGATCACGGTTTACACTGATCATAAAAATCTGGAATACATCGAGGGGGCTAAAAGGCTAAGTCCTCGTCAGGCTCGATGGTCACTGTTTTTCTCAAGGTTCAGATTTATTATTACATACACGCCGGGTAGCAAGAATATTAAGGCAGATGCCCTCTCCAGGTACTTTGAACCAGAGACAGCACAGCCCTCCGTTCCTGAGTCCATTGTCCCACAGAAATTGGTGCTAGCTACAACTGAGACTTGGGAGGACTGGAAAGAGACTTTGAGTCCCTTCCAACAGGACATCTTGGAAGGGAAATCGGATGGGGTTATGTTTATTCCACTACCATTTCGTCTCCAGATCTTGGAAATGTTCCATTCACACAAGAATGCGGGACACCCTGGGGCGTCTAGAACGCAAGATCTTGTGGCCAGGTGTTCTTGGTGGCCGTCTCTGGCAGTAGATTGCAAATAATTTGTTAGGGAGTGTGCGGTATGTGCAAAAAGCAAGCCCTCCCGGCTGGCACCCGTAGGTACATTGCAGCCTTTGCCCACCCCGAGTGAGCCGTGGACCCACTTGTCCATGGATTTTGTGGGTGAGCCTACCAGGTCTGAGGGCATGTCGGTCATTTGGGTGGTAGTCGACCGCTTCAGTAAGATGGCTCATTTTGTGCCCTTGAAAGGACTCCCCTTGGCCCAGGAACTGGCCGATTTGTTCATCATCCACGTTTTCCGGCTGCATGGTATTCCGGGAAACATAGTGTCAGATCGGGGAGTCCAATTTATTTCTAGATTCTGGAGGGCATTTTGCCACCAGATGGGCATGAAGCTGTCATTTTCGTCGGGCTACCACCCACAGACCAATGGTCAGACTGAGAGAGTCAATCAGTCATTGGAGCAGTTTTTGAGGTGTTACGTTGCAGAGGTGCAGAATGACTGGGTCAAATTTCTGCCCTTCGCAGAATTTGCACAGAATAATTTGAAAAGTTCTTCCTCTGGATTTTCTCCGTTTCAGGTAGTGACAGGGAGATTGCCCAAATTCTCCCCATTACCGGTGGCCTCCATTCCGTTTCCAGCTCTGGAGGCCTGGCAAAAGTCTTTTAAAGACATTTGGTGGACCGTGAGAAATAATTTGGAAAAGGCGTTTTAGAGTCAAAAGGGTCAAGCTGACAAGAGACGTTCTTTAGAATGGAGATTCCAACCAGGAGACTTGGTGTGGGTGTCCACACGTCACTTGACTCTGAAACAACCCTCAGACAAGTTGGGCCCCAGGTTTGTCGGTCCATTTCCGGTGGCTAGAAAGATCAACAATGTTACTTATGCCATTGATCTTCCTGCCAGCATGCGTGGTGTAAGATCTTTCCATGTGTCACTACTCAAGCCAGCAGTCCATGTGGGTCCCACTCCTCCTCCTCCTGTGATGATAGATGACCAACCTGAGTACGAGGTAGAGAAGATTTTAGACTCACGCCTAGTTCAGAACTCAGTACAATATCTGGTTCATTGGAAAGGGTATGGTATTGAGAGATCATGGGTACCTGAATGTCGCATGCATGCTGACAAACTGAGAAGTGAATTCCACGCTTTACATCCTGAGAAGCCTGGAAGGAGCTGTCCGGAGTCCACTCCTCAGGGGGGGGGGGGTACTGTGAAGAAACGCGGAAAAGCCGCCGCATGGACGCAGGATGAGGCGGCTGTTTCCGCGGCTGGCATAGCAGAACGCGGAGAAACCGCCGCGTCGAACGCAGCGGTTTGTACGCATAGGCCTGCTTCTCTCAGTGGGGCGGGATGCGGAGGAAACGCCGCACGCTCAGACAGCATGGCGGCGGATTCCGCATCCCATGCAGCGACAACATTACAACACATGACTGGTGTGGCTGGGACTGATAGTCCACACTGGTTTAGGAGGACGCGTGCGCGCGCAGAGAGGCAGGGCCTTTATGGCAGTCAGAAGAGGGTCAGCTGACCAGGCCGGTCAGCTGACAATTGCAGCAAATTTCATTGGTCCAGCACTTAAGGGAGGTGCCGGAGAGCACTGGTGTATATATACTGGGTGCTGGTCATTCTCTGGTTGTCTGGCGTTGCAATCACAACGTGGTAGTACTCAGGCCTTGTTCGTATCTGTGTTCTAGCATAGTTTCCAAAGGTGTTGACGATCACGGACCTCACACCTTAGCGTTAGGAATATTGAACTGTATTATTTGTTATGACCTTTTGCCTGCCTGACTATCCTCCTGAATTCTGATTCTGTACCTTGCTATTTTCTGATATCCTGTTGCCAAACTCTGCTCGTTCCTGAACTCTGTATTTGCCTTCTGACTCTGTACCTCGCTACCTCTGATACCCGTTGCCGAACTCTGCCTGTCTATTGGATTACGTTACCGTCTTCTGAATCTGTACCTTATCTGTCTGTGTGTTAACGACCTGGCTTGTCCGACCTCGAGAACTGGCCTTACTGTTAGAGGCAGTTCCCAGACCTGTTAGTGACACCCCCTCTTTGGTGTCACTCACACTCTGTCCTTCCTACTCTCAGCCTAGCTCCTCCCCCGGAAGAGTCTAGGCCTACGGAAGGAACATACTTCTGTGCTGTACTCCCTACTGCTCCTGTACCTCCTCCTGAGGTGTAGTACTCAAGTATTATTGTTGCACTTAACACTATAATCTTTAGGTGTCCAGAGGTTAGTAGATATATCTGATTATCGGTGATACTGCAGATCATCAATAATCGGGTATATTCTGTATTCTCGGTGATACTGCAGTTCACCGGTAATCAGACCCTCTCTGTGTTACACCGATCTTTACAATCTTACTACCTGTTGTGTTCAGTGAGCCCACCTCACTGCATCTAACTACCTGTTGTGTTGAGTGAACCCACCTCACTGCATCTAAGTACCTTTACTGTTCAGTGAACCCACCTCACTGCATCTAACTACCTGTTGTGTTGAGTAAACCCACCTCACTGCATATACCTAGTATCCCCCCGAGATGGACAAAATGGACAAACCAGGTAGAGGAAGAGGTAGAGGCAGACCCAGAGGAAGGCCACCAGGCACCGGCAGGTCTGTGCGAGGTGGTGTTGCTGTGACTTCGTGCGGACCTGGCCCAAAATACAGTGCTCAGAAGAAGGCACATGCCATCACTTCCCAAGTTCAGGACGTGCTTGACTATTTAACACAGAACACCTCATCTCCTGCAGCCACCAGCGCTACAACAAGCACCACATCCGCTGCATTTGACACTTCGCAGGAGTTATTTGTTGGTGGTGTTGAAATCACTGATTCACAGCCACTACTGCAACAACAAGAAGAAGGCGCAGGTACACCACCTCATACATCTGAGTTAGGTGGCGATAGTATGGACGTAACGTGTGAGGAGGGGGATGAATAACCACCTGAAGTTGGTGCAGTTGAGGAGGTGTCTGAGGAAAGCGAAGCTGGCCGGGAGGATTATGATGACGATTATACGGATACCACATATGTCTGACAGCTGGCGTGGCGGAACTATTAGCTCGCCAGCTATTACCATACAAGCTGATGGAGTCTGAGGCTTTCCGTAAGTTTGTGGCCATTGGTACACCACAGTGGAAGATTCCAGGCCGCAATTATTTTTCATAAAAGGCCATACCCAAACTGTACCGTGCAGTTGAGAGGCAAGTGGTGTCATCTCTGGCACACAGCGTTGGGTCAAGGGTCCACCTGACCACGGATGCCTGGTCTGCCAAGCACAGGCAGGGCCACTACATTACATACACAGCCCATTGGGTCAACCTGGTGACCGATGGCAGCAAGCAGGGAGTACGTGGCTGCGCAGCGGACCGACTTGTCACACCTCCATGGCTTGCAGGCAGGTCTCCAGCCACCTCCTCTCCACCTGCTACCACCGCTTCGCTGTCGACATCCTCCTCCTCCTCCTTGGCTGGTGCCGCGATCTCCTCTCCAGCTACACAGCCCCAGCACCCCAGGGCCTATGCTGCATGCCAGGTACGACGGTGTCACGCAGTGTTAGACATGTCTTGCCTCAAAGCGGAGAGTCACACTGGAGCAGCTCTCCTGGCTGCTCTTAACAAACAGGTGGAGCAATGGCTGACCCCGCGCAAGCTTGAGATCGGCAACGTGGTGTGTGACAACGGCCGCAATCTCATTGCTGCGTTGAATTTGGGAAAGCTGACATACATACCTTGCATGGCACATGTGCTGAATCTGGTCGTGCAAAGATTTGTGTCCAAGTACCCAGGCTTAGAGGACGTCCTGAAGCAGTCCAGGAAGTTGTGTGGGCATTTCAGGCGCTCTTACAAGGCCATGGCACGCTTTGCGGACATTCAGTGTAGAAACAACTTGCCGGTAAGATGCCTGATTTGCGATAGCCCGACTCGCTGGAATTCCACCCTGCTGATGTTCTCTCGCCTGCTAGACCAGGAGAAAGCCGTCACCCAGTACCTGTATCATTACAGTACAAGGACACAATCTGGGAGGATGGGGATGTTGTGGCCCAACAACTGGACACTGATGCGAAATGCATGCAGGGTCATGGAGCCCTTTGAGGAGGTGACCAAACTGGTGAGTCGCGCTGAGGGCACCATCAGCGACTTGATCGCCTACGCCTACTTCCTGGAGCGTGCCGTGCGTAGAATGGTGGATACAGCTGTGGAGGAGCGTGAACGAGAACAGTTACAGCAGCAGGAGTCGTGGGAGCGATTTACATCCGAACCCGATGTTTCCTCAACACCTGCGGCAGCACAGAGGGGGGAGGAGGAGGAGGAGGAGGAAGAAGAGGAGTCGTGTGGGGAAGGAGAGGGCGTACGTACGAAAAGGGCGTCGGGAAAAAAGGGCGCGTGGTATAAACGATAAATGGAAATATCGTTTATAGAAATATTGTGTAGAATTTCGTTTATAAATAGTGTTTTAAGAATTTATAAATCACTAAATAATGTGTATGAGATCGGCAATTCTTAAAACGTTAATCTTCCCTGTTTGTAAAGTGAAACTTATATTTACGTTTATTAAAAACCCTCCCTGTACCTATCCCTAACCCCTAGACCCCCTGTTGGTGCCTAAACCTAAGACCCCCCTGTTGGTGCCTAAACCTAAGACCCCCCTGTTGGTGCCTAAACCTAAGACCCCCCTGTTGGTGCCTAAACCTAAGACCCCCCTGTTGGTGCCTAAACCTAAGACCCCCCTGTTGGTGCCTAAACCTAAGACCCCCCAGTTGGTGCCTAAACCTAAGACCCCCCAGTTGGTGCCTAAACCTAAGACCCCCCAGTTGGTGCCTAAACCTAAGACCCCCCTGTTGGTGCCTAAACCTAAGACCCCCCTGTTGGTGCCTAAACCTAAAACCCCCTATGGATAATAATGTTTTACAGACATTAATAAATAAAAAATGTAAAGAAAAAAATGTAAATTATTTTTTTGGGTGGATAATAATGTTTTAGAAATGTTTTAGAAATAGTGATTTAGTATCTTCATAAACGTTGTTCGTCACGGGCTCATTTTGTAAACTTAAATCATCACAAACATAGTTATAAATCCTTAAAAATCTCCGGGCGCCGTTATAAATCCTTAAAAATCTCCGGGCGCCGTTATAAATCCTTAAAAATCTCCGGGCGCCGTTTGTTAAAACGTTAATAATCTCCGGCACCTTTTTTTCTCTGTTCAGCGCCCATTAAACGATATTTATAATGGAAGTGAATGGGGCGCCCTTTTTGTCCACTTGTCTCATGCGCCCAAATCTACTGCTTCCAAGGAGAGGAGTCAGACTCTGATGATGGTGATGAGGAAGGTGTTTCTGTGGAGGAGGCGGTGGAAGAAGAACAACCGCGGCAGCCGTCACAGGGGGCTTCTGCTGCTCCACGTTCCCGTGGTATTGTTCGTGGCTGGGGGGAGGAAGAGGAGTTGCGTCCCGTCACTGAGGAAGAGTAAGAGGAGATGGAGAGTTTGTCTGCATCCAGCTTTGTGCAGATGTCCTCTTTCATGTTGTCCAGCCTGTTGAGGGACCCCCGTATCAAAAAACTCAAGGCGAATGACCTGTACTGTGTGGCCACGCTACTAGACCATCGGTACAGGCACAAAGTGGCGGACCTGTTACCAACTCAACAGAAGGCGGAAAGGATGCAGCACTTGCAGAACAAGCTGTCGATGATGCTTTACAATGCGTTTAAGGGTGATGTGGCTGCACAATGCAATCAAGGTACCACTGGCAGTAACCCTCCTCCTCCCAAGTCCACGCAGGCAAGGACAGGACCCTCCAGCGATCTCAGGGTGATGTCAGACATGCGGACGTTCTTTAGTCCAACTCCTCGCCATACTCCTTTCCGAAACCACCCTCCACCAACGCCTGGACCGGCAGGTAGCCGACTACCTGGCCTTGAGTGTGGATGTAGACACTGCGAAAAGCGACGATGAACCCTTGGACTACTGGTTGCGCAGGCTTGACCTGTGGCCAGAGCTGTCCCAATTTGCCATACAACTTCTCTCTTGCCCTGCCGCAAGCGTCCTGTCAGAAAGGACCTTCAGTGCAGCCAGAGGCATAGTTACTGAGACGAGAAGTCGCCTAAGTCACGACAGTGTTCAGTACCTGACCTTTATCAAAATGAATGAGGAATGGATAACGGAGGGCTACTGCACGACCGAAGACTAAGTCAGTCCCCACACACAGCATCTCTGCCTGCAGGCCGCTTGCCTTCTCCGCCACCACCAACAGGGTCCAGGACTCTAGGCGGATTCCTGAATTTTTAAGGTCGCTGCTAGCAGCGGCCGCTACACTAATTTTTCTGGTGCGTGTACATGCCTGCCTAATTTTTCTGGCTGCACTGCGGGCGGCTGCAACAACAAAACCAAAGGCATGTACATGTGCCCATCCCCCTTCGTGATCATTACCTTGCCGCGGTGAAGGGGCTTGCGTATCACAATGAAGCATTGACCGCCGGCTATCTGGGTGTCTCGGGTGGGGGTGGCACACAAAATATAATAAGGCCGTTGCTTCATTGTGGTCAGACCAAATTTGATCAGCTGGACAGTCACTGTTGTTCTATCATTGAGCTACCACAGCCCGGCAACCATATGGCCTTGAAAAACGCCACGGCCTACACTCTGGCCATGGTGCGCACCAGTCCAGCACGGCCGTCACTACGCAAACAGCTGTGCATTACACAGCGAGTTTGGTGTGTCAGTGTGAAGCAGAACTCTAATTACACTCCCTGATTGATGTATACCCATGCAAGATGTTTGAAAGCACTTTAGGCCTGCAATTTAGCATTCAATGTGATTTCTGCCCTTAAAACGCTGCTTTGCGTCAAATCCAGATTATTCCCCGGGACTTTGGGCATGTATCCCACTCCGCTATGCCCCCCTCCAGGTGTTAGACCCCTTGAAACATCTTTTCCATCACTATTGTGGCCAGCATAATTTTTTCTATTTTTCGCCTCCCCATTGAAGTCTATTGCGGTTTGCGAACTTTTACGCGAACCGAACCTTCCGCGAAGGTTCACGAACAGAGTTTGCAAACCCGAAAATCTGAGGTTCGCGACATCTCTAATCAGCAGCTGTCAGTTACAACTGAATGTGCAAGGTAATGTCCATGTTTCCCTATGCCTCAAGTGGGCAATATAACAATTTAACAGTGTGCTGACCAGAAAGCTGTTATGAGATAATGGCCATTTTCAAAATGGAGGATAGAGAATTCCATCGATCACAGTGGACAAACGGGACACAGGAGAGGAGAAAGAGATTGATGAGCAGGTTACAAGGGAGGTAAGTATGACCTGTGTATGCTTATTTTGACTTTTTATTTTCAGTTCAGGTTCTCTTTAAAGTAGGCCAGTTCAGGTCAGTTAATCACTGTTGTATAAGTGTGATATTCATAGCAAGTAAATAAACCAAGAAGTTAGTGCAGCCACTGACAGATAAATCGTTAAAGCCAGGTGGGCGTGGCAATTGGGACATAACAACACATAATCATTCTCTAAAGTCTACTAGCATCTTACCTTTGTGTAACCATATATGGCCAGCAGCTGGTCCATGGCAACGCTATCTCCAATAAAGGCGGCTATTTCACCTTGCTGAAAACACGTATAATTTGGAACCTCTGAAAATCCACCAGATAAAATCTGTACAGTATCATAAAACGATTTTATGAGGTCCACACAGCAATCACTCAAATGGAAACCCACAGTTATATTAGGTAGATATTTGATGAATCTGCTGTCTTCATTTAATTGCCAAATCACATGACGTATATTTAAAGCCACAGCGAGATCTTTCAAATTTGGACTAGTAAATGTGAGAAAATTACTTGGTAAACATTACAAAAGTAGGCATTAAGCACAGACATGCATACTAATGTTTTCAATTCTCAATTTTTATTGAGAAAAGAGTCATTTTACAGGTGCTCAACATCTCATCCATAACTTCCAACATCTAGTTTTTTCGGATGTAGGGAAGAGACAGTCCACTGATTTGGGCTCGTTCTACTAGTTCTAGTTAAAGGGAAGGTCCGCACAGAATATAAAAAACAAACTACACTTACCTGGGGCTTCTTCCAGCTCCTCCTCTCCCTCCTGGCATCCAGCGGTGAAGAAGCCGACCTCGCCAATGTATGTGAGGTTGCTTTTGACATCCTACAAATCCCTAAGCAAACTCATTTTTCTCTTGGGTATATCACAATGGTACATGCTAGGCTGGCTTCAGCATGTAGTGTTGGTGGTATAGTGGTGAGTATAGCTGCCTTCAAAGCAGTTGACCTGGGTTCGATTCCTGGCCAATGTATGTGAGGTTGCTTTTGACATCCTACAAATCCCTAAGCAAGCTAATTTTTCTCTTGGGTATATCACAATGGTACATGCTAGGCTGGCTTCAGCATGTAGTGTTTGTGGTATAGTGGTGGGTGTCAGGAACCGGCCCTTGGCACGCCTGCGTATACGGTTCCCGACTGTGGGTTTGACCAGATCGAGAGGGGAAGCAGCCTTAGTCAAGCTGAAACAAGGCTGTGACCCCTCAGAACACTTCTCACTGCCACCACTAGCTGTTGCTAGACACTTCCACTCTGCTGTCGAGTTACTCGCACTGGCGTTTTCGTACATTGGGTCAGCTGCACGCTTTAGGCCAACATATGACAAATGCCCCACACACAAACACAATTGCAATCTTACACTGTAGTGAAGCAAAACCACTAACAGTCATTCCGAACGATACTGTTAGCCACTCCGGGACTTCCCACTCTGCTGTCGAGCGCAGAACTGCCCCATACACACAATGCAATTACAATCTTATATGGTAGGGTTGCTCAATCATGCAATCAGGCATGGACTTATACACAGTTACACTTCAGTCTCTTCTAGGCTATGAGTGTTAGTTTAGTACAGCAGAAGTCAAACTTATTAAATAACGATTTAATATTCCAGGGAAAAAAGTGGAACAATGCAGAAAATAATATATACAAAAGATTTGCAAAGCAGTAAAAGTTACAAAATAAAAGTTTCAAGGATAAAATTTACAAAGATACACACAAGACAAGTTGCAAAAATAAAGGGAAAAACATTAGCAGCATATCGATCTGAGCGTTGTTTGCGGGAGGACGCAACTTCTGGTCAGGAACCAGGTTAGTCCTAGCAATGTGCTATCTCCAAAGACTACAAGTTGTGACTGTCCTAGCTGCTGTTTTATAGTCCCAAGTGTTGCCCCGGGCAAAGAATGTTTCATCCCACAATCTAATGCAATTTCCCAGCTTGTCATATCCTTCCTGTGATATGCAACCTTCAAAGCTTTCCTGTGTTAGTGTCTGATCCTTTCAGAGATTTCAGAACACCTCCACAACCCCCAATTTCCACAGGTAAAAGTCTATACATCACAAGATTGTATTTTGGGTGAAGCTTCCTGGCTGTTATATGTAAACTCCTGGCTCAGGCTGGTGTGAGCTGTGTCAAAGCATACTGCAGCCAGTCCAGGTGACAATTGCTCCCAAGCACAATACACCTCTGAGACCATTTTCAGACAACAGGGTCAGACCACCTGTATAGGCTTCAAAGCAACTGTCTGATTAAGTGTTTCCTAATTACCTGTTTCTGGCTGTCCAGAGGAACTGTATGCTAATGTCCAAGTCCCCTGCTTCCAGAGGAATTCAATGCAAATGTAGGTCTATTGACCTACACACACAATCACATTAACAGTCCATGAAGCTAGCCTGGCATATCTACACCTTTGACATAATACACAGCAGATAGAAAAATGATAGAATATGTTCCTGTATTATCCCAACATCATAACTAGCTGCTATATCATGACAGTGAGCATAGCTGTCTTCAAAGCAGTTGACCTGGGTTTGATTCCTGGCCAATGTATGTAAGCTGGCGTTTGACATCCTACAAATCCCTGGAAGACAAGACAAGAGAGAAGGAGGAGGAAGGTAAAAAAAAAAAAAAACACAAGAACAAGATTAGCTCTCAAAAGAGCTGTTGATGGGTGCTATTTTAGGAATAACAATCAGCCAGGAGCAAGCTAACAAGCTTAAAAGAGCCTAACTAATCTTTCCCTATGAGAGTCTGCCAGCAGTTTTCCCTTCACTAATTACTACAGGGACACAAACGACTATAATTGCCGGCGCTGCCTGCCTTATATAAGGGGGGGGGAGTGGCTCCAGGAGATAGTGTAGCCTGATTGGCTACAACAGACCTGCTGACTGTGATGTAGAGGGTCAAAATTGACCCTAATGGTGCACTATGGGGGCGAACCGAACTTCCGGGAAAGTTTGCGTTCGCATGCAATCACGAACCACCCAAAGTTCGCCTGGAACCGTTCGCCGGCGAACCGTTCGGGCCATCTCATTCCTACACCACGTGACCCCCCGCCGTGGAGTGAAAAGAAGCCGACCTGGCGAGGTCGGCTTCTTCACTGATTGCTGGATGCCGGGAGGGAGAGGAGCTGCAGCGAGGGCACTGATCGACTGCCAGGAGCTGGAGAAGCCCCAGGTAAGTGCAGTTTGTTTTTTTATATTCTGCGCGGACCTTCCCTTTAAAGTAATTAAATAGAGGTGGTGTGGATCTTTATAATTGCTTTATGACTGGAGTTCCTGTGGTATCCGGGAAGTGAGTTCTAATCTGCACATCCCATTAATGATGATCGTAATGTGCTAAATATGTAATGGAAAAATCATAATCATAAAAACCTACATGAAATGTTCCGTAATTATGACCATACACAACATTTTTGTAATTGCGATCATTTTCGTAATGACATTTTCACATTTGCACATTTTTTTGTAATTACGGGTATTTTTCAGGGCAAACTCTTGTGTACAACACAAAATTACCCAGAATTTGGAAATTTTGTGTAATTTTTCATAAATTCTGCTAAATTTATATATATAAAATCGGATGTGGGTGTGTGTGTGTGTGTGTGTGTGTGTATGTGTGTATGTGCCGCGATCACGCAAAAACGGCTTGACCAATTTGAACGAAACTTGGTATACAGATCCCTTACTACCTGGGATGATATGTTCTGGGGGTCTCGCATCCCCCCTGCACACCTGGGCGGAGCTACAAACAGCAAATCAGATTTCACCCATTCATGTCAATGGAAAAAATGGAAAAGGCTGCCATTCTCATAGTAATAAAGCCAGAGTCCCCACACTTGGCACAGTTGGTCACTTGGTGACCATGTTTCCAAACCCAGGAAAAGTGGGCGGAGCATAAAACAGCCAATGAAATTGTAGCTATTTATTTTAATTGGGAAAATGTAAACTGCAGCCAATCTTAGACTGTTAATCGCAGGGTTTTCAAACTTGGCACACTTGGTCACTGGGTGAATGAGATTAAAATTCAGGAAAGTGGGTGGAGCCTACAACAGCAAATCAAAATTCACCTATTGATTTTCAAGGGGAATATTTAAACTGCTGCCATTCTTACACTGTTAATGGCAGAGGCTTCAAACTTGCTACAATCGGTCACTGGGTGACTGGGGTCCAAATTCACTGAAGGGGCGTGGCCACAAAAAGCCAATAAGATTTCCTTGGTGGATAAACTGCTTCCATTCGCACATTTTTGATGCCAGGAACCTGAAAGCTCACAAACTTGGTCATTGAGTGACTGTGTGTCAAGGTTACAAAAAGTGGGTGGAGCCAAAAAACAATTTTACGGGGAAAATATAAACTGCAGCCATTCTTACACCGTTAATGGCAGGGTTGTCAAACTTTGCACAGTTGGTCACTGGGTAAATGAGATTAAGATTTTGGAAAGTGGGTGGAGCTTACAACAGCCAATAAAAGTTCACCTTTTGATTTTCAAAGGGAATATTTAAACGGCTACCATTTTTATACTGTTAATAGCAAATGCAACTTAACACAATTGGCCACTGGGTGACTGGGATTATTATTCAGAAATGTGGGTGGAGACTACAACAGCCAATCAAAATGCACCTATTGTTTTTAAAGGGGAATATTTACATTGTGTAACGATCGGTGTAACACCGAGAGGGTCTGATTACCGGTGATCTGCAGTATCACCGAGAATGCAGAATATACCCGATTATTGATGATCTGCAGTATCACCGATAATCAGATATATCTTCTAACCTCTGGACACCTGAGAGATGAGAGTGTTTGATGCAACAGTAATACTTTGAGGAAAGCACCCGTAAGATAGGTGCTAGACAGTAAGAGCTACTGCTATGGATCAGATTCCTTCCATAGGTCTGATGCTCCCCAAGGGGCAGAGCCAGGCTGAGACAGTGGGAAGGACAGAACGTGAGTGACACCAATGGGCAGTGTCACCAACAGATCTGTGAATTATCTCTTAACAGGAGAGATAGTTCTCGAGGTCGGACAGGCCAGGTCGTAAACACACGGACAGATACAGTACAGAGACAGGAGACAGATGCAGAATCCTGGGACTAGCAGAGTTTGGCAACAAGGTATCAGAAAGACAAAGGTACAGAATCAGAGATCAGAAGAATGGTCAGTAAGGCAGAAGGTCATAACAGATAATCAACAATGCCTAAGCTTAAGTGTGAGCTCCAAGATTCTCACACTCCAGGAACTAGACTAGGTAATAACAAATAATACAGATGGTACAGAATTCCTAGACTAAGGTGTGAGTTCCTTGGCCATCAACACCTTGGAAACTGGTCTAGATAATAATACAGATAATAACAGAATTCCTAGGCTAAGGTGTGAGCTCCGTGATCATCAACACCTACGAAACTGTCTAATAAACACAGATACTGACAAGGTCTGAGTGCTACCACGTAGTGATCGCAACGCCAGACACCAGATGAAGGACCAGCACCCAGTATATATACACTAGCGCTCTCCAGTGCCTCCCCTAAGTGCTGGACCAATGAAAGTTGCTGAATTTGTCAGCTGACCGGCTTGGTCAGCTGACCCCCTTCTGACTGCCATAAAGGCCCTGCCTCTCTGCGCGCGCGCGCGTCCTACTACACCAGTGTGGACTATCAGTCCCAGCCACACCAGTCATGAGTTGTAATGTTTCTGCTGTGTTGGATGCGGAATCCGCCGCACCGCTGTCCGTGCGTGCGGCGTTTTCTCCGCATTCCGCACTACTGAGAGGAGCAGGCCTATGCGTGCAACTTGCCGCATTGGACGCGGACTCAGGTACCCATGTTCTCTCCTCAATACCATACCCCTTCCAGTGTACTAGATACTGTAGTGAGTTCTGCACTACTCGTGAATCTAAAATTTTCTCTACTTCATACCCAGGTTGGTCGTCGACCATCACAGGAGGAGGAGGAGTGGTACCCACATGGACTGCTGGCTTAAGCCGGGACACATGAAAAGATCTTACACCACGCATGCTAGCAGGAAGATCGATGTCATAAGTAACATTGTTGATCTTCCTGGTCACAGAAAAAGGGCCCACAAACCTGGGACCTAACTTGGGCAAGGGTTGTTTCAGGGTTAAATGACGTGTGGACACCCAGACCAGGTCTCCTGGTCGGAAGTTCGGAACTTCCACTCTAAGGATCGTTTCTTGTCAGCTTGACCTTTCTGACTTTGAAAAGCCTTTTCCAAATTGCTTTTCACGATCCCCCAAATGACTTTGAACGACTTTTGCCAAGCCTCCAGAGCTGGAAACGGAGTGGAGGCTACTGGCAATGGAGAAAACTTGGGCAACTTTCCAGTTACCACTTGAAATGGAGAGAACCCAGAGGAAGAGCTTTTCAAATTATTGTGCGCAAATTCTGCATATGGCAAGAACTTGACCCAATCAGTTTGCGCTTCTGCAACATAACACCTCAAAAACTGTTCCAATGACTGATTAACCCTCTCCGTCTGACCATTGGTCTGTGGGTGGTAGCCCGACGAAAATGACAGTTCCATGCCCATTTGATGACAAAATGCCCTCCAAAATCTAGAGACAAATTGGACTCCCCGATCTGACACTATGTTTTCCGGAATGCCATGCAGTCGGAAAACGTGGATGATGAAAAGGTCGGCCAACTCCTGGGCCGAGGGGAGTCCTTTCAAGGGCACAAAATGGGCCATTTTACTGAAACAGTCGACTACCACCCAAATGACTGACATGCCTTCAGACCTGGGAAGCTCACCTACAAAATCCATGGACAGATGGGTCCATGGTTCACTCGGGGTGGGCAAAGGCTGCAACGTTCCCACAGGTGCCAGATGGGAGGGTTTGCTTTTTGCACACACTGCACACTCTCTGACATACTCCTTGCAGTCTGTTGCCAAAGAAGGCCACCAAGCACATCTAACAACCAAGTCTTGCGTTCTGGAGGCCCCTGGATGCCCAGCATTCTTGTGTGAGTGAAACATCTGCAAAACCTGGAGACGAAAGGGCAGTGGCACGAACATAACCCCTTCAGGCTTTCCCTAAGGGACATCCTGCTGGAAGGGACCTAAAGTCTCCGTCCAGTCCTTCCAAGTCTCTGTAGCTCCCAGTACTACCTTCTGTGGAACAATGGTTTCAGGTTCTGAGGGCTGTGCTGTCTCCGGCTCAAAACATCTGGACAAGGCATCCGCCTTAATGTTTTTACTACCCGGAGTGTACGTAATTACAAATCTAAATCTCGAGAAAAACAGTGACCACCGAGCCTGACGGGGACTCAATCTCTTAGCCCTCTCAATGTATTCCAAATTTTTGTGATCAGTGTAGACTGTAATCGTGTGTTCTGCTCCTTCTAACCAGTGACGCCATTTTTCAAAGGCCAACTTAATGGCTAAGAGTTCCCTGTTGCCTATATCGTAGTTTTTCTCTGCTGGAGAAAACCTCAGAGAGAAATAGGCACATGTGCAATCTTCCCTGCAGCCCAGAGCGTTGAGACAGCACAGCCCCTACTCCAACCTCTGAGGCGTCAACCTCTACAATGAATGGATAAGAGGTGTCCACGTGTCTCAATATGGGTGCAGAGCAAAACAGTTCTTTCAAGGTGGAGAAAGCGGCCAGAGCTTCGGGGATCCAATGGTTGGTATCTGCCCCTTTTTTAGTGAGACTGGTGAGGGGTGCTATCATTGTGGAGTACCCCTTTATGAACCTTCTATAGTAATTTGCAAACCCTAGAAATCTCTGAAGAGATTTGAGTCCTACTGGTTGGGGCCATTCCAGAACAGCAGAGACTTTGGTGGGATCCATAGAAAGGCCCGAGGTGGAAATTATGTATCCCAAAAAAGCGACAGATGTCACCTCAAAAATGCATTTCTCCAACTTAGCATAAAGCCTGTTTTGTCTGAGCTTGTGTAGCACGAATTTGACATGATCCCTGTGCTCAGAGAGGTTGTCTGAGAAGATCAATAGATCATCCAAGTATATTAGGACAAATTTACCCAACACCTCCCTGAAGACTTCATTAATGAGTTCCTGGAAGACGGCCGGGGCGTTACACAACCCAAAGGGCATCACCAGATACTCGCAATGCCCGTCGGGTGTGTTAAAGGCCGTCTTCCATTCATCGCCCTCTCTGAGCCTCACCAGATTGTATGCACCTCGCAAATCCAATTTTGAAAAAACCTTAGCATTGGTGACTTGAGTGAATAAATCGTCTATCAAAGGTAACGGATAACGAATTTTAACTGTGATTTTATTCAGTCCCCGGTAACAGTGTTGCCAACTCATCCCTTTAATTACTGACACATCTAGGTTATACAGGTTCTGGGGCTATTTGCACATAACCAGTGCATTAACTGCATCTAAATAGCCACAAAACCTGTATGATTCATATGTGTCAGTAATTAAAGGGATGAGTTGGCAACCCTGCCCGGTAATCAATGCATGGCCGAAGGCCTCCGTCTTTTTTTTTTTACAAAAAAAAAACCCTGCTCCAGCAGGCGACTAGAGGTGGGCCGAACGGTTCGCCGGCGAACGGTTCCAGGCGAACATCGGGTGGTTCGCCTTCGCCGGCGGAGGCGAACTTTCCCGGAAGTTTGATTCGCCCCATAATGCTCTATGAGGGTCAACTTTGACCCTCTGCATCACAGTCAGCAGACGCATTGTAGCCAATCAGGCTACGCTAAGCCCTGGAGCCCCACCCCCCCCCTTATATAGGGCTGGCTCCGGCGGCCATTAGCCTCACTTGTGTGCCTGCTAGAAACAGAATAGGGACAGCTGCTGCAGACTTGTTCTCCTAGGGACAGATTAGTCAGGCTTTTTCCATTCTTAGCTTGCATAGCTGACTCTTATTGCTATAATAGCGCCCCAGAAAAGCTCTTTTCAGAGCTCATCCTGCTGTGATCAATTTTTTTTTCTGTGTTTGAAACTGACACTTGTGGTGTTTAGACAGCATTGCTAATTCATACTGTGTGTCCCACTGCCAGCAGCAGCAGCAGCAGCAGCAGCACATTCAGTGACTGACTACTACCTGTGTGTGTGATACACTTGTGTTGCTTAGACAGCATTGCTAATTCATACTGTGTGTCCCACTGCCAGCAGCAGCAGCACATTCATTGACTACTACCTGTGTGTGTGATACACTTGTGTTGCTTAGACAGCATTGCTAATTCATACTGTGTGTGTCCCACTGCCAGCAGCAGCAGCACATTCAGTGACTACTACCTGTGTGTGTGATACACTTGTGTTGCTTAGACAGCATTGCTAATTCATACTGTGTGTCCCACTGCCAGCAGCAGCAGCACATTCATTGACTACTACCTGTGTGTGTGATACACTTGTGTTGTTTAAACAGCCAGAGGCGTAGCTAGGGTTTTCAGTGCCCGGGGGCAAAGACAGTTTTTGCGCCCCCCCTTCAAACTTGGACAAAATGGGCGTGGCCACACAGATTGTCATTGTGGTCATGGGTGAAGTCATGTTGTTTAGATTGCCAGATATGCCCCCTTTCCCCATATAGATAGCCAGATGTTCCCCACTTCCCCTGTTTAGATATCCAGATGTGTCACCCCTTTAAAAAGCTAAATGCAACACCCCCCAGATAGCCAAATATGCCTCCCTTTAGATGGCCAGATGTGCCCCACTTTTTCTGCTCCTGTTAACGTTTCTGCACAGGGAGGGAGAGAAACAGGAGCACTTCGGGAAGTCAGCAAGCTGCCTCTCATGCATGTTGGTTTGCAGCAGCCGTGCTTAGCGCCCTTACAGTGCTGCGCCCGGGGACATTTGTCCCCCCTTGCCCACCCATAGCTATGCCTCTGTAAACAGCATTGCTAATTCATACTGAGTGTCCCACTGGCACTGCCAGCAGCAGCAGCACATTCAGTGACTACTACCTGTGTGTGTGATACACTTGTGTTGCTTAGACAGCATTGCTAATTCATAATGTGTGTGTCCCACTGCCAGCAGCCCACCAGCATTCAGCAGCACATTCAGTGACACCTGTGTGTGTGACAGGGAGCTGCACATTGTACTACCTACCCAGTGCTGCATTTACCTACTACTAGTACCTGTTGTGTTTAGTTAACCCACCTCATCACTGCATACACCTACGTTTGTGTTGAGTGAACCCACCTTGCTGCACATAACTACCTTTTGTGTTGAGTGAACTTGCGTCACTGCATATAACTACCTTTTAAGTTGAGTGAACTCACCTCACTGCATATATAACTACCTTTGGGTTGAGTGAACTCAGCTGACTGCATATAGCTACCTTTTGTGTTCAGTGAATTCACCTCTCTGCATATAGCTACCTTTTGTGTTCAGTGAATTCACCTCTCTGCATATAGCTACCTTTTGTGTTCAGTGAATTCACCTCACTGCATACAGCTACCTTTTGTGTTCAGTGAATTCACCACACTGCATATATAACTACCTTTGGGTTGAGTGAACTCACCTCACTGCATATAGCTACCTTCTGTGTTCAGTGAACTCACCTCACTGCATATATAACTACCTTTGGGTTGAGTGAACTCACCTCACTGCACATAGCTACCTTCTGTGTTCAGTGAACTCACCTCACTGCATATATAACTGCCTTTGGGTTGAGTGAACTCAGCTGACTGCATATAGCTACCTTTTGTGTTCAGTGAACTCACCTCACTGCATATAGCTACCTTTTGTGTTCAGTGAATTCACCTCACTGCATATAGCTACCTTTTGTGTTCAGTGAACTCACCACACTGCATATATAACTACCTTTGGGTTGAGTGAACTCAGCTGACTGCATATAGCTAGTAGCTATATGCAGTCAGCTGAGTTCACTCAACCCAAAGGTAGTTATATATGCAGTGTGGTGAATTCACTGAACACAAAAGGTATTAGCTACCTTTTGTGTTCAGTGAACTCACCTCACTGCACATAGCTACCTTCTGTGTTCAGTGAACACACCTCACTGCATATAGCTACCTTCTGTGTTCAGTGAACTCACCTCACTGCATATATTAGCTACCTTTTGTGTTCAGTGAACTCACCTCACTGCACATAGCTACCTTCTGTGTTCAGTGAACTCACCTCACTGCATATAGCTACCTTCTGTGTTCAGTGAACTCACCTCACTGCATATACCTAGCTTCCCCCCGAGATGGACAAAATGGACAAACCAGGTAGAGGAAGAGGTAGAGGCAGACCCAGAGGAAGGCCACCTGGCACTGGCAGGTCTGTGCGAGGTGGTGTTGCTGTGATTTCGTGCGGACCTAGACCAAAGTACAGTGCTCAGAAGAAGGCACGTGCCATCACTTCCCAAAATTGTGAGGACGTGCTTGAGTATTTAACACAGAAAGCCTCATCTCCCGCAGCCACCAGTGCTACAACAAGCGCCACATCCGCTGCATTTGACACTTCGCAGGAGTTATTTGGTGGTGGTGGTGGTGAAATCACTGATTCACAGCCACTACTGCAACAACAAGAAGAAGGCGCAGGTACACCACCTCATACGTCTGAGTTAGGTGGCAATAGTATGGACGTAATGTGTGAGGAGGGGCATAATTATCCACCTGAAGTTGGTGCAGTTGAGGAGGTGTCTGAGGAAAGTGAAGCTGGGCAGGAGGATTATGATGACGATTATACGGATGTCACGTATGTACCCAATAGAGGAGATGACCAGGGGGACAGTTCAGGGGGGGAGCCAGAGAGGAGTAGGAGGAGACGACTCCATGATAGAAGCAGAGGGAGCTCGTCCTCAGAAACAGCTGGGGGCAGTGTCCGGCGCTATGTATCGCCAGCTATGGCCAGCCAGCCAACATGCCCTTCAAGGTCAGCTGTTGATGCCACCGTAGTGCCATCACCCCAGGGGGGCTCTGCGGTTTGGAAATATTTTATGGTGTGTGCCTCAGATAGGAGCAAAGCCATCTGTTCTCTCTGCCTCCAAAAATTGAGCCGTGGAAAGGCCAACACTCACGTAGGGACAAGTGCCTTACGAAGGCACCTGGAGAAAAGGCACAAACAGCTATGGGAAGAACACCTGAGGAAAAGCAGCACCCCTCAAAAGACAAGCCACCCTCCTTCTCCTCTTCCTCCTTCAGGTGCATCGTCTTCATCCGCTTTCTCCCTTGAACCTTCACAGCCACCCTCCTTCACACCGTCTCTGCCCTTGAGCGGTTCCTGCTCCTCTGCCCACAGCAGTAGCCAGGTGTCCGTGAAGGAAGTCTTTGAGCGGAAGAAGCCAATTTCGGCCAGTCACCCTCTTGCCCGGCGTCTGACAGCTGGTGTGGCAGAACTATTAGCTCGCCAGCTATTACCATACAAGCTGGTGGAGTCAGAGGCTTTCCGTAAATTTGTGGCCATTGGGACACCGCAGTGGAAGATACCAGGCCGCACTTATTTTTCACGAAAGGCCATACCCAAACTGTACCGTGCAGTTCAGAGGCAAGTGGTGTCATCTATTGCAAAGAGCGTTGGGTCAAGGGTCCACCTGACCACGGATGCCTGGTCTGCCAAGCACGGGCAGGGCCGCTATATTACGTACACAGCCCATTGGGTCAACCTAGTGACCGATGGCAGCAAGCAGGGAGTACGTGGCTGCGCAGCGGACCGACTTGTCACACCTCCACGGCTTGCAGGCAGGCCTCCTGCCACCTCCTCTCCTTCTCCTCCAGCTACATCCTCTTCGCTGTCAACCTCCTCCTCCTCCTTGGCTGAGTGGCAGTTGAACTCTAACGGTGCTGCCATCTCCTCTTCCACTCCAGCTACACAGCCCCATCTCCCCAGAGCCTACGCTGCATGCCAGGTACGACGGTGTCACGCAGTGTTAGACATGTCTTGCCTCAAAGCGGAGAGTCACACTGGAGCAGCTCTCCTGGCTGCTCTTAACAAACAGGTGGAGCAATGGCTGACCCCGCACCAGCTGGAGATCGGCAACGTGGTGTGTGACAACAGCAGCAATCTCCTTTCCGCTTTGAATTTGGGAAAGCTGACACATGTACCCTGCATGGCACATGTGCTGAATCTGGTCGTGCAAAGATTTGTCTCAAAGTACCCAGGCTTAGAGGACGTCCTGAAGCAGACCAGGAAGTTGTGTGGGCATTTCAGGCGGTCTTATATGGCCATGGCACGGCTTGCGGACATTCAGCGGAAAAACAACTTGCCGGTGAGACGCTTGATATGCGATAGCCCGACTCGCTGGAATTCCACCCTGCTCATGTTCTCTCGCCTGCTAGACCAGGAGAAAGCCGTCACCCAGTACCTGTACAGCTACAGTAGAAGGACACAATCTGGGAAGATGGGGATGTTGTGGCCCAACAGCTGGACACTGATGCGAAATGCATGCAGGACCATGCGACCGTTTGAGGACGTGACCAACCTGGTGAGTCGAGCTGAAGGCACCATCAGCGACTTGATCCCCTACGCTTACTTCCTGGAGCGTGCCGTGCGTAGAGTGGTGGATGAAGCTGTGGAGGAGCGGGAACAGGAACAGCTACGGCAGGAGGAGTCGTGGGACCAATTTTCAGCCGAACCACAGGTTTCCTCAACACCTGCGGCACCACAGAGGGGGGAGGAGGAGGAAGAAGAGGAGTCGTTTGGGGAAGGAGAGGAGTCAGACTCGGATGATTATGAGGAAGGTGTTTCTGTGGAGGAGGAAGAGGCGGCAGAAGAACAACCGCAGCAGCCGTCACAGGGGGCTTCTGCTGCTCCACGTTCCTGTGGTATTGTCCGTGGCTGGGGGGAGGAAGAGGAGTTGCGTGACGTCACTGTGGAAGAGCAAAAGGAGATGGAGAGTACGTCTGGATCCGACTTTGTGTAGATGGCCTTTTTCATGTTGTCCAGCCTGTTGAGGGACCCCCGTATCAAAAAACTCTAGGGGAATGACCTGTACTGGGTGGCCACGCTACTAGACCCTCAGTACAGGCACAAAGTGGCAGACCTGTTACCAACTCCACACAAGACGGAAAGGATGCTGCACTTGCAGAACAAGCTGTAAATGATGCTTTACAATGCATTTAAGGGTGATGTGACAGTACAACGCAATAAAGGTACCACTGGCAGTATTCATCCTCCTCCTCACCAGTCCACGCAGGCAAGGACAGGCCGCTCCAGCGATCTCGGGGTGATGTTGGACATGTGGACATTCTTTAGTCCAACGCCTCGCAGTAGCCCTTCGGGATCCACCCTCCACCAACGCCTGGACCGGCAGGTAGCCGACTACCTGGCCTTAAGTGTGGATGTACACACTGCGACTGCGAGCAGCGAGGTTGAACCCTTGCTCTACTGGTTGCGCATGCTTGACCTGTGGCCAGAGCTGTCCCAATTTGCCATACAACTTCTCTCTTGCCCTGCGCAAGCGTCCTGTCAGAAAGGACCTTCAGTGCAGCTGGAGGCATTGTCACTGACGAGAAGTCGCCTAAGTCATGACAGTGTTCAGTACCTGACCTTTATCAAAATGAATGAGGCATGGATCCCTTAGGGCTATTGCACGACCGAAGACTAAGTCAGTCCCCACAGACAGCATCTCTGCCTGCAGGCCGTTTGACTGCCTTCTCCGCCGCCACCCCCACCAGGGTCCAGGACTCTAGGCGGATTCCAGAATTTTTAAGGCCGCTGCTAGCACCGGCCGCTATACTAATTTTTCTTGGGCGTGCACATGCCTGCCTAATTTTTATGGCTGAACTGCAGGCGGCTTTAACAATAAACAAAAGGCATGTACATGTGCCCATCCCCCTTCGTGATCATTACCTTGCCGCGGTGAAGGGGCTTGCGTATCACAATGAAGCAATGACCGCCGGCTATATGAGTGTCTCGGGTAGGGGTGGCACACCAAAGATAATAAGGTCGTTGTTTCATTGTGGTCAGACCAAATTTGATCAGCTGGACAGTCACTGCTCTGTCATTCAGCTACATCAGCCGGGCGAGCATATGGGCTGAAAAGCCACCATCACCTGCACTCTCATCATGGTGCGCACCAGTCCAGCACGGCCATCACTACACAAACGGCTGTTTGAAGTCACTGCATACCTTTCACTGCATCTGTGACTGCACATTATACCTGGCAGTCAGTGCACAACTTGCACTTGAATGGATACAGTTTCAAACAATTTAAAAATACAACCATCTAAAGTTTCAAACAATTTAAAAATACAACCATCTAAAGTTTCAAACAATTTAAAAATACAACCATCTACATTTTCAAACAATTTAGAAAAATGCCATCAAAAATTGCCCTCCGTAAAACATTCTTGGCAAATGCTTTTGACTTGGTTTGTCTTCCGCTGGCTCAAGGGTCCATCTGACCACAGATGCCTGGTCTGCAAAGCACGGTCAGGGCAGCTACAGCATGGGTCTCAGCAGGCTCCCACTTCGGGCCGGAATCCAACCATCATTCCCCACGGTGAGAATGGCAGACTTGCCCTCCATAACGGATTCCCGTTGATTCATTACAATTAGGGCCTCAAAGTCCTGTATTGCATGCCTGCCTGCTGCCCTCCTTGGATGTGTAGCGTTGCTCAGGCTCCACACCAGATTCCATCCCTCATTCCCCAGCCTTTAACCGGGGTCACAAATGGCAGACTTGCCCGCCTCCATATGATTCTCGTGAAAGGAATGTGGTGTCATCTTTGCCCGCCATAACTGGTTCTCGTTAAAGGATTTAAAGTACATTCATTTCAAATACACAGCAGGGCCTCGAAAGTCTTCCTCCTGTATTGTTATTTTTGGTCACTACCTCGGGGTGGGCGTGCATGCCTGCCTGCTGCCCTCCTTGGATGTGTAGCGTTGCTCAGGCTCCACACCGGATTCCATCCCTCATTCCCCGGCCTTTAACCGGGGTCACAAATGGCAGACTTGCCCGCCTCCATATGATTCTCGTGAAAGGAATGTGGTGTCATCTTTGCCCGCCATAACTGGTTCTCGTTAAAGGATTTAAAGTACATTCATTTCAAATACACAGCAGGGCCTCGAAAGTCTTCCTCCTGTATTGTTATTTTTGGTCACTACCTCGGGGCGGGCGTGCATGCCTGCCTGCTGCCCTCCTTGGATGTGTAGCGTTGCTCAGGCTCCACACCGGATTCCATCCCTCATTCCCCGGCCTTTAACCGGGGTCACAATGTCAGACTTGCCCGCCTCCATAGGATTCTCATTGTAGCGGTACTGAACAAGTACACAGCAAGTAGAAAATGTAATTTAAAAACAAAACGTAAGCTTTTTAACAGTGCCATGGAAAGTTGAGAAGGAAGTCATACATTACCTGACATCACTGAGTGAGGAAGAGCAATCTCGCCATGTTGCGCAGTAGTCCAGCACGGCCGTCACAACACACAACAAACAGCTATTTGCGGTGCGTTACACAGTGAGTTTGGTGTGTCAGTGTGAAGCAGTACTCTAATTACACTTCCTGATTGATGTATACACATGCAAGATGTTTTAAAGCACGTTAGGCCTGCAATTTAGCATTCAATGTGATTTCTGTCCTTAAAACGCTGCTTTGCGTCACATCCATTTTTTTTCCCCGGGACTTTTGGCATGTATTCCACTCCGCCATGCCCCCCTCCAGGTGTTAGACACCTTGAAACATCTTTTCCATCACTTTTGGGGCCAGCATAATTTTTTCTATTTTTCAAAGTTCGCCTCCCTATTGAAGTCTATTGCGGTTTGCAAACTTTTCCGCGAACCAAACCTTCCGCGGAAGTTCGCGAACCCGGTTCTAAAATCAGAGGTTCGGCCCATCTCTACAGGCGACCGGGAAGGACGAATGAAACCCTTAGCTAAGTTTTCATGGATATACAGTGGTGTGAAAAACGATTTGCCCCCTTCCTGATTTCTTATTCTTTTGCATGTTTGTCACACTTAAATGTTTCTGCTCATCAAAAACCGTTAACTATTAGTCAAAGATAACATAATTGAACACAAAATGCAGTTTTAAATGATGGTTTTTATTATTTTGGGAGAAAAAAAAACTCCAAATCTACATGGCCCTGTGTGAAAAAGTGATTGCCCTCCTTGTTAAAAAATAACTTAACTGTGGTTTATCACACCTGAGTTCAATTTCTGTAGTCACCCCCAGGCTTGATTACTGCCACACCTGTTTCAATCAAGAAATCACTTAAATAGGAGACATCTGACACAGAGAAGTAGACCAAAAGCACCTCAAAAGCTAGACATCATGCCAAGATCCAAAGAAATTCAGGAACAAATGAGAACAAAAGTACTGTAATTGAGATCTATCAGTCTGGGAAAGGTTATAAAGCCATTTCTAAAGCTTTGGGACTCCAGCGAACCCCAGTGAGAGCCATTATCCACAAATGGCAAAAACATGGAACAGTGAAGAACCTTCCCAGGAGTGGCCGACCGACCAAAATTACCCCAAGAGCGCAGAGAAAACTCATCCGAGAGGCCACAAAAGACCCCAGGACAACATCTAAAGAACTGCAGGCCTCACTTGCCTCAATTAAGGTCAGTGTTCACGACTCCACCATAAGAAAGAGACTGGGCAAGGGAGGGTGATGATCGCTGGCTGTTGTGGCTTCCTGACATGTCTGCATGGCTAATTTACATGTACGCATTGTTGTTATACCATATATCGGTTTTTGATTGGCTGATGTGCGCCCATGTGATGTTTACATCGCATGGAACGCGCATCATGCCGCTTTTCCGGGTGGTCCTGCGGCGGACGTGGTCGGCAGGTCTCCCACTGGCGGAGGGACAGTCATGTGGTTTGTAGTCGCGTGTGATGCGTCTATTGTGACGCGTTCCCGATCAGTCTTACGAGCGGACGCTGTCGGCATTAACGCGATTGGTCCAGCTTATTGGGTTGGTGTGAGTAGGCGTACACACGCCCCCCCCCTCCCCAGACACTTGCTGGACTGGCGGGCGTTGCCGGCGAGATTGTGATTGGCCGCCTCCATCTCTTATAGACTGTTTTGAGCTTTTGCTCCTGATTGGTCCGCTACTCCATGCAGTATATTGTCAGGTCTACAACGTGGCTGGCGATTGGTCGCCCTTCTAAAAGTCTCACATGCGGACGCAGTAGACTTCTTTTTGATAGGCTGTCTGAGCCTTTCTATGGAAATTAGTATCAAGACACGGTGATCCGTATAGATATATATCTCCACTCGGTGTTACACATGAGGGAGATTAGGGTGAGTGTCTGTTATGATGTATATGTAATCTACACTTCCCTGTGAGGGTTGGTCTTTGCTTGTAGGTTGAGTTTAACCATCTTCATGTATTATGTGATGTGATTGGTGCTTTCTGTCACTTATGAATATGTATATATGCTAATTAGTAGTCTTCCATGTGGTCCTCTTGTGGACCTTATAGGTTTGTTATGTGTAGTTTGTGATCATTGTGGGCCTGCCATGATTTGAAAAAGGACTGAGAGCGGCCCGAAACGCCTGTGCGTCATCCTAGGCATACCCACATGTGGATTTTAATCTGATGCATTTTTATCTGAAGATCACTTAATAAAAATCTATTTTAGATGGTGCTAATCTGATGGAGTTAATGGACTGGTAACTTGTGACTCCAAAGGTGATTCAAGCACATCGACCAACCATTGGTGCTGTTGCAATTACGTTTACGAATATGTTGACTGGAGTGTCGTATATAGTACAATGGAGAACCTTGGGATACAAGCATCAAGCAAATCCTTTGCATACTCCCAAGAACAGGCAGCCAACATTGTGGCATTGGTCCCCGATGGGGGAGGTTTCCTCAAAAAAACGGACCTGAAGGTGATCAAGAGAGAACTAGAAAGTTTGAAAAAGAGATACGTTGAATTGGAACTACATGCTAAGACATTAGTGGAATATTATAAGGATGGCAAAATCCCTAGGAACATCCGAGCTCAGGTGGCACCCGTTCTCTTCCCAAAGAATGTCGACTTCTGTGGCAGATGGGAATTCATCTGGAACCGTGCAGCATTTGATGCAATGCTTTGCACGGTGGAGGAAATTATGAAGGAGCTGCCAAAGATCGATAAACAGATCTCCGCCCTGACGATCACATTGGGCGAAATGATGGAAAAAGACGACTTTGAAAAGTACAGAGAACATCTTACATTGATGGTCAAGGAACATGAGGCCTCATTAGAGATGATAAAACAGGGGAAGTTTCATAGAGACACACAGGATTATAGTGTGGGCTATGTGTATCGGTGGCAGAGGGGGCCAGGAGAAGGTCATACTAGACGCCCCAGACCAATGAAACCTAAGAACCCCAAGAAGAACCCCAAACCTCGTGTACCAAAAGAAGGGGAGGAACAATCGTCTGATTTTTTAGCATCAACGGACGACCTGTCCGGTCAGTCCGACAGCACAAGCGGCGGGGGGGGGGGGGAAGGTACCAAAGGAGGAAACAGAGGGAAGCAGAAAGGAGACTACCGGATGCAACTGAGGAGAGGCAGATAACCCCGATTGATTAAGTGGTGAACATTTTAACTTATACGCTAAACGAAGCTGAACATCTAGTTCTTAACTGAGGACTTTCATTCTGTCCTACGAATTTTCCAGATTTTTTTGAACTGGATTTGGAATTGGCAAAGTTTTTCAGGACTCTGAAGCTCAAACATTTTTTCAGTACTGGCTTTTTCAACAACCCCCAGTTTAATCAGGGGGGACATAGAGAGTGTTTAAAACTTAAAGAGTGGGGATTGAGAAATATGAGTTCTTTCACCCCAATGTCTCATGGGGTGATCAACTCATATATAGAGAAAGTTAACCATGATATCAAGTTATTGAGATCAGATTTTGAGTGTAAGAAGGTAAAGAATATTACAAACAACCTCTCTCCACAGGAACGAAGGGCCATTATGTCTCTGTCATCTAATAAATTGATTACTATAAGAGCAGCAGATAAGGGTGGTGCCGTGGTTATTATGGATACAGTGCAATATAGAGAGGAAATCCTTTGACAACTAAATGATGAACAGGTTTACACAAAGATTACCTATGATCCCACAGCTAACATTAAATCTCAAATAAGTAAGATCTTGGATAGTGCAGAAAGTCAAGAAATTATTGATAGGGATCTTAAGAAATACTTGAGCAAAGATTTCCCATGGATTCCGATCCTTTACACCCTCCCGAAAATCCATAAGAATCTTCACAACCCCCTGGTCGCCCGATTGTATCGGGCATTGATTTGATCTTTTCTAATATAGCGATTTTTCTTGACAGGATCCTGAGACCGATGGTGGTTACCCTGGCGTCCTATCTGAAGGATACACAGGAATTTCTAACAGCTATCTCAAAGGTCGAGAATCTGGGGGAGACATCTCTGCTGGTCACCATGGACGTGAGTAGCCTTTATACCGCAAATCCCCATGATGGGGGATTGGAAGCGGTTGAATTTTTTCTGATGCTCTGTTCGGATTTTGATCAGAAACAAAAACATTTTTTGGTGCAGTTACTTGAGTTGATTTTGAAGAACAATTATTTTTTGCTTGAGTCCACTTTTTACATGCAGCGGAGGGGCACCGCGATGGGCTCGAACGTGGCCCCTTCCTATGCCAACCTCTTTATGGGTTTGTACGAGGAGGCTTTTGTTTATTCTGATTTATTGTTCTGTAGACATGCCGTAATATGGAAACGGTATATTGATGATATTTTTTTGATTTGGGAGGGACCACGTTCGAGCCTAGATGCGTTTGTGTCCACACTGCATGAGAGGTGCCCGGCTATTGAACTCACTGTCCATGCTGACCAGCAGAGAATTAATTTTTTGGATACATGGGTAATTAGAAAGGATGACAAATTGGTGACAGATCTATATGTGAAGGAGACGGATAGAAATTCCGTTCTTCATTTCACAAGTTTTCACCCGGCACATATCAAATATAATATACCCAAAGGCCAATTCAAAAGGATAGAGAGGATTGTTGGGGATTTGGATACTAGAGCACTACGTATGGAAGAAATGAGATACAAATTTTTACAGAGGGGATACCCTTCGAGCTGCCTTCGGGCTGACTTCAAGTTCAAATTGGGGGCTCACTTGGGTAAGAATAGGGGAACTGTTAGACTAGGGGTGACAGAAAGAATACCCTGTGTTACTACCTATAATGTTTTATCGGAGAAAATTGGCCATATTATTAATAAATACTGGCCTACTGTATGTTGAAACAAGGATTACCTACAGTAAAAGAATTCCATGATCTGCCCCTACTGTCCTATAAAAAGGCACCATCACTTAGGGATAAGATAGTTAGGAATGATTTGGGCCCTGAAAAAGTTAATTCCATTAAGAGAAACGGATTGTTCCCTTGTTTGGGTTGCCATTTGTGTAGCTATGTGGTCAAGGGCAATACTTTTACCCACCCCAGCCGGGGGACGAAGTACACCATTAAAAGCAGCTTTAGTTGTGATTCAAGGTTTGTGGTGTACTTACTTAAATGCCCCTGTGGGCTGGGTTATGTGGGTAAGACTACTCAACCCCTCAGAGACCGTGTGGCTTCACATAAATCAAATATTAGAAATAAAAATCAGGAACTTTCCGTTTCTGATCATTTTTGTATCAAACAACACTCTCTGTCACAATTAAGGGTACAGGTAATTGAGGGGATCCCAATCCCATGTAGGGGGGGGGGGCAGAAACAAACTTTTAACATTAAGGGAGAATTATTGGATTAATAAACTTGATACACTTGTACCTAAGGGCCTCAATAGAGACTATGAATTGGCTACACTAATATGAATTAGGTTGTAATATTTTGCCTATTTGTACTGTCATCTCTTACAGGGAGTTGTTACCTTGGTGGGGGGAGCGGTGGTTCGGTGAGGAGAGCATTTGTATTTATAATTGTTATTGACTTTATATTGGTTTTGTCTCGCCTGCCGTCCTGCCGCTCCCCACTATCAAGGAGGGTGATGATCGCTGGCTGTTGTGGCTTCCTGACATGTCTGCATGGCTAATTTGCATTGTTGTTATACCATATATCGGTTTTTGATTGGCTGATGTGCGCCCATGTGATGTTTACATCACATGGAACGCGCATCATGCCGCCTTTCCGGGTGGTCCTGCGGCGGACGTGGTCGGCAGGTCTCCCACTGGCGGAGGGACAGTCATGTGGTTTGTAGTCGCGTGTGACGCGTCTATTGTGACGCGTTCCCGATCAGTCTTACGAGCAGACGCTGTCGGCATTAACGCGATTGGTCCAGCTTAATGGGTTGGTGTGAGTAGGCGTACACACGCCCCCCCTCCCCAGACACTTGCTGGACTGGCGGACGTTGCCGACGAGATTGTGATTGGCCGCCTCCATCTCTTATAGACTGTTTTGAGCTTTTGCTCCTGATTGGTCCGCTACTCCATGCAGTATATTGTCAGGTCTACAACGTGGCTGGCGATTGGTCGCCCTTCTAAAAGTCTCACATGCGGACGCAGTAGACTTCTTTTTGATAGGCTGTCTGAGCCTATCTATGGAAATTAGTATCAAGACACGGTGATCCGTATAGATATATATCTCCACTCTGTGTTACACATGAGGGAGATTAGGGTGAGTGTCTGTTATGATGTATATGTAATCTACACTTCCCTGTGAGGGTTGGTCTTTGCTTGTAGGTTGAGTTTAACCATCTTCATGTATTATGTGATGTGATTGGTGCTTTCTGTCACTTATGAATATGTATATATGCTAATTAGTAGTCTTCCATGTGGTCCTCTTGTGGACCTTATAGGTTTGTTATGTGTAGTTTGTGATCATTGTGGGCCTGCCATGATTTGAAAAAGGACTGAGAGCGGCCCGAAACGCCTGTGCGTCATCCTAGGCATACCCACATGTGGATTTTAATCTGATGCATTTTTATCTGAAGATCACTTAATAAAAATCTATTTTAGATGGTGCTAATCTGATGGAGTTAATGGACTGGTAACTTGTGACTCCAAAGGTGATTCAAGCACATCGACCAACCATTGGTGCTGTTGCAATTACGTTTACGAATATGTTGACTGGAGTGTCGTATATAGTACAATGGAGAACCTTGGGATACAAGCATCAAGCAAATCCTTTGCATACTCCCAAGAACAGGCAGCCAACATTGTGGCATTGGTCCCCGATGGGGGAGGTTTCCTAAAAAAAACGGACCTGAAGGTGATCAAGAGAGAACTAGAAAGTTTGAAAAAGAGATACGTTGAATTGGAACTACATGCTAAGACATTAGTGGAATATTATAAGGATGGCAAAATCCCTAGGAACATCCGAGCTCAGGTGGCACCCGTTCTCTTCCCAAAGAATGTCGACTTCTGTGGCAGATGGGAATTCATCTGGAACCGTGCAGCATTTGATGCAATGCTTTGCACGGTGGAGGAAATTATGAAGGAGCTGCCAAAGATCGATAAACAGATCTCCGCCCTGACGATCACATTGGGCGAAATGATGGAAAAAGACGACTTTGAAAAGTACAGAGAACATCTTACATTGATGGTCAAGGAACATGAGGCCTCATTAGAGATGATAAAACGGGGGAAGTTTCATAGAGACACACAGGATTATAGTGTGGGCTATGTGTATCGGTGGCAGAGGGGGCCAGGAGAAGGTCATACTAGACGCCCCAGACCAATGAAACCTAAGAACCCCAAGAAGAACCCCAAACCTCGTGTACCAAAAGAAGGGGAGGAACAATCGTCTGATTTTTTTAGCATCAACGGACGACCTGTCCGGTCAGTCCGACAGCACAAGCGGCGGGGGGGGGGGGGAAGGTACCAAAGGAGGAAACAGAGGGAAGCAGAAAGGAGACTACCGGATGCAACTGAGGAGAGGCAGATAACCCCGATTGATTAAGTGGTGAACATTTTAACTTATACGCTAAACGAAGCTGAACATCTAGTTCTTAACTGAGGACTTTCATTCTGTCCTACGAATTTTCCAGATTTTTTTGAACTGGATTTGGAATTGGCAAAGTTTTTCAGGACTCTGAAGCTCAAACATTTTTTCAGTACTGGCTTTTTCAACAACCCCCAGTTTAATCAGGGGGGACATAGAGAGTGTTTAAAACTTAAAGAGTGGGGATTGAGAAATATGAGTTCTTTCACCCCAATGTCTCATGGGGTGATCAACTCATATATAGAGAAAGTTAACCATGATATCAAGTTATTGAGATCAGATTTTGAGTGTAAGAAGGTAAAGAATATTACAAACAACCTCTCTCCACAGGAACGAAGGGCCATTATGTCTCTGTCATCTAATAAATTGATTACTATAAGAGCAGCAGATAAGGGTGGTGCCGTGGTTATTATGGATACAGTGCAATATAGAGAGGAAATCCTTTGACAACTAAATGATGAACAGGTTTACACAAAGATTACCTATGATCCCACAGCTAACATTAAATCTCAAATAAGTAAGATCTTGGATAGTGCAGAAAGTCAAGAAATTATTGATAGGGATCTTAAGAAATACTTGAGCAAAGATTTCCCATGGATTCCGATCCTTTACACCCTCCCGAAAATCCATAAGAATCTTCACAACCCCCTGGTCGCCCGATTGTATCGGGCATTGATTTGATCTTTTCTAATATAGCGATTTTTCTTGACAGGATCCTGAGACCGATGGTGGTTACCCTGGCGTCCTATCTGAAGGATACACAGGAATTTCTAACAGCTATCTCAAAGGTCGAGAATCTGGGGGAGACATCTCTGCTGGTCACCATGGACGTGAGTAGCCTTTATACCGCAAATCCCCATGATGGGGGATTGGAAGCGGTTGAATTTTTTCTGATGCTCTGTTCGGATTTTGATCAGAAACAAAAACATTTTTTGGTGCAGTTACTTGAGTTGATTTTGAAGAACAATTATTTTTTGCTTGAGTCCACTTTTTACATGCAGCGGAGGGGCACCGCGATGGGCTCGAACGTGGCCCCTTCCTATGCCAACCTCTTTATGGGTTTGTACGAGGAGGCTTTTGTTTATTCTGATTTATTGTTCTGTAGACATGCCGTAATATGGAAACGGTATATTGATGATATTTTTTTGATTTGGGAGGGACCACGTTCGAGCCTAGATGCGTTTGTGTCCACACTGCATGAGAGGTGCCCGGCTATTGAACTCACTGTCCATGCTGACCAGCAGAGAATTAATTTTTTGGATACATGGGTAATTAGAAAGGATGACAAATTGGTGACAGATCTATATGTGAAGGAGACGGATAGAAATTCCGTTCTTCATTTCACAAGTTTTCACCCGGCACATATCAAATATAATATACCCAAAGGCCAATTCAAAAGGATAGAGAGGATTGTTGGGGATTTGGATACTAGAGCACTACGTATGGAAGAAATGAGATACAAATTTTTACAGAGGGGATACCCTTCGAGCTGCCTTCGGGCTGACTTCAAGTTCAAATTGGGGGCTCACTTGGGTAAGAATAGGGGAACTGTTAGACTAGGGGTGACAGAAAGAATACCCTGTGTTACTACCTATAATGTTTTATCGGAGAAAATTGGCCATATTATTAATAAATACTGGCCTACTGTATGTTGAAACAAGGATTACCTACAGTAAAAGAATTCCATGATCTGCCCCTACTGTCCTATAAAAAGGCACCATCACTTAGGGATAAGATAGTTAGGAATGATTTGGGCCCTGAAAAAGTTAATTCCATTAAGAGAAACGGATTGTTCCCTTGTTTGGGTTGCCATTTGTGTAGCTATGTGGTCAAGGGCAATACTTTTACCCACCCCAGCCGGGGGACGAAGTACACCATTAAAAGCAGCTTTAGTTGTGATTCAAGGTTTGTGGTGTACTTACTTAAATGCCCCTGTGGGCTGGGTTATGTGGGTAAGACTACTCAACCCCTCAGAGACCGTGTGGCTTCACATAAATCAAATATTAGAAATAAAAATCAGGAACTTTCCGTTTCTGATCATTTTTGTATCAAACAACACTCTCTGTCACAATTAAGGGTACAGGTAATTGAGGAGATCCCAATCCCATGTAGGGGGGGGGGGGCAGAAACAAACTTTTAACATTAAGGGAGAATTATTGGATTAATAAACTTGATACACTTGTACCTAAGGGCCTCAATAGAGACTATGAATTGGCTACACTAATATGAATTAGGTTGTAATATTTTGCCTATTTGTACTGTCATCTCTTACAGGGAGTTGTTACCTTGGTGGGGGGAGCGGTGGTTCGGTGAGGAGAGCATTTGTATTTATAATTGTTATTGACTTTATATTGGTTTTGTCTCGCCTGCCGTCCTGCCGCTCCCCACTATTAAGGAGGGTGATGATCGCTGGCTGTTGTGGCTTCCTGACATGTCTGCATGGCTAATTTGCATTGTTGTTATACCATATATCGGTTTTTGATTGGCTGATGTGCGCCCATGTGATGTTTACATCACATGGAACGCGCATCATGCCGCTTTTCCGGGTGGTCCTGCGGCGGACGTGGTCGGCAGGTCTCCCACTGGCGGAGGGACAGTCATGTGGTTTGTAGTCGCGTGTGACGCGTCTATTGTGACGCGTTCCCGATCAGTCTTACGAGCAGACGCTGTCGGCATTAACGCGATTGGTCCAGCTTAATGGGTTGGTGTGAGTAGGCGTACACACGCCCCCCCTCCCCAGACACTTGCTGGACTGGCGGACGTTGCCGGCGAGATTGTGATTGGCCGCCTCCATCTCTTATAGACTGTTTTGAGCTTTTGCTCCTGATTGGTCCTCTACTCCATGCAGTATATTGTCAGGTCTACAACGTGGCTGGCGATTGGTCGCCCTTCTAAAAGTCTCACATGCGGATGCAGTAGACTTCTTTTTGATAGGCTGTCTGAGCCTATCTATGGAAATTAGTATCAAGACACGGTGATCCGTATAGATATATATCTCCACTCTGTGTTACACATGAGGGAGATTAGGGTGAGTGTCTGTTATGATGTATATGTAATCTACACTTCCCTGTGAGGGTTGGTCTTTGCTTGTAGGTTGAGTTTAACCATCTTCATGTATTATGTGATGTGATTGGTGCTTTCTGTCACTTATGAATATGTATATATGCTAATTAGTAGTCTTCCATGTGGTCCTCTTGTGGACCTTATAGGTTTGTTATGTGTAGTTTGTGATCATTGTGGGCCTGCCATGATTTGAAAAAGGACTGAGAGCGGCCCGAAACGCCTGTGCGTCATTCTAGGCATACCCACATGTGGATTTTAATCTGATGCATTTTTATCTGAAGATCACTTAATAAAAATCTATTTTAGATGGTGCTAATCTGATGGAGTTAATGAACAAAGTCTTAATAAACGTGACCTTTTGGGTCATGGTTCCTGAAGATCTAGATCTCAGCTCAAAGTATGACAACACTCTACTCCTAAAATTTTGAAAGTCAGATCTGTGACCGGAAAACCTTTCAGGTACAGGCATACGTATGTCTGTGCTAGGAGGGGTTTGCACCTCGTCCACTGCCGTCTGCAGGGTTTGTAAAGAACCAGACAAAGCGTTAATCATAGCTTTGTGATTACCCAGCACTTGGTTGATAGAGTCCACCGAAGTGGTAAGTGCACCCAGACGGTCAGTGTGTGCGTCCGTTTGCATTTTTTGGTCTGGCGTTCTGTAACGATCGGTTTAACACAGAGAGGGTCTGATTACCGGTGATCTGCAGTATCACCGAGAATGCAGAATATACCCGATTATTGATGATCTGCAGTATCACCGATAATCAGATATATCTTCTAACCTCTGGACACCTGAGAGATGAGAGTGTTTGATGCAACAGTAATACTTTGAGGAAAGCACCCGTAAGATAGGTGCTAGACAGTAAGAGCTACTGCTATGGATGAGATTCCTTCCACAGGTCTGATGCTCCCCAAGGGGCGGAGCCAGGCTGAGAAAGTGGGAAGGACAGAACGTGAGTGACACCAATGGGCAGTGTCACCAACAGATCTGTGAATTATCTCTTAACAGGAGATATAGTTCTCGAGGTCGGACAGGCCAGGTCGTAAACACACGGACAGATACAGTACAGAGACAGGAGACAAATGCAGAATCCTGGGACTAGCAGAGTTTGGCAACAAGGTATCAAAAAGACAAAGGTACAGAATCAGAGATCAGAAGAATGGTCAGTAAGGCAGAAGGTCATAACAGATAATCAACAATGCCTAAGCTTAAGTGTGAGCTCCAAGATTCTCACACTCCAGGAACTAGACTAGGTAATAACAAATAATACAGATGGTACAGAATTCCTAGACTAAGGTGTGAGTTCCTTGGCCATCAACACCTTGGAAACTGGTCTAGATAATAATACAGATAATAACAGAATTCCTAGGCTAAGGTGTGAGCTCCGTGATCATCAACACCTACGAAACTGTCTAATAAACACAGATACTGACAAGGTCTGAGTGCTACCACGTAGTGATCGCAACGCCAGACACCAGATGAATGACCAGCACCCAGTATATATACACTAGCGCTCTTCAGCGCCTCCCCTAAGTGCTGGACCAATGAAAGTTGCTGAATTTGTCAGCTGACCGGCTTGGTCAACTGCCCCCCTTCTGACTGCCATAAAGGCCCTGCCTCTCTGCGTGCGCGCGCTTCCTCCTAAACCAGTGTGGACTATCAGTCCCAGCCACACCAGTCACGTGTTGTAATGTTTCTGCTGTGTTGGATGCGGAATCCGCCGCACAGCTGTCCGTGCGTGCGGCGTTTTCTCCGCATTCCACATTACTGAGAGGAGCAGGCCTATGCGTGCAACTTGCCGCATTGGACGCGGAATCCGCCGTCCTGTTGTTTGAGCATGCGGCGGTTTCTCCGCGATCCGACTGCACGCCAGCTGCATTGTTGAACGCGGAGTCAGCCGCCTCACTCTGAGTATTAGCGGCGGCTTTTCCGCGTTTCCTCACACATTGCTATCATTCTTACACTGTTAATTGCAGAGGCCTCAAACCTGATACAATCAATAATTGGCTGACTGGGGTCAAAATTCACTACAGGGGGTGGAGCCACAAACAGTTAATCAGATTTGTTAGATTGATTTCAGCCACTCTGTTATTGGCAGGGTTCTCAAACTTGACGCAGTTGGCCACTGGGTGACTGGGATTAATATTCAGGAAAGTGGGTGGAGCCTACAGCAGCCAATCAAAATTCACCTTTTGATTTTCAAGGGGAATATTTACATTGCTGCCATTCATACACTCTTAATGGCAGAGGCCTCAAATCTGGTACAGTCAGTCACTGGCAGACTGGGGTTTAAATGCTGAAAAGGGAGCTGGCCAAAAACAGATTTGTTTAATTGCAATGGGAAAATGCAACTTATTGATGCCAAAGACCCCACATCTCATAAACTTGGTCATTGAGTGACTGCATGTGAAGGTTAGACACTACACAACTAAATTTTTACATGGGAAAATATAAGTTGCAGCTATTCTTACACTGTTAATGGCAGGGTTCTCAAACTTGACATAGTTGGTCACTGGGTGACTGGGATTAATATTCAGAAAAGTAGGTGGAGCCTACAAGAACCAATCAAAATTCACCTATTGATTTTCAAGGGGAATATTGAAACTGCTGCCATTCTTACACTGTTAATGCCAGAGGCCTCAAACCTGCTACAGTCGGTCGTTCAAATTCACTAAAGGGGTGGAGCCAAAAACGGTCACATTTCTTTTCTGGATAAACTGCTTCCATTAGCTAAATTTTGATGCCAGGAACCCGAAAGCTCACAAACTTGCTCATTGAGTGACTGTGAATCAAGGTTACAAAAACTGGGTGGAGTCAAAAACAGATTTCTCTGAAAAAAATGTAAATTGCAGCCCTTCTTCACTGTTAACGGCAGGGTTCTCAAATTTTGCACAGCTGATTACTGGGTTACTCGGATTATTATTCAGAAAAGTGGGTGGAGCCTAAAAAAGCCAATCAAAATTCACCTGCTGATTTTCAAGGGGAATATTATAATTGCTGCCATTCTTGCACTGTTGGTCATTGGGTTACTGAGGTTCAAATTCAGAAAAGGGGACAGAGTCGCAAACAGCCAATCAGATTTGTTTCGTTTCACTGGGAAAATACAAATTGATGCTAAGGACCCAAATCTCGCAAGCATGGTCATTGGGTGACTGTGTGTCCAGGTTACAAAAAGCAGGCGGAGCCAAAAACAAATTTCACTTGGAAAATATAAACTGCATCCATTCTTACACCGTTAATGGCAGGGTCATTAACTGGGAAAATGTAAACTGCAGCCCTTCTTCACTGTTAATGGCAGGGATCTCAAACTTTGCCCAGATGGTCACTGGGTGACTGTGATTAATATTCAGGGAAGTGGGTGGAGCCTATAATAGCCAATCAAAATTCACCTAATGATTTTCAAGGGGAATATTTAAATTGCTGCCATTTTTACACTGGTAATAGCAGATGCCTCAAACCTGCTACATTTGGTCATTGGGTGACTGGGGTTCAAATGCTGGAGAGGGGCGCAGCCACAAACAGCCCATCTGATTTGTTTAATTTCTATTGGAATATACAAATTATTGATGCCAAAGACCCCCAAATCTCACAAACTTGGTCATTGAGTGTTTGTGCGTTAGGGTTAGAAAAAGTGGGCGGGGCCCAAATTAGTAAAATACATACATGTGCAATGCGGGGTCTTCAGTGGGTGGAGACAAACACAAATTTCACTGGGAAAATGTAAACTGCAGCCATTCTTACACTGTTAATGGTAGAGTTCTCAAACTTTGCACAGTTGGTCACTGGGTGACTGGGTTTAATATTCAGAAAAATGGGTGGAGCCTACAAAAGTGAATCAAACTTCACCTATTGCTTCTCAAGGAGAATATTTAATTGCTGCCATTCTTGCACTGTTAATGGCACAGGCCTCATACCTGGTACAGTTGATCATTGGGTGACTGGGGTTCAAATTCAGAAATGTGGGTGGAGCCACAAACAGCCAATCAGATGTTTTTCATTTCAATGCAAATTATTGATGCCAAAGAACACAAAGCTCACAAACTTGGTCATTGAGTAATTGTGTGTTAGGGTTAAAAAAGTGGGCAGAGCCAACACCAGCCAAATACCTACCTGTGCAGCGCCGGGCAATCAGCTAGTTAAGAATAAAACACATAATTTACATACAATTTTCCATATATACTCGCATATAAGCCGACCCCAACTTTTACCCCTGAAACCAGAAAAAAATAAAATGATTGACTCGCATATAATCCGGGGGTAGAAAATGCAGCAATAACCACCATGTAAAAAACCACAGCAACCCCTATATAAAACAATCACCCCTATGTGCAATGCAAGAATCACTCCAGTATAGAACAGATAACAGCTGACACACATACTGGACAGTTGTCCTGCCTACTGTTGCCTTCATACTACATTGGCCAGTAATCTGCAGATAAAAATTGAATGTGTGTATGGTCCTTTATAGTGACAGGATGAATTATAATACTGCAAACAGTAAGCAGGTTGCAAGAGGATACTGCTCCACAATGTTATTTGATCCCTGGATTTCCTTGTCAGGGGCTGCTTGTCTATTCAGGCTGCCCTTATGCTTTGCATGGGACTCTGCACAGCTCTCCTCTGGAAGCAGGAGATTTGGGCGCATGAGACAAGTGGACAAAAAGGGCGCCCCATTCACTCCCATTTTAAATATCGTTTAATGGGTGCCGAACAGGGAAAAAAAGGCGCCGGAGATTATTAACGTTTTAACAAACGGCGCCCGGAGATTTTTAAGGATTTATAACTATGTTTGTGATGATTTAACTTTACAAAATGAGCCCGTGACGAATAACGTTTATAAAGATACTAAATCACTATTTCTAAAACATTATTATCCACCCAAAAAAATTAATTACATTTTTTTATTTACATTTTTAATTTATTAATGTCTGTAAAACATTATTATCCATAGTGGGTCTTAGGTTTAGGCACCAACAGGGGGGTCTTAGGTTTAGGCACCAACTGGGGGGTCTTAGGTTTAGACACCACCAGGGGGTCTTAGGTTTAGGCACCAACTGGGGGGGTCTTAGGTTTAGGCACCAACAGGGGGGTCTTAGGTTTAGGCACCAACAGGGGGTCTAGGGGTTAGGGATAGGTACAGGGAGGGTTTTCAACAAACGTAAATATAAGTTTTAGTTTACAAATAGGGAAGATTAACGTTTTAAGAATTGCCGATCTCATACACATTATTTAGTGATTTATAAATTCTTAAAACACTATTTCTAAACGAAATTCTACACAATATTTCAATAAACGATAATACTGTTTATCGTTTACACCACGCGCCCTTTTTTCCCCGACGCCCTTTTTTGATGTACGCTTCTCCTCTACCCCAACCTGTCTCTCTGCATTTTGAAAAGCTGATCACTGTAATGTGCAGTCAGAGGGGGAAGAGGGCTGTCGGCATGGGAAATTGAAGCCCGCAGCTCTTAATGACCTCCAGCAGAGTTCAGGCAGCCCATAAGCAGGAATTGGAATTTACAACTTGGGGAAAAGACCCTCAGTAGCAGCTCACAAAGTCAGTGTGGATCGTGACTGGTATACAGAATATAAACAAGGACTTACGTCACAGCAGCATCTCACAAGGCAGTGTGGATCGTAACCGCCGGCATACAGCATGGTAAACAAGGATTTAAATCACATCCTCCTCCTTCCCCTCTCTCCACACACTACACACACACAACGCTCCTTCCTCCTTCTAACAGCGAGTCCCCGAATCTTTAGAAGAATAGAGATGGTTCGAACCTCCGATTTTCGGTTCGCAAACCTCGAACGCGAACTTCCGCAAAAGTTCGGTTCGCGTGAACTTTTGCGAACCGCAATAAACTTCAATGGGGAGGCGAATTTTGAAAACTAGAAACATTTTTGCTGGCCACAAAAGTGATGGAAAAGATATTTCAAGGGGTCTAACATCTGAGTTTTTGCATGGATGAGTGGGATACAAGTCCCGGGGAAAAATCTGCATTTAATGCACAGCAGCGTTTTAAGGGCAGAAATCACATTGCATGCTAAATTGGAGGCCTAAAGTGCTCTAAAACATCTTGCATGTGTATATGTTACGGCCAGAACCCGAAGTGTGGCCACTTCGCGTTCTGGCCAGCCACTTCAGGTTCTGGCCGGCCAATGTGCAAAGTGGCCGCAGCGCAGCGGCCAATGTTAGAAATGGAATGATTACACTAAGCTACAATGTAGTTTACGGCCGTCTCGCTGCGGCCAAATGTATTAGAAGTTGGTTAATTTAATTAAATATAGCCGGCGGCAATGTAATAGATGAAGCCGCCGGCTTTCGCACTGCCTCCTCCTCCCCCCGATCCCCCCCGCCTCTCTCCTCTCCCTGCCTCCTATACAATACCGAGCAGCCGGGGACATGCCTGTCCCGGAGAGTCGTTCGTCGCGGCAGGGGAAGCAGAGCGGGGAGGCTGCAGACATTGCTTCTGCCAGCACCCGCTCTGCAGGAACGGCAGGATTCCCCTGCCGCGACGAACGACTCTCGGGGACACGCGTGTCCCCGGCTGCTCCGTATATTGTATAGGAGGCAGGGCGAGGAGAGAGGTGGGGGGGATCGGGGGGAGGAGGAGGCAGTGCGAAAGCCGGCGGCTTCATCTATTACATTGCCGCCGGCTATATTTAATTGAATTAAACAACTTCTAATACATTTGGCCGCAGCGAGACGGCCGAAAACTACATTGTAGCTTAGTGTAATCATTTCATTTCTAACATTGGCCGCTGCGCTGCGGCCACTTCGCACATTGGCCGGCCAGAACCCGAAGTGGCTGGCCAGAACGCGAAGTGGCCACACTTCAGGTTCTGGCCGTAACATATACATCAATCAGGGAGTGTAATTAGAGTACTGCTTCACACTGACACACCAAACTCACTGCATAACACACCGCAAACAGCTGTTTGTGTAGTGACGGCCATGCTGGACTGGTGCGCACCATGGCAAGAGTGCAGGCCATGGAGGTTTTCAAACCCATATGGTCGCCGGGCTGAGGTAGCTCAATGACAGAACAACAGTGACTGTCCAGCTGATCGAATTTGGTTTGCCCACAATGAAGCAACAACCTTATTCTCTTGAGTCCCCCCCCCCGCCCTCCTCCCCGAGACACTCATATAGCCGTCAGTCATTGCTTTGTTGTGATACGCAAGCCCCTTCACCGCAGCAAGGTAACAATCATGAAGGGGAATTGACACATGTACATGCCTTTTGTTTTGTTGTTGCAGCTGCAGTACAAAAATTAGGCAGGCATTTACACACACCAGAAAAATTACTTTAGCGGCTGCTGCTAGCAGCGGCCTTAAAAATTCAGGAATCCGACTGGTGTCCTGGACCCTGTTGGGGGTGGCGGAGAAGGCAGTTAAGTGGCCTGCAGGCAGAGATGCTGTGTGGGGAGCGACTACGTCTTGGGGCAGGTAGTCACATGGCGTGCAGGCAGAGATGCTGTGTGTGGGGAATGACTTAGTCTTCGGGCGGGCAGTAGTCCTCCAGGATCCATGCCTCATTAATTTTGATAAAGGTGAGGTACTGAACACTTTTGTGACTTAGGCGACTTCTCTTCTCAGTGACAATGCCTCCAGCTGTGCTGAAGGTCCTTTCTGAGAGTACACTTGAGGCAGGGCAAGACAGAAGTTGGATGGCAAATTCGGACAGCTCTGGCCACAGATCAAGCCTGTGCACTCAGTAGTCCTAGGGTTCATCACTGCTCACAGTGTCTACATCCACACTTAAGATCAGGTAGTCAGCTACCTGCCGGTCCAGGCATTAGTGGAGGGTGGATCCGGAAAGACTAAGGTGAGTCGTTGGAATAAAGAATGTCCGCATGTCTGACATCACCATGAGATCGCTGGAGCCTGTGTGGACATGGGAGAAGGATTACTAGCAATGGTACCTTTATTTCGTTGTGCTGTGACATCACCCTTAAACGCACAGTAAAGCATAGTTGCCAGCTTGTTCTGCAAGTGCTGCATCCTTTCTACCTTTTGGTGATTTGGAAACATCTCCGCCACTTTGTGCCTATACCGAAGGTCTAGTAGTGTGACCACCCAGTACAGCTCATTCCCCTTGAGTTTTTTTTATATGGGGGTCCCTCAATAGAGATGTCACGAACCTCCAATTTTAGGTTCGCGAACGCTGTTCGCGAACCTCCGCGAAAGGTTCGGTTCGCGAAAAAGTTCGCGAACCGCTATAGACTTCAATGGGGAGGCGAACTTTGAAAATTTTTAAAAATTCTACCAGCTGGAAAAATGAAATAAAACATGTTTCAAGAGCTCTAATACCTGGAAGCACACTTGATTGAGTGAAATACACATCACTGCTGGAGGAGCCGCCCTCCCTCCCTCCCTCCTCCAAGCAAGGTCCTTATACCATTTGACTCAGTTGTCTGCCTACACTAATTAGTTATGGGACAGCTGCTACACACTCTGCTAGGGAGATTTAATTAGCCTCTTGTGGGTCCTCTCCTCCTTCCTACCGGAGGGAGGAGGGTCTCATCTGCCAGGGAATTATGCTATTTCAAAAACCAGTTTACATCATATCATGGCTGGGAATCAAACCCAGATCTCACTGTGTGGTGGGCAAGTCACCCTAACCACTGTACCACCACAACAGTACTAACTGAAGCTGGCCTAAAATTTACCATTTATGCTAAATGCAATAGAAACATTAGGTTGCTTAAAGGGAACCTTAACTGATAGTGATATGGATGTTTCCTGTAAACAATACCAGTTGCCTGGCAGTCCAGCTGATCTTTGTGACTGCAATAGTGGCTGAATCACACCCTGAAACAAGCATGCAGCTAATCCAGTCTGACTTCAGTCAGAGCACCTGATCTGCATGCTTGTTCAGGGGCTGTGGCTAAAAGTATTAGAGACACAGGATCAGCAGGCGATTCAGGCAACTGGTATTATTTTAAAAGGAAAAATCCATATCCTTCTCCGTTTAGGTTCCCTTTAAGGATTTGTAGCATAAAAGCCAACTCACATCGGCTGGGATTTGAACCTGGGTCTCACTGTGTGGTGGGCAAGCACTCTAACCACTGTACCACAACACCAGTAGTAACTGAAGCTTGCCTAAAATTTACCATTTATGCTCAATACAAGAGAAAAAGTAGACAAGACAAATAACATTTATATCATACTTTTCTCCTGGCGGACTGAAAGCACCAGAGCATGCTCTATAGGCAGTAGCAGTGTTAGGAAGACTTGCCTAAGGTCTCCTACTGAATAGGTGCTGGCTTACTGAACAGACAGAGCTGAGATTTGAACTCTGGTCTCCTGTGTCAGAGGCAGAGCACTTAACAATTACACCACGCAGCCACTGCTTACAGATATGTAGCCAGACATGGCCTTGTCTTTTCTGTTCAACAGTTGTCAAGAGAAAAATTAGACAAGATAGCAGTGTTAGGAAGACCTGCCTAAGGTCTCCTACTGAATAGGTGCTGGCTTACTGAACTGACAGAGCTGAGATTTGAACTCTGGTCCCCTGTGTCAGAAGCAGCGCCCTTAACCATTACACCATGCAGCCACTGCTTACAGATATGTAGCCAGACATGGCCTTGTCTTTTGTGTTCAACAGTTGTCCAAAGAGAACCCCAGATAGCCAGGTAGATTCATCTCTCTCTCTCTCTCTCTCTCTCACCAACACTACATGCTGAAGCCAGCCTAGCATGTACCATTTATGCTCAATCTATTTATGCTCAAAAATACAATTCCGCGGAAAGCGGTGACCATCCCTACTAGAGAGAGAGAGCGAGAAAGAGAGAGAGAGAGAGAGAGAGAGAGAGAGAGAGAGAGATGATTCTACCTGGCTATCTGGGGTTCTCTTTGGACAACTGTTGAACACAAAAGACAAGGCCATGTCTGGCTACATATCCGTAAGCAGTGGCTGCATGGTGTAATGGTTAAGGGCTCTGCTTCTGACACACGAGATCAGAGTTCAAATCTCAGCTCTGTCTGTTCAGTAAGCCAGCACCTATTCAGTAGGAGACATTAGGCAAGTCTTCCTAACACTGCTACTGCCTATAGAGCATTCCCTAGTGGCTGCATCTCTGGGGCTTTGAGTCCGCCAGGAGAATAGTGTGATATAAATGTTATTTGTCTTGTCTACTTTTTCTCTTGTATTGAGCATAAATGGTAAATTTTAGGCCAGCTTTAGTTACTACTGGTGTTGTAGTACAGTGGTTAGAGTGCTTGCCCACCACACAGTGAGACCCAAGTTCAAATCCCAGCCAATGTGAGTTGGCTTTTATGCTACAAATCCTTAAAGGAAACCTAAACGGAGAAGGATATGGATTTTTCCTTTTAAAATAATACCAGTTGCCTGAATCGCCTGCTGATCCTGTGTCTCTAATACTTTTAGCCACAGCCCCGGAACAAGCATGCAGATCAGGTGCTCTGACTGAATTCAGACTGGATTAGCTGCATGCTTGTTTCAGGGTGTGATTCAGCCACTATTGCAGTCACAAAGATCAGCTGGACTGCCAGGCAACTGGTATTGTTTACAGGAAACATCCATATCACTCTCAGTTAAGGTTCCCTTTAAGCAACCTAATGTTTCTATTGCATTTAGCATAAATGGTAAATTTTAGGCCAGCTTCAGTTAGTACTCTTGTGGTGGAACAGTGGTCAGGGTGACTTACCCACCACACAGTAAAATCTGGATTCGATTCCCAGCCATGGTATGATGTAAACTGGTTTTTGAAATAGCATAATTCCCTGGCAGATGAGACCCTCCTCCCTCCAGGTAGGAGGGAGGGGGGAATGAGTAGGAGGGAGGAGGGAACCCACAAGAGGCTAATTAAAATCTCCTTAGCAGAGTGTGTAGCAGCTGTCCCATAACTAATTAGTGTAGGCAGACAACTGAGTCAAATGGTATAAGGACCTTGCTTGGAGGAGGGAGGGTGGGCGGCCCTCAAGCAGTGTGTTTGACAATAATGTGTCTGCTGACAGTGATATGGAGGGTCAAAGTTTTGCTCAATAGAGCATTATGGGGCGAATCGAACTTCCGCAAAAGTTCGCCTGATGTAGGCGAACGCGAACCCCCAAAGTTCGCCTGGAACCGTTCGCGACATCTCTATCCCTCAACAGGCTGGACAGCATGAAAGATGCCATCTGCACAAATTTGGATCCAGACGTACTATCCATATCCTCTTGCTCTTCCTCAGTGACGTCAGGTAAGTTCTCCTCCTCCTCCCAGCCACGAACGTTGAGCAGCACAAGCCCCCTGCAACGTCTGCTGTAATTGGTCTTCTGCCGCCTCCTCCTCCTCTAAAAAAAACCCACCTTCCTCATCATCTGAGTCTGACTCCTCTTCCCCATGCGACTCTTCCTCCTCCTCCTCCTCCCCCCTCTGTGCTGCCGCAGGTGTTGATGAAACATCTGGTTCTGATGAGCATTGATCCCACAACTCTTCCTTCTCTTCCTGTTCCTGATCACGCTCGTCCAAAGCTTAATCCACCGCTCTACGCACGACACGCTCCAGGAAGAAAGCATACAGGATCACGTCGCTGATGGCGCCTTCACTGCGACTCACCATTTTTGTCACCTCCTCAAACGGCCGCATGAGCCTGCAGGCATTTCACATGAGTGTCCAGTACTTTGGCCTTAACATCCCCATCTCCCCAGAGTGTGTCCTTCTACTGTAATTGTAGAGATACTGGGTGACAGCTTTGTGTCCATCAGCTTTTGTAATGCCTGCTGCATTACCAGGTCAGCACAAATGGACAGTCCAGTACTGTCCGGTTCCGGGCGAGTACTTGGAGCTCTGAGATCAGGGTCCACACTGACCGTCTCCTGCGTAACTGTTGCAGCAGGGCCCGCAGGATGCTCAACCTCTGCACACATAGGATCTTCAGTCTCTGGTTCCCCTCGACTTGAGTCAGATGGGCTGGTGTCCACCTCAGCGGACACATCCCGCTCCCACAGTTTCTGGTTATCCCATTGAAACAAGTCTGACACCAGGTTCTGTTTTTTCTTGCAGAGGGTGTCAATGCCCCGCAGCTGACAAAGATTTTCCAGGTCTGCTACGGACATGAGCTTGTAGTTCCCGGACATTTCCATGCCAAATAAAATAAAACTTTTGGGGAGGGGTACTGGCTACACAGTCTCTCTGTATATATAAAAAACAAATTGCATTCAGCTACAACCAACAAATTAGTTCGTTTCTAGACAGGGCTAATTTGATAGCGCGTTCTGAGATACCTTCAGCACAACACAGATCCCAAACGCTGCCAAACACTGTCACAGGGCCCCTAGTGGCCGGACCGCACAATGCCTCCCAATTGGTTTCAGCACACAGACCATGCAATCTGTGGTCGCAATCGGTGCGCAGAAACTGCGGGGATTTTGGCAGCAGACCGACTAGAAGGGAGCCTGTGAGTTACGGTAATACAAATTACACACTATTTCAGGGTGTAACTGCCGCCACCTCTGTTACCATGGGACAGAGGAGCCCACTGCCCGACTGAATCTAGACCTGCAAATAAAACGGTTAAACACACGCTATTTTATCTAGTTATCAACAATAGTAGCGACTCTTCAGAGACCAGGGTTCAGTTTGTGCGGCTGAATAAAAGGATAGTTGAATAAATAAAGGACGTTAGTGTCGTTTATTAAATACTAGCTGGACGCCCGGCGTTGCCCGGGTATGTATTTGGCTGGTGTTGGCCCCACCCACTTTTCCTAACCCTAACACACAATTACTTAATTACTTAATTACTTTGCGGTCTTTGGCATCAATAATTTGCATTGAAACAAAATAAATCTGATTGGCTGTGGCTCCACCCCTTTTCTGAATTTGAACCCAAATCACCCAATGGCCAAGTGTACCAGGTACAGGTGATTAACAGTGCAAGAGGCTTGTGCCATTAACAGTGCAAGAATGGCAGCAATTAAATATTCCCCTTAAAAATCAATAGGTGGATTTTGATTGGCTTTTATAGGCTCCACCCACCTTTCTGAATATTAATCCCAGTCACCCAGTGACCAACTGTGCAAAGTTTGAGAACCCTACCACTAACAGTGTAAGAATGGCTGCAGTTTACATTTTCCCAATGAAATTCGTATTTTTCTCCACCCACTGATTTCCTGACATTGTTCGGGTGTGTATTAGGCTGGTGTTGGCTCCGCCTACTTTTTCTAACCCTAACACACAATTACTCAATGAGTTTGTGTGCTTTGCGGTCTTTGACATCAATAATTTGCATTGAGATTAAACAAACCTGATTGTCTGTTTGTGGCTCCACCCCTTTGTCTAAATTTGAACCCCAGTCAACCAATGACTAACTGTACCAGGTTTAAGGCTTGTGCCATTAACAGTGCAAGAATGGCAGCAATTACATATTCCCCTTGAAAATCAATAGGTGAATTTTGATTTTCTTTTGTAGGCTCCACCCACTTTTCTGAATATTAATCCCAGTCACCCAGTGACCAATTGTGCAAAGTTTGAGAACCCTACCATTAACAGTGTAAGAATGGCTGCAGTTTACATTTTCTCAGTGAAATGTGCATTTGTCTCCACCCACTGATGACCCGGTATTGCCCGATTATGGATTTGGCTGGTGTTGGCTGCGTCAACTTTTCCTAACCTTAACACACAATTACTCAATTACTCAATGACCAAGTTTGTGAGCTTTGCGGTTTTTGGCATCCATAACCTGCATTAAAATGAAACAAATAAGATTGTCTGTTTGTGGCTCCATCCCCTTTTATCAATTTAAACCTCAGTCACCCAATGATCAACTGTACCAGGTTTGAGGCTTGTGCCATTAACAGTGCAAGAATGGCTGCAATTAAATATTCCGCTGAAAAATCAATAGGTAATTTCTGATTGGATTTTGTAGGCTCCACCCACTTTTCTGAATATTAATCCCAGTCACCTAGTAATTAACTGTGCAAAGTTTGAGAACCCTACAATTAATAGTGTAAGAATGGCTGCAGTTTACATTTTCCCAGTAAAATTTGTATTTGTCTCCGCCCACTTATGACCCTGTGTTGCCCGCTTACGTATTTGGCTGGTGTTGGCTGTGCCCACTTTTCTAACCCTCACACACAAATAATCAATTACTCAATTGCCAAGTTTGTGAGCTTTGCGGTGTTTAGCATCAATAATTTGCATTGGAATGAAACAAATCTAATTGGCTGTTTGTGGCTCCACCCCCCTTTCTCAAATTAAACCCCAGTCACCCAATGATCAACTGTACCAGGTTTGAGGCTTGTGCCATTAACAGTGCAAGAATGGCAGCAAAGTAAATATTCCCCTTGAAAATCAATAGGTGAATTATGATTGGCTTTCATAGGCTCCTCCCACCTTTCTGAATATTAATCCCAGTCACCCAATGACCAACTGTGCAAAGTTTGAGAACCCTACCATTAACAGTGTAAGAATGGCTGCAGTTTACATTTTCCAGTGAAATTTGTATTTGTCTCCGCCCCCTTTTTGGTTATGGGAATAAAACGTATCCTATACTTTATTCCAGGTAATGTACTATGTGTGTGCCAAATTTCATTCAAATCCGTTCAGCCGTTTTTGCGTGATCGAGTAACAAACATCCAAACATCCAAACATCCAAACATCCGAACTTTCCCATTTATTATATTAGTAGGATGCAATATAAATAATTAATTTATACAGAAAATCGTTAAAATCAACAATTATAGAGACAAATAATAGCACAATATGAAATTAAAAATGGAATAAAATGCTTAGGTTCGTGGAAATATGTATTTTCTGGGAAACTCGTAAAGTTCCTTTGTTTCAGTTCAAGAGCAAATTTCAGACAAGATGGCCGCCGCTGTTCCTCAAAGTGGCAGCATGCTCCCAAGAAGATGGAATTTGGAGGAAAGAGGCCCGCCTGCTAGCAATGTGCTTTTGATGAAACTGGTTTGGGGGTGTGGCAACGCCTGCCCCCTCTGAATTACAAACCAATCACAGTTCATTCCCTCTGAGAGAGATTTAGGTTTAAATTAATGAAACACTGTAATTCAAAACCGATAAATGCCACATTTGCGCTGATAACAGATTAATATTCCTCAGATGATGACAATTCCTATGACATCAGACTTGATTAGGGTAGTGTGATGATTTGCTCAGCTGCCTGTGCAGGCAGGCAGCTTTTTGACCATTGTTTAGGTTTGCATGCTGCAGGACTCTGGAAAGGAGACCTTCTGTCAGTTTTGCAGCTTGTGCTTGATGAGGAATTTGCATACGTTGTCATGCAAATTGCCGGGCCACATTCAATGGAGGCGTGTACTATAAGTACTATGTGTTTCCCACAATGCTTGGCTGGTCATTAAGGATTCCTTCCTGTGAAACACTCCTGGAGGAGTGTCAGCCTTACTCTTTGTTTGAAGATCAGCTTAGAGTAATTCCTGAAAACTGTGCTAGGCAGGTTTCCCTAGTGCAGTTAGGATTGTTTATCTGTTTTGTTTGTCTGTTGCGATTGTCCTGTCCCAGCGGTGGTCGACAGGAAATCGTTCTGATCTCTGTTCTTGGAGCATAGCTGGTGCAGCGGTTGCTACCAGCTATCTCTTCTGATCTGCCTCCCTGGATCGTACTAGCCTCTTTTCGCTAGTGCTGTGGATCCTTCTGTTCTGCCTCCCTGGATCGCACTAGCATCCTGCGCTAGTGCTGTGGATCCTTTTGTTCTGCTACTATGTACCTGGATCGCACTAGCATCCTGCGCTAGTGCTGTGGATCCTTCTGTTCTGCTACTCTGTACCTGGATCGCACTAGCATCCTGCGCTAGTGCTGTGGATCCTTCTGTTCTGCTACTCTGTACCTGAATCGCACTGGCATCCTGCACTAGTGCTGTGGATCCTTCTGTTCTGTCTCCCTGGATCGCGCTAGCCACTTTCGCTAGTGCTGTGGATCCTTCTGTTCTGTCTGTCTGAATCTCACTTGCCCTAGCGTTAGTGGCAGTGGATTCCTCTGGTCTGGATCTTGGACCTAACCTCGGCTGCGGTCGCTGCTGGTTACTCCTTCTGTTTGTCGTGTGCTTGGATCACACTGCTCTGACAGCAAGAGCAGTGGATTTTTCTGATACCTGGTTCGCACTGGCTCTGACGGTAACAGCAGTGGTTCCTGTTTGATCGGTTCTCGTTGTCTGTCTGTTTGCGTGCGCTTGCTAGTGCCTGCGGTAAGGCAACCGTGTAGCAAGCGCGTTTGTGTGGTGTCTGTCTTGTGTTGGTTAGTAAGGCGTGCTTGTCCCTGTTGTGCTTATCACGCGGGGACCACGCACGAACGCGTGCACTGTTGCGAATGAGTGCGGTGTTCGCGTTCAGTTAGCGTTTGCTGTTTTCTTTATCTTCTCGTTGTATGATTTGCTGTGCCTTTGCTATCCTCGTGTTCTGTTCTGATCTGCCTTGTGTCGCTTCTGGCAATCGCCTTTCTTGCGGTTGCGTTTCTGTTTCGTATCTGCTGTTGTGTGTGCGCTGTCGCGGGGTGGCGACTAGGTTGGTGTACACACATACAACCTGTCCCTTTGCTCGTTCTCATTCGCAATCGCTTCTCTTGCGATTGTGTTCTGCGCTTCGTACAATTCCTGTCTGGCATTTGTGGAGGTACAGAGGATTGGTTCCTCTGCACTCCCCAGCACCATCAGGAATTTCCCTCTACGGGTGCGTAGCACCTTTTGCTGGGTTCCTGCAATTATACGCTTGTGGAGGATTTCCGCCGTATCAGCGCACGCGTTGTGCGCTGATCACGGAGAAAGTTCCACAATCGTTACAGTATGACCAGCCCAACCCAAAACCCCAGTGTAGACGGAATTTCCGATTTGTACGATTTTGTTGAGTATGCATCTGCTGATCAGTTTCCAGGTTTTTTGCCCCAATCCAAAGCTTATGTGGATCCTGCTATAGGTAGGATCGCACACTATATTGGAGCAGTTAAAAAATCTGTTCTTGTTCCTGAACTCCACCCATATGGAGATTATCTGGATACTGGCCTGTTCGAACCCCCATTTGCTTCCTGGGATGTTGGGGCCTTGCTGGAGGAATTCGATTTTGATTGGAAAGCCTTTTGCGATTTTTACATCACAAAAAGCGAGGATGTCTTGAATGATTGTCTCGATTCTATGTACCTTTTGATTGATTCTGATGAATGTGACGAGGGTGATGTGGATCTGGTGATTTATGTGTGGCAGACTATTTTGGATGAGTTGCACACACACCAACCAATTGATTCCAATAAAGAGACATCGCTGTCGGATGATTGTTCCTGCCTTTCTGGGGTAAAGCATGAGAGTCTTGACTTTGTGCAATCTGAAATGAATGAGTGTGCCGCTGTGGTTGATTCCTGTGCGAATCCTGAAGGATTCTCTCCTGACAGTGTGAAGTTTGAATCTGTGCGATCTGATGCCTGTTTCTCGGATGTTCCTGCAGATTGTGATCGGCATGAGTCTGCCGGTTTCCTCAAGGATGTGTGGGATCCTTTTTCATTTAGAAACAGATCTTTGAGATCTTCCGTCTGTGACCCTGCTATGGGGAAAATTTCTCGACTATGCAGCGTCAAAAGTAAAATTAATATGCCTAATAAAGTTTATTCTGTTGATGTCGCTATTTCTTCTGCAAATGAGTCTCTGTCTCACCCTGTTCACACCTGTAGGGGCCCGTTGCCTGGTGACAGTTGCTCCAGTGTTTCGGTCCTAGATGCCTTGCAGTCTGCTCCGCAGATCGCGGAGGTTTGCACTATGAAAGCGTCAGTTTCACAACCTAAAGTGAGTTTTGATTCACAGGTTTTGCGTTCTGATTCCTCGGATTCGACATTGTTAGCCGAATCTAAGAGTGAGACAGCGCTTCGGTTTTGCGAATCTGATGCTGAACCTTCTTTGCCTTGTTCAGAGATGCTTTCTCTGAACCTGCCCTGTACCATGAATGAAAACATGTTTTCCTTTCACACTGACATTTGTGAGCCCCTTTCTTGCTCTGAGGGAAGTGCTGATTCTGCATCCTGTACTCAGGATGAGTCAATGTGGCCTTGCTTAGAATCCCCTGCAGTGTCCCTAGAGGCTCGTCTAGGTATTGCCACTATACTCACCTGTTTTTCTGCAGTTTTGGAGTTACAAGCTAGTTTGACTGCCACACAGAATTCTGGGTAAAGTGAGAATGAAGTTAGGGAGTCAGTGTGTGTTCCAGTAAATATTCCTGTACATCCCGCTAATTATGATGAAGTTCAGTCTCAGGTTATGGTGGAACCATTCCTGGGACATCTGCCCTGCTTGCAGGAGGTATTTAATGTTCAGCCCTGTAACATGGATAGTTCAGAATCCTTCTTAGAAAACCTGGAAAATGATGTTCCTGAGGTCTTGTTTGATGTTCTGGAGGTCTCCGAGTTCCTCCCAAAGGGTGTAGAACTTGTAGAAGATGTCTCCTGCCCCCCAAGTCCTTCTGAGGTGTTGCCCTCTTCCGTAGGCATTGCTGCCTTGCTGGCTACCTTTTCAGCTCTGGTGGAGCTTCAGTCATTTGTAGTCAATGATGAATTTCTGTCAGACACCATTACAGTCATTGAGATCTCTAAGCCTGAGACCGAGTCTTCTTTTGAAATACCAGTACCTGTGACCTCTACTCGTGATGATTTTCTGCCCGGTCCTGGTTTTGGTCTGGTCGTGCCGGACTCTGAGGTTGGCAGTTCCCCGACATGTCCTGAGGTTTCTCCTGTGCTGGTGTACCCCAGTGTGCTCTGTGACCCAGAAAGCCCAAGTGTGCCTCGGTTTCCAGCGTGCTCAGATGCTTCCTCGGTGGAGACATGTTCTGATTTAGCCTGCCTGCTTGCTAGTGTTGGGCGAACAGTGTTCGCCACTGTTCGGGTTCTGCAGAACATCACCCTGTTTGGGTGATGTTCGAGTTCGGCCGAACACCTGACGGTGCTCGGCCAAACCGTTCGGCCACATGGCCGAACTAAGAGCGCATGGCCGAACGTTCCCCGAACGTTCGGCTAGCGCTGTGATTGGCCGAACGGGTCACGTGGTTCGGGCCCGAACGCGCTCTGATTGGCCGAACGGTCACGTGGTTCGGGTAAATAAATACCCGAACCACGTCATATCTCCGCCATTTCTCTGTGGGTTTAGCTTTGGGTAGGCAGGCAGGGTAGTTCGCTCTCCAGCCACGCTAGCCAGGGTCCCCCCCAGTCATTGTGTGTCGCTGCTGGGAACAGTAGTACACTGCTCGCTCAGCCACACTATATATATAGCATTGTTTACTGCCATTGTGTACCTCGCTCAGCCACGCTATATATAGCATTGTGTTTTCTGACACTCTGTGTACACGGCTTAGCCTGGCTATATAGCATTGTGTGTACTGCCACTGTGCACCTCGCTCAGCCACGCTATATATAGCATTGTGTTTTCTGACACTCTGTGTACACGGCTTAGCCTGACTATATAGCATTGTGTGTACTGCCACTGTGCACCTCGCTCAGCCACGCTATATATAGCATTGTGTTTACTGCCACTCTGTGTACACTGCTCAGCCAGACTATATACCATTGTTTACTGACACTCTGTGTACACCGCTCAGCCAGACTATATACCATTGTTTACTGACACTGTGTGTACACCGCTCAGCCAGACTATATAGCATTGTGTGTACTGCCACTGTGTACCTCGCTCAGCCACGCTATATATAGCATTGTTTACTGACACTCTGTGTACACGGCTCAGCCAGACTATATAGCATTGTGTGTACTGCCACTCTGTGTACACCGCTCAGCCAGACTATATAGCATTGTGTGTACTGCCACTCTGTGTACACCGCTCAGCCAGACTATATAGCATTGTGTGTACTGCCACTCTGTGTACACCGCTCAGCCAGACTATATACCATTGTTTACTGACACTCTGTGTACACCGCTCAGCCAGACTATATACCATTGTTTACTGACACTGTGTGTACACCGCTCAGCCAGACTATATAGCATTGTGTGTACTGCCACTGTGTACCTCGCTCAGCCACGCTATATATAGCATTGTTTACTGACACTCTGTGTACACGGCTCAGCCAGACTATATAGCATTGTGTGTACTGCCACTCTGTGTACACCGCTCAGCCAGACTATATAGCATTGTGTGTACTGCCACTCTGTGTACACCGCTCAGCCAGACTATATAGCATTGTGTTTACTTCCACTCTGTGTCTGCTGGGCCTGGGAACAGTAGTACACCGCTCACCTGCCACTGTATAGCATTGTGCTCTGTGTCGCTGCTGGGAATAGTGGTACACCGCTCACCCGCCACTGTATAGCATTGTGCTCTGTGTCGCTGCTGGGAATAGTGGTACTGTATAGCATTTCTGTACTGCCACTGTACTGCTGCCAGTCAGCGTGTACTGTAAGGATAAGTGAAATGAGGAAGAAATCCGGTGAAAGAGGAAGGGGCAAGGGAAGAGGTGTTTCCCCTGACGGTTCACGTACAGGCCACAGGGGAGCACCCAAGAAAACCCACTCAATACCGCCCATGTTGTCCAGGACAACAACCCTCACAGATCCAAAAGAACAGGACCAGATAATTACTTGGATGACCTCTCAAGCGTCCAGCAGTGGGTTAAGCAGCACCAGCACATCACGCACGAGGTCCGAGTCCTCAGCCAGTTACAAGGAGCCAGTGGGCACAAAGCTGACACAACCGGCAGCGACACCACGCACACAACTGCCAGATAACCAGTCTGATGAATTACCTCAGGACACAATGGGGTATTCGCAGGAGCTATTCCCAGCCCAACAAACTTCCACCTTTCAAAGGTCAATGGAGGAACAGCCAGAAATGTTGTGCCCGGATTCACAACCATTAACTGTGGGAAATGCACCGCGCACTGAAATACAAGGCGAGTCCGAGGAGGACTCGGAAACCCAAATCCCAGAGCAAGTTGGGCAGGAGGGGTTGCAATTGCAGCAGGTCGGCCGACAAGATCTGGAAGACGACGTTGGAGTGAGCTGCGCAGAGGTTGTTCTGGGGAGCTCTACTCCACGGCGGTGGCACCCCACAATGACATATGACGAGTTTGAGGTGATGGAAGAGGAGGGTATGGACAATGTGGACATAGACCCAGATTTTGTTTGTGAACGAGAACATCGCCGTCGTAGCAGCAGCACAGATGAGTCTGTTGAAGAACCCACTGCTGCACGAGTTCGCCTTGTGCCACAAGGTAGGCGGCGCGCAATTTCAGGCACCACAAGCGTGGAAGTTCAAGTGAGAGGCAAAAGAGGAGCAAACAGAAATCGCCAGCAAGGAGGCAGGTGCTCCAAAGTCTGGGCTTTCTTTGAAGACTGCACTGAGGATGTTACCATGGCGATTTGCAAGGTGTGCAAGACCCGCCTGAGCAGGGGGAAAAATATTAACAACCTCTCCACCACCAGCATGAGCCGCCACATGCTATCCAAACATCCCACTCTGTGGGCAAACGCGGCAGGACAGGGTACCAGCAACACTGCCTCCCTTGGGTTCACCAGACTCACCACCAGACCCGCCTCAGCAGCAGCAGTAGCCCAGCCATTGCGTGGTTCACAACATTCACAAACATCAGACGACGCTGACACTGTCACTTTCCGGAGTAGTGCTCTTGAGGTCTCCCAGTGTTCATCAAACACAACAACCAACAGCCCTTCCGTGTGCAGCGCTACGGTTCAGTTGTCTGTGTCGGAGATGTTTGAGCGCAAGAGGAAATTGCCAGCAAATGACCCCTGGGCCGTAGCAGTAACAGCCAGCATAGCCAAGCTTCTGGCCTGCGAAATGCTGCCATATCGAGTGGTGGAGACAAACAGCTTCAAGGGCATGATGTCAGTGGCCATCCCACGTTACGTGGTTCCCAGCCGCTACCACTTTGCGCGCTCTGCAGTGCCTGAGTTGCATGAGCACGTGGTCAGCAAAATAACCCGAAGCTTGAAGAATGCCGTTGCCTGCAAGGTTCACCTCACCACTGACACTTGGACGAGTGCGTTCGGACAGGGTCGATACATCTCCCTTACCGCGCACTGGGTGAACCTTGTGGAGCCTGGCAGCGATTCCTCACCTGCTACGGCGCGGGTGTTGCCCACGCCGCAAACAGCTGCACCGCCGTCCCTCCCACTGGATAACAGCAGCACCTACCTCTCTGACTCCTTCTCCTCCAACGCATCTCAAAGCTGTACCTCATCCGGAAACGCTAACCCAGCAGCAGTAGGATCGTGGAAGCAATGCAGCACAGCTGTTGGCATGCGTCAGCAAGCGTTGCTGAAGCTGATCTGCCTTGGGGATAAGCAGCACACAGGGGAGGAAATTTGGAAGGGAATAAAGGAACAGACGGATTTGTGGCTGGCACCGCTGGACCTGAAACCGGGCATGGTTGTGTGTGATAATGGGAGTAATCTCATTCGCGCTTTAAGGTTGGCTAAGCTGACACACATCCCTTGCCTGGCGCACGTGATGAACCTAGTAGTTCAGCGGTTCCTGAGGACATACCCAGGCGTGGCCGATCTTCTGTTGAAGGTGCGTCGAGTGGCCAAACATTGTAGAAATTCCAGTACTGCTTCGGGGGCACTCGCCAAGATGCAGGAGCGCTTCAATCTCCCCCACCATCGCTTGCTGTGTGATGTCCCTACGCGCTGGAATTCTACGCTGCACATGCTAGCACGCTTTTGTGAGCAGAAGAGTGCAGTGGTCCAGTACATGACGGCACAGTACCGAGGCGCATCCGGACAGCTGCCAAGCTTCTGTGGATCCGATTGGGCCAACATGTTGGACCTCTGCCAAGTCCTCCAAAATTTTGAGCAATCCACGTTGCTTGTGAGCAGTGACAACTCTTCAGTCAGCATTACCATACCACTGCTGTGTTTACTGAAGAGGTCAATGTTGAAAATCAAGGAAACAGCTGTCATGATGCAACTGGGGGAATCTGAAGGAGAAAACGATCAGCGTGATGGTACCAACATCAGGCCATCCACCTCAGGGAACGCTGGCCCCAGCAGCTATGACGAAGAAGAGGAGGAGGAACAGCTGGAGTTGGAGCAGGAATTTCATGCCACCACTGACGAGGGCCAGAGCGGTGCACGTTGGACTTCCACAATTCAGCGCGAATGGTCAGCAGAAGCAGACCAGGAGGAAGGTGACGACTATGATGCATCACAACAACTATCACAACGTTCACAAGAGGATGATGAGGATTCTGGTAGGACTCTGGCACACATGGCTCAATTCATGCTAGACTGCATTGAACGCGACCCACGCATTGTGCGCATTCTGGACAACACCAATTACTGGGTTTATACCCTTCTGGATCCACGGTACATACACAATGTTCCAAAACTGCTTGAAGAAAGAGTCAGACAGGTCAAAATGGAAGAATACCAGCAGGCCCTTGTGGAGACTTTAGAGAGGAGATTGACATCCTCCCCCTCCTCTAGCCAGTTGTACGCCGACAGACTGACTTCCGCAAACCCAGGACGACCAGGAGGGCAGCAAACAACGCAAGCCGCAGCTAGTGCCCAAAAGGGAATGGTATCGGCAGTGTCCTTGGAGTGGGAAAATTTTCTGACACCCATGCAGCAGCAGCCCACTGAACAGCAAGCGTGCAGATCCACCTCCAACACCGATCGCCTGGAGAAGATGGTCAAGGACTACATGTCAGATGACGTAGCTGTGTCGAACAATCCATCCACACCCTTCAACTATTGGGTATCGAAGCTAGACACCTGGCACGAACTGGCAATGTACGCAATAGAGGTGCTGGCTTGCCCGGCAGCCAGCGTTATGTCGGAACGCTGTTTCAGTGCTGCCGGAGGCATCGTCACAGATCGGCGTATCCGCCTCTCCACAGAAAATGCAGACCGTCTGACTCAAATTAAAATGAATCAATCCTGGATTGGAAATGACTACGCAACACTCCAGGACCCCAACCAAGTAACATGACCAATGAACATCTGGGATGGTGTAGCGTTTCCGGTCCCTGTTTATTGAACCTCTCATCTGTATTACATTTATGACTGCATGGCGGCAAAAAGCATTGCTGCTATATCCGCACGCTTTTTGTCCTCATGCAAGGCCTGGGTTGTTGTGTCTCAAAAAGCATGGCCTTCTCCTCCTGCGCCTGCTCCTGTTCCATCACGTGTGCTGCTGCTGCTGCTGGGTTAGCGTTGCCGGTCCCTGTTTATGGAACCTCTTATCTTTATTACATTTATGACTGCATGGCGGTACAAAGCATGCTATCCGCACACTTCTTGTCCTCATGCAAGGCCTGGGTTGTTGTGTCTCACAAAGCGTGGCCTTCTCCTCCTGCGCCTCCTCCTGTTCCATCACGTCTGCTGCTGCTGGGTTAGCGTTGCCGCGTGGTCCCTGTTTATTGAACCACTTATCTTTATTACATTTATGACTGCATGGCGGTACAAAGCATGCTATCCGCACGCATCTTGTCCTCATGCAAGGCCTGGGTTGTTGTGTCTCACAAAGCGTGGCCTTCTCCTCCTGCGCCTCCTCCTGTTCCATCACGTCTGCTGCTGCTGGGTTAGCGTTGCCGCGTGGTCCCTGTTTATTGAACCACTTATCTTTATTACATTTATGACTGCATGGCGGTACCTCATGCAAGGCCTGGGTTGTTGTGTCTCACAAAGCGTGGCCTTCTCCTCCTGCGCCTCCTCCTGTTCCATCACGTCTGCTGCTGCTGGGTTAGCGTTGCCGCGTGGTCCCTGTTTATTGAACCACTTATCTTTATTACATTTATGACTGCATGGCGGTACCTCATGCAAGGCCTGGGTTGTTGTGTCTCACAAAGCGTGGCCTTCTCCTCCTGCGCCTCCTCCTGTTCCATCACGTCTGCTGCTGCTGGGTTAGCGTTGCCGCGTGGTCCCTGTTTATTGAACCACTTATCTTTATTACATTTATGACTGCATGGCGGTACAAAGCATGCTATCCGCACGCTTCTTGTCCTCATGCAAGGCCTGGGTTGTTGTGTCTCACAAAGCGTGGCCTTCTCCTCCTGCGCCACCCTCCTCCTGTTCCATCACATGTGCTGCTGCTGGGTTAGCGTTATCGGTCCCTTTTCCTGGAACCTCTTATATGTATTACATTAATGACTGCATGCCGACAAAAAGCATGTTACCTGTGCAAAGAAAACAGACATTTCCCGCATTTAAAAGACAGTTTTCCCTTTGAAACTTTAAAATCGATTTTCTCAAACTATAAGCTCTTTTTGCTAATTTTTACGCCGACAGACTGACTTCCGCAAACCCAGGACGACCAGGAGGGCAGCAAACAACGCAAGCCGCAGCTAGTGCCCAAAAGGGAATGGTATCGGCAGTGTCCTTGGAGTGGGAAAATTTTCTGACACCCATGCAGCAGCAGCCCACTGAACAGCAGGCGTGCAGATCCACCTCCAACACCGATCGCCTGGAGAAGATGGTCAAGGACTACATGTCAGATGACGTAGCTGTGTCGAACAATCCATCCGCACCCTTCAACTATTGGGTATCGAAGCTAGACACCTGGCACGAACTGGCAATGTACGCAATAGAGGTGCTGGCTTGCCCGGCAGCCAGCGTTATGTCGGAACGCTGTTTCAGTGCTGCCGGAGGCATCGTCACAGATCGGCGTATCCGCCTCTCCACAGAAAATGCAGACCGTCTGACTCAAATTAAAATGAATCAATCCTGGATTGGAAATGACTACGCAACACTCCAGGACCCCAACCAAGTAACATGACCAATGAACATCTGGGATGGTGTAGCGTTTCCGGTCCCTGTTTATTGAACCTCTCATCTGTATTACATTTATGACTGCATGGCGGCAAAAAGCATTGCTGCTATATCCGCACGCTTTTTGTCCTCATGCAAGGCCTGGGTTGTTGTGTCTCAAAAAGCATGGCCTTCTCCTCCTGCGCCTGCTCCTGTTCCATCACGTGTGCTGCTGCTGCTGCTGGGTTAGCGTTGCCGGTCCCTGTTTATGGAACCTCTTATCTTTATTACATTTATGACTGCATGGCGGTACAAAGCATGCTATCCGCACGCTTCTTGTCCTCATGCAAGGCCTGGGTTGTTGTGTCTCACAAAGCGTGGCCTTCTCCTCCTGAGCCTCCTCCTGTTCCATCACGTCTGCTGCTGCTGGGTTAGCGTTGCCGCGTGGTCCCTGTTTATTGAACCACTTATCTTTATTACATTTATGACTGCATGGCGGTACCTCATGCAAGGCCTGGGTTGTTGTGTCTCACAAAGCGTGGCCTTCTCCTCCTGCGCCTCCTCCTGTTCCATCACGTCTGCTGCTGCTGGGTTAGCGTTGCCGCGTGGTCCCTGTTTATTGAACCACTTATCTTTATTACATTTATGACTGCATGGCGGTACCTCATGCAAGGCCTGGGTTGTTGTGTCTCACAAAGCGTGGCCTTCTCCTCCTGCGCCTCCTCCTGTTCCATCACGTCTGCTGCATGCTGGGTTAGCGTTGCCGCGTGGTCCCTGTTTATTGAACCACTTATCTTTATTACATTTATGACTGCATGGCGGTACAAAGCATGCTATCCGCACGCTTCTTGTCCTCATGCAAGGCCTGGGTTGTTGTGTCTCACAAAGCGTGGCCTTCTCCTCCTGCGCCACCCTCCTCCTGTTCCATCACGTGTGCTGCTGCTGGGTTAGCGTTACCGGTCCCTTTTCCTGGAACCTCTTATATGTATTACATTTATGACTGCATGCCGACAAAAAGCATGTTACCTGTGCAAAGAAAACAGACATTTCCCGCATTTAAAAGACAGTTTTCCCTTTGAAACTTTAAAATCGATTTTCTCAAAAACTACAAGCTCTTTTTGCTAATTTTTTTTTCCTCTTGTACCCACTCCCAAGGTGCACATACCCTGTAAATTTGGGGTATGTAGCATGTAAGGAGGCTTTACAAAGCACAAAAGTTCGGGTCCCCATTGACTTCCATTATGTTCGGAGTTCGGGTCGAACACCCGAACATCGCGGCCATGTTCGGCCTGTTCGGCCCGAACCCGAACATCTAGATGTTCGCCCAACACTACTGCTTGCATGCCCAGAAGTGGTCCCTGAAAGTCCTGATCTTGATGGGTGTCCTGCTAATTCTGAATCTGGAACTGTCATAGGTTCCATGGGGGTGCTTGGTAGCTCTCCATGTGAGCCTGGTGAGCGTTCTGGCTTCTTGGAATCTCTGCGGAGCTTCAAGGCGTTCTGGGAGATTCCGAGAGAAGTTTTGCTTGATACCCTGAATACGATCAACTGCGGCTTTTGTTTTGAGAGAGACACTTCGAACAGGTTTTGTGGCAGATTTGGTATTTTTGGACGCTCCTTGGAAGGTGGTGGGTATTGTCTGGAGGGTGTCGATGGCTTTTTCTCTGGTATCCACAGTCCTGATGGGTGTTACGCTGAGACTTGTAGTGCTGATGGGCATGTTTCGGTGGCTTCTGTTTCCGATGAGGTCGGTTTCGGGTGGACTGACTCTGGAATTGGACCTTGTCGGGCTGTCCTGACCTTCATGAGTTTTCGGTTGGAGTCTTTTGCTAATAACAGTTTTGAGGGTCGTCTGGAATTCGACCCTGGAGGGGGGGGGGGGTACTGTAATGATCTGCTCAGCTGCCTGTGCAGGCAGGCAGCTTTTTGACCATTGTTTAGGTTTGCATGCTGCAGGACTCTGGAAAGGAGACCTTCTGTCAGTTTTGCAGCTTGTGCTTGCTGAGGAATTTGCATACGTTGTCATGCAAATTGCCGGGCCACATTCATTGGAGGCGTGTACTATAAGTACTATGTGTTTCCCACAATGCTTGGCTGGTCATTAAGGATTCCTTCCTGTGAAACACTCCTGGAGGAGTGTCAGCCTTACTCTTTGTTTGAAGATCAGCTTAGAGTAATTCCTGGAAACTGTGCTAGGCAGGTTTCCCTATTGCAGTTAGGATTGTTTATCTGTTTTGTTTGTCTGTTGCGATTGTCCTGTCCCAGCGGTGGTCGACAGGAAATCGTTCTGATCTCTGTTCTTGGAGCATAGCTGGTGCAGCGGTTGCTACCAGCTATCTCTTCTGATCTGCCTCCCTGGATCGTACTAGCCTCTTTTCGCTAGTGCTGTGGATCCTTCTGTTCTGCCTCCCTGGATCGCACTAGCATCCTGCGCTAGTGCTGTGGATCCTTCTGTTCTGCTACTCTGTACCTGGATCGCACTAGCATCCGGCGCTAGTGCTGTGGATCCTTCTGTTCTGCTACTCTGTACCTGGATCGCACTAGCATCCTGCGCTAGTGCTGTGGATCGTTCTGTTCTGCTACTCTGTACCTGGATCACACTGGCATCCTGTGCTAGTGCTGTGGATCCTTCTGTTCTGTCTTCCTGGATCGCGCTAGCCACTGAACTATGATTAAGGACCTGGTGTCCGAAACATGTTAGTCGATTGCTTTCTGATGGTTGTGGATACGTCCTGAATAAATTATTATTTTGATACACTTTTGATATTGGAGACAACTGTGCGGACTTCCCTTTCTTGATCCACTTTCGCTAGTGCTGTGGATCCTTCTGTTCTGTCTGTCTGAATCGCACTTGCCCTAGCATTAGTGGCAGTGGATTCCTCTGGTCTGGATCTTGGACCTAACCTCGGCTGCGGTCGCTGCTGGTTACTCCTTCTGTTTGTCGTGTGCTTGGATCACACTGCTCTGACAGCAAGAGCAGTGGATTTTTCTGATACCTGGTTCGCACTGGCTCTGACGGTAAGAGCAGTGGTTCCTGTTTGATCGGTTCTCATTGTCTGTCTGTTTGCGTGCGCTTGCTAGTGCCTGCGGTAAGGCAACCGTGTAGCAAGCGCGTTTGTGTGGTGTCTGTCTTATGTTGGTTAGCAAGGCGTGCTTGTCCCTGTTGTGCTTATCACGCGGGGACCGCGCACGAACGCGTGCACTGTTGCGAATGAGTGCGGTGTTTGCGTTCACTTAGCGTTTGTTGTTTTCTTTATCTTCTCGTTGTATGATTTGCTGTGCCTTTGCTATCCTCGTATTCTGTTCTGATCTGCCTTGTGTTGCTTCTGGCAATCGCCTTTCTTGCGGTTGCGTTTCTGTTTCGTATCTGCTGTTGTGTGTGCGCTGTCGCGGGGTGGCGACTAGGTTGGTGTACACACATACAACTTGTCCCTTTGCTCGTTCTCATTCGCAATCGCTTCTCTTGCGATTGCGTTCTGCGCTTCGTACAATTCCTGTCTGGCATTTGTGGAGGTACAGAGGATTGGTTCCTCTGCACTCCCCAGCGCCATCTGCCGACAGGAATTTCCCTCTACGGGTGCGTAGCACCTTTTGCTGGGTTCCTGCAATTATACGCTTGTGGAGGATTTCCGCCGTATCAGCGCACGCGTTGTGCGCTGATCACGGAGAAAGTTCCACAATCGTTACAGGTAGAGGGTCCAGTTCCTGAGAAGTTTAATAACTTGGTTGTAGAGGACCCCTTGCCCCTCTAGTCTGGTATCAAAAGATTCAGCAAGACTCTACAAACCCAATGATACTGCTCTCATAACTATCCTATTTACGGTATTCCATAAATAAGCAAAAAAATCACATACAACATTCACTTACTCTCTGCTTCTGGTGGAGTCAGCCAGTCTGGTTTCACACTGTGAAGGAAGCTCCCTTTGCTGGAGCTCACAAAATGATGGAGCAATTGACACCTATCTGAGGTTCTGCCAGAGTGCAGCCCCTTTGTCCTCAGGTAATTAAAAGTAAACACCTAGCCTCTTGGACACAAGAGCTTGTTCCCAGTTCATTAGCAAATCAACATCCTGCACCTAAGCTAATGCTATTTCTCTGCTGAGAGAAGGAGAGACCCCAGGCTTGACTGCAGGTAGCCACAGACAGACAATCCAGATCTGCCAGCACAACGACAATCGGTGCTGGAAACCGATTGCGATTGCATTTTCTGGTCTCACAGCTCGTCCGTCACAACCTCGTTTTAGAAAAACAACACCCCAAGGTATTCCGTTAGGAATATGGTGAGTTCATAGAAGATTTTATTTTTTGTCACAAGTTAGCGGAAATTTATTTTTATTGTTTTTTCACAAAGTGTCATTTTCCACTAACTTGTGACAAAAAATAAAAATCTTCTATGAACTCATCATCCACCTAACGGAATACCTTGGGGTGTCTTCTTTCTAAAATGAGGTAACTTGTGGGGTTCCTATACTGCCCTGGCATTTTAGGGGCCCAAAACCGTGAGTAGTCTAGAAACTAAACCCCTCAAAATGACTGTTCAGGGGTATAAGCATCTGCAAATTTTGATGACAAGTGGTCTATGAGGGGCCGAATTTTGTGGAACCGGTCATAAGCATGGTGGCCTCTTTGATTACAGGTTGTATTGGCACTGAAGTGCAGGAAGCACAGGATGTTCTCAAATTGTGACCAGGACATGGCAACAGAGAACATGGGCATGTGATGTATTGGGTGCGTAGATGTAACGATCGGTGTAACACAGAGAGGATCTGATTACCGGTGATCTGCAGTATCACTGAGAATACAGATATATACCCGATTATTGATGATCTGCAGTATCACCGATAATCAGATATATCACTAACCTCTGGACACCTGAGTGATAAGAGTGTTATGCAACAGTAATACTTTGAGGACTGCACCTGAGGTGCAGGTGCAAGGCAGTAGGAGATACTGCCCAGAGAACAGATTCCTTCCAATGGCCTGATGCTCCCCAAGGGGCGGAGCCAGGCTGAGAGTGGGAAGGACCATAGAGTGAGTGACACCAATGGTGAAGTGTCACTGACAGGACTGTGAACTATCTCCAAACAGGGAAGATAGTTCTCAAGGTCGGACAAGCCAGGTCGGCAACAGACAGACAGATCAGGTACAGAGACAGGAGACAGATACGGAATCTCAAGACAAGCAGGGTTCAGCAACAGAGTATCAGATATAGCGAAGTACCAAATCAGAGATCAAGAGAATGGTCAGGAAAGCAGAAAGTCATTACAGATAATCAGCAATGCCTAGTCTCGGGTGTGAGCTCCTTGATCATCAACACCCTGGAACTAGTCTAGATAATAACTGGATGGTAAGCTAATTCCTAGTCTGAGGTGTGAGGTCCTTGGTCATCAACACCCTGGAACTAATCTAGGTAATAACACAGATAACAAGCAGAATTCCTAGTCTGAGGTGTGAGGTCCTTGGTCATCAACACCCTGGAACTAGTCTAGGTAATAACACAGATACTGACAAAAGGTCTGAGTGCTACCACGTAGTGATCGCAACGCCAGACACCAGACAAATGACCAGCACCCAGTATATATACTCAAGTGCTCCTCAGCGCCTCCCCTAAGTGCTGGACCAATGAAAACTGACAGAGTTGTCAGCTGACCAGCTTGATCAGCTGACACCCTTCTGACTGTCATAAATGCCTTGTCTCTCAGCGCGCACGCGCGTCCATCTGAATCTGTGTGCACTGTCAGCCCCAGCCATGCCAGACATGGTCTGCAATGTATCTGCCACGTTGGACGCGGAACCCGCCGCACCGCTATCCGAGCATGCGGCGGTTTCTCCGCGTTCAGCCGCACTGATAGCTGTGGGCTTATGCGTGCAACCTGCTGCGTCGGACGCGGAATCCGCCGCCTTGATCACAGGGCATGCGGCGGTTTCTCCGCGTTCCGTCAAACCAGCAGATGCAGGTCCATGCGCGCAAAGAGCCGTGTTGGACGCAGAATTAGCCGCCTTACTCTGAGTACCTGTGGCGGCTGTTCCGCGTTTTCCCACAGTAGACCTATAAGACCGCAATACATTCTTTTTGACTAGACCCATGTTAAGGAAAAGCCCCAAAAAAATGTTACGTTTGAAAACTTGGAGTGGTTTCCACCGAAAAGGCTGGGCATGGTAGCTTCTCAGCTGATCTGAGGGGTAGGAGTGCTAGGGGGTGACAGGTGGTGACAGGAGATGATTGATGGGTGTCTCAGGGGGTAATTAGAGGGGAGAATAGATTCAATCAATGCACTGGGGAGGTGATCGGAAGGGGGTCTGAGGGGGATCTGAGGGTTTGGCCGAGTGATCAGGAGCCCACACGGGGCAAATTAGGGCCTGATCTGATGGGTAGGTGTGCTAGGGGGTGACAGGTGGTGACAGGAGGTGATTGATGGGTGTCTCAGGGTGTGATTAGAGGGGTGAATATATGAAAACAATGCACTGGGGAGGTGTTTGGGGGGGGGGGGGTCTGAGGGCGATCTGAGGGTGTGGGTGGTTGATTGGGTGACCCCAAGGGGCAGATGAGGGTCTGATCTGATGGGTATGATGGGTAGCAGTGACAGGGGGTGATTGATGGGCGATTGATGGGTGATCAGTGGGTGATAAGAGGGGAAGAACAGATGTAAATAATGCACTGGAGAGGTGATCAGGGAAGGTCAGCAGTGACAGGTGGTGACAGGGGGTGACAGGGTGATTGATAGGTGATCAGGGTGTGATTAGAGGGGAGAATAGATGCAAGCAATGCAGTGGCGAGGTTATCAAGGGGGGTCTGAGGTCGATCTGAGGGTGTGGGCGGGTGATTGGGTGCCTGCAAGAGGCAGATGAGGGTCTGATCTGATAGGTATGATGGGTAGCAGTGACAGGTGGTGACAGGGGGTGATTGATGGGTGATCAGTGGGTGATTAGAGGGGAGAACAGATGTAAATAATGCACTGGGGAGGTGATCAGGGGGGGTCTGAGGGTGATCTGAGGGTGTGGGCGGGTAATTGGGTGCCCGCAAGGGGCAGATGAGGGTCTGATCTGATGGTAGTGGCAGTGACAGGTGGTGACAGGTGGTGACAGGGGTGATTGATGGGTAATCAGTGGGTGATTAGAGGGGAGCACATATGTAAACAATGCACTTGGGAGGTGATCTGAGGGCAGGTCTGCGGGCGATCTGAGGGTGTGGGCGTTAGTGTTGATCGAACACCCAGGTATTCGGGCTCGGGTCGGATGGTTCAGATGCTCGGGATATTCAGCCAAACACAGAGCCTAATTGAAGTCAATGGTGACCCGAGCATGCCTGCTTTGAAGGCCTGAAAAAACTTGCAAGATGAGGGAAACTTCTGCAAAATGGGTTGGAAATAGTGTGTGTGTGTGTGGGGGGGGGGGGCATTTACGGCTCTAAAATGCAATAAACTGTGTTTTTTTATGGGCACAACTGATCCCAGCTGGCACTGAAAGTACTGTTTTTTTTTTCAACAATAAGCAACAGTAAAATGCAATAAAGTGTGTTTATTTTATGGGCACAACTGATCCCAGCTGGCACTGAAAGTACTGTTTTTTTTTTCATCCATAAGCAACAGTAAAATTCAATAAACTGTGTTTTTTTTATGGGCACTGTGGCTGCTGCCAGTGATGAGGCTGGGGCACTGTGGCTGCTGCCAATGCCTGGCAGTGGTGAGGCTGGGGCACTGTGGCTGCTGCCAATGCCTGGCAGTGGTGAGGCAGGGGCTCTGTGGCTGCTGCTGGAAGTGGTGAGGCTGGGGCACTGTGGCTGCTGCCAATGCCTGGCAGTGGTGAGGCAGGGGTACTGTGGCTGCTGCCAATGCCTGGCAGTGGTGAGGCAGGGGCTCTGTGGCTGCTGCTGGAAGTGGTGAGACAGGGGCTCTGTGGCTACTGCCTGCAGTGTTGAGGCTGGGTCACTGTGGCTGCTTCCAATGCCTGGCAGTGGTGAGGCAGAGGCTCTGTGGCTGCTGCTGGAAGTGGTGAGGCTGGGGCACTGTGGCTGGCCTGGCTGGCAGTGCCGGCACCTACCTAACTGCTACGCTGCTCTGTATCCTACCTACCCCAAGCTAAACCCCAATTCGAATGGCGGAGCCAGCCGCGCGTTCGGGTATATATACAGTACCTGAACACGTGACCCGCTCGGCCAATCATAGCTATGGTCACAGCCAGCTAGGCTGTGTGACCATAGCTGTGGAAAAAGGTTCGTCGCCACTTATTGGCTGCCTGCAAAGGCACTAATAAGCGAGGGGAGGAGACCGAACAGTGTGGCCGAGCACCATGCGGTGCTCGGCTGTGCTCGACCTGAACACCCTAATGTTTGGGGAATAACGAACAGTGTCGAGCACTGTTCATTCAACACTAGTGGGCGAGTGATCAGGTGCCCGCAAGGCAAGGTAGGGATCGCTATAGCAATCATAGCGTTGCTATAGGGCCCGGATCCCTTCGCTTCAACTAGGGGGCCCGCCTGTCCTGCAGCCTATTTTTGTTTTGTGCTTTTTTTTTTTTTTTTAATCATGGGACATGGGCCCAGGGCCAATTCAGGATTGCTGGAGTGAGCACCCTTGCTCCGCCCCTTCCCGTCTGTCTGCCTGGTCACAGCATGAAAGGACTGTCAAGTGGGGGGTGGGGGGGCAGGGGGGTGTGTCCGGTCACAGCATGAAAGGACTGTCAAGTGGCACTGTTTGTAACTAAGCCGTGTGTGTGTATGCATGTGTGTGTGGCGTGTGTGTGTGTATATATGGTGTGTGTGTGTGTGTGTGTGTGTGTGTGTGTGTGTGTGTGTGTGTGTGTGTGTGCAGGGGTGCCGCCAGGGGCCTCATGTTTTTAGGGGACTCGGAGGCTCCTTGACATCATCGTGACGTCACACTGTTGCCCACAGGCCCTGCGCACTGATGCCGCGCAAGCCAGTTCACAGAGCAGGGCTACGGGAAGATGGCTGCCGCCGAAGCCCTGGTCTGGAGACTATTTGTGTCTCCAGTACAGGGCTTCGGGCTCCATCTTCCCGTAGCCCTGCTCTGCCTGACTGCCAGCGCGGGAGACTGCCGGGGGAGCTTCGCGCCAGAAGCCGGCCGGAAGAGAAGACTTCTGTCAGGTGAGTACATTCTTTTTTTTTTTTTGCTGAAATGTGGCCCAAACTGTGTTAGTTATCTGATGAAATGTGGCCCAAACTGCTTTTATTATCTGATGAAATGTGGCCCAAACTACGTTTATTATCTGATGAAATGTGGCCCAAACTG